>NC_053495.1:79687479-80040812 GCF_905171775.1 Rana temporaria | reverse complement strand
CACTTTATCGGTCCCTAAACTCGAACATCTCCAAAGATCCAATAAAGAGAAAACCCTTCTTCCAAGCATTGGATCACTTGCTGTCTCAGGGGGTAATCATGGAAGTTCCCCTAAAAGAGCAAGGTTTTGGATTTTATTCAAACCTCTTTGTGGTTCCAAAATCAAATGGAGACGTCAGGCCCATTCTGGATCTAAAAATCAGCTCTAATTCGCCATTTCTGAATGGAGACTATATGATCAGTGGTCTCCTCCCTACAAGGTAGAGAATTCTTGGCGTCGATAGACATCAAGGATGCATACTTGCACATGCCTATCCAATCTGCTCACCAAAAGTTCCTAAGGTTTGCGGTAGAACACCGCCACTACCAGTTTGGGGCTCTACCTTTTGGCCTGGCTACTTCCCCCCCGGGAGTTTACAAAGGTTCCGGCCCTGCTTTTGGCAAATCTAAGGGCGCAAGGCATATAGGTGACGGCCTATTTAGACGACCTACTCCTAGTAGAAGTATCAGTAGCACAATTAAATCACAGTATGCTCAGTACGGTAAAATACCTAGAGCATTTAGGGTGGATAATGAACCTACATAAGTCCTCCTTGCAACCCCTAAGAAGGGTAAAGTATGGTCATAGACACGGCCAAAAGCAGAGTGTTCCTTCCCGAGCCAAAGGTCAAATCCCTAAGGAAACTGGTCCGCATCGTCAAAGCGAGGAAGGGACCACGAGATTGCATGAGATTATTGGGGAAGATGGTGGCATTCTTCGAAGCTGGAGATTAATGTATTGGAGATGAATGGCTCCTTCGAAGCTGTCCTATTTCATTCGAGACTGCTTCAAAACAGTATTTTGGCTGCTTGGAACAGGAGAATCCAAGCTCTAGATTTACCAATGCACCTGTCTGCAATGGTGCGCCAAAGCTTCAGTTGGTGGTTAAACACCAAGAATTTACGAACCAGAAAATCCTTCCTCCCGGTCACCTGGAGGGTGGTATCCAAGGATGCCAGCCTTTCCGGCTGGGGGGCAGTCCTGGAAGAGGACTCAACCCAAGGAACCTGGTCCAAGTTCGAAAGGAAAGGAGCCTGCCCATCAAAATATTGGAGATTCGGGCAGTGTACCTAGCTTTCAGAACCTGGACACACAGGTTACAGCAGGGGTGCCCAACCAATGGCCAGGGGGCCACATGTGGCCCGCGGAGCCCTCTGATGTGGCCCGCGACCTCCTGCTCTGGGATGAAATACAATAGAATAGAATATTGTTATTAAAGGTAAGTTTCTGGCATATCTGTTTCTGCAGTGGTTACTGGGTTGCTTTTAAATTGATTACCTGCACTGAGCCATAGACTTCTAATTACCTGCAAGTTTGAGTAGAGTGGGCTGCCATCCACCCGCTTCGCTCATTGTGGCCCGCGACCGATTAGCAAGTCGTTTAAGTGGCCTCCGCTCTTCAAAAGGTTGGGCACCCCTGGGTTACAGGGTTATCCTGCTTGGATTAAATCCGACAATGCTACTGCAGTAGCTTATATTCATCATCCAAGGGGGCACCCGCAGTCGGGATGCCCAGAAGAAGAAGTGAACCAGATATTGGTATGGGCAGAAAGCCATGTTCCTTGTCTTTCTGCAATCTTCATTCCAGGAGTAGAGAATTTTCAAGTGGATTACCTGAGCCGCCAGCAACTATTACCAGGAGAGTGGTCTCTCCACCCTGACATTTTTCAAGCTATTTGCCAGAAATGGGGAACCCCAGATGTAAACTTACTAGCTTCCAGGATCAACAAGAAGTTGGATACCTTTTGTGTCAAGGATAAGAGATCCTCTAGCCTTCAGAATGGATGCACTAATGATCCCTGGGATCAGTTTTCACTGATCTATGCATTCCATCCTTCCTTATAAAGGCTAAATTTGACGGTTTGGCTGTTGAAAACCTACATATTGAAAAGCGTGACTTTCTGTTCCAGTTCTCTCCATTCTCATTAATGCTAGAAATCCGGCCTCCAGGGTCTTCTATTATAGAATCTGGAAGACATATGTTTCCTGGTGTGAATCCAGAGGTGGAATCCACAAAAGTATGTCATTAGTAGGATTCTGGCCTTTTGTCAGTTGGGCGTAGATATGAAACTACCCTAAGTACCATTAAGGGTCAAATCTCAGCTCTGTTGGTTTTCTTTCAGAGACCACTGGCATCTCATTCCCTAGGTCAGGCATTAATTCAGGGGGTACTTGCGGGTAAACCCGCCAGTCAAATCTCCTTGTGCCCATGGGATTTGAATCTAGTGTTATTGGTCTTGCAAAAGCAGCCCTTTGAACCTATTTGCCATATTCCGTTTAATTATTTGAGCAGGAAATTGGCCTTTTTGGTTGCTATCTCCTTCTGCTAGGGAGAGTTTCTGAATTAGCAACTATTTCCTGTAAGGAGCCTTATTTTGGTTTGTCACAAAGACAAAATTGTGTTACGTCCCCATCCTTCCTGCTTTCCTAAGGTGGGTGTCGATGTTTCATTTAAATCAAGATATTGTTTTTTACCGTTCTTGTAATGAGAGCAATAAAAGTTTATCTGCAAGCAACTGCTCAGATTATGTAAAAATAGATGTTGTGTTTTGTTCTGCCAGGTGGTAAAGGGCAATCGGCATTAAAGGTCTACCATTTCTAGGTGGATTTGACAAAATGATAATTCAGGCTTATGGTTTAAGGACAAAGTTCCTCCCTTCCTGGTTAATGCGCACTCAACAGGGCAATAAGTGCTTCTTGGGCAGTGCATATGGCTCAGATCTGTAAGCTCTTCAACTTGGTCTTCAGTCCATACAGTTACCAAATTCTACCAAATAGATGTAAGAGGACAAGAGGATTCAGCCTTCGGGCGGTAGGTGTACTGAAAGCAGCGGTATAGGGCCTCGCGTCCAGTGGTGGTCTGCTTTATCTGTGTCTCCCTCCCTTCATTTAGAGCATTGCTCTGGGACATCCCACTATGTATGACTAAAGGCGATGTGTACGATAAAGAAAATAGGATTTTTAATACCTGTAAAATCCTTTTCTTGGAGTACACCACGGAAACAGAGGTCCCCCCCTTCTATGGGGATCCTTATTGCTCTGCTACAAACTGAGGTACGACAAAGAAGGTTTTCCCAATTGGGGTTTTTAGCAGCTCAATTAAACAAATGAGTTTCAATGTAGTAAAATGTATTTATTCACATATCAAAAAATATCAAAAGGGGAGTTGGATATAGGGTACATAAATAGAACATGAGTTGCGCATGGCACAAAATCGCAAAATATAAATTACATCTAGTGTTTGACAGTACACAACAAAACATTTGTACAGCTAATAATGTACATGGCATGTATAAACGATGTCCTAACGCGTTTCGACCCTAAGGGTCTTCTTCAGAGGTTTATTGTGTTGTGACTGAAAGGGAATATACAGAAAAATTACAATAAACATTTCACAGATTTGCAATCAACCCATTTAAAAAAATCACCCGCTACTCTATTCATATAGAAATACCTTTCAGTGGAAAGGGGGGGGGGGGGGAGTTTTTTTTGGGGGAAGAGGACATAGAAAACACGGCATTATATATGTACAAAAGAGAAATTAAATCACTTTATTTACCGTTGATGAGATAAAGGAGTAGTCTCATTGTGGTTTTGCTGAAACAGATAGGAGTGTCCAATGGCTCAAGGGTCGCTCCAAATATTGGAAACTCATGCACCGTTTATCCACGCTGATGACACGGGTCCGAGTGTGACACAAAAGGGGTCAAAGGGGGACCAGGCCGACACGTGGGGGGGGAGGGAAAACTACAAAAAACAAAAGAGGAGGAAAAAGTTGAGAGCCTGCAATGGAATAATACACATTGAAAAAATAAGGCTCGGTATGTGGATACATAAAAGAAAAGTACCTATTAATCAATCAGATAGGGGGGGCCTGGGGTGTGGTCTCTGAGGGTAATCGATTAAAAATGGTGAAAGAAATATGGGTAACTCCGAACTTCCAGGTGTAGCAGAATATTTAAAGTATCCTGCTCCAAAGGGGTTGAGAGAAAGAAGAAGGAAGAGAAAAAAAGCAAAGTGAAACAACAAGAAGAATATATTATATATATTCATATGTGTGTGGAGAAAAAGAATTTAAGGATGAAGTGGAGGGAGGCGTGGGGGAAAACGGAGTGAGGAGTGAAAAAAGGGGGATTACAACAGAGGAAAAGGGATTGGGGAGTGGGTGGGAAACAGAATGCAAAAAAAAGAGGGGGCTGATGGGATATCAAGGAAAGGTGGTGAATGGATAAAGAAAATGAATGGGAAATAATAGGGGGGAAAATTATGAATATTGAAGTGAAGAAAAAAGGGGTGAAGAGCAAAGTGGAGAATTGGAACAGTGAAGAGAGAAGAAAAAAAGTGAAAAAAAGGAAGAAGAACAATAGTGCGTAGTAAGGAAAAAACAAAGACTGAATATGGAAACGGTGAAAAGGTGACCAATGCTGAAGGGGGTGTATGAAAGAAAAGGAATTGGAGTGAAAGGTGAAGGGAGAGAGGGACGTGATTGTGGGGAGTGGGACTGGATGAGTGAGGAACGATGAGGGAAAGGTGGGGAGAGGGAAGGGGGATGAAGGGATGGTGTAGGTGAACTAAAAAATTACAAGAGACTAAGTGAAAAGAATAGAAAGGTGAGGTGGGGGAACAAGAAAATGATGAAGTGAAGGGAAAGGGGCAAGGCAAGGGATGAAAAGAAAGAGAATACAAAATAGGAGACCTATAGTTGAAAAGAAAAAACAGTGCACAAATGTGATGCAAAAAAGTGATGACAGTCTGGAGGGCTGAAGAAGAAGAAAAATTGCTAGGTGAGAAAAATTATAAACCCTGATGGAAAAAGGGGCAAGGGGCTATTACCTTCTTAGGCGGCAATTAGTAAAAATCTTTTTAAGTTAAATACATCCAACAGGGACCATGTTTTTCTGTTAAAAGAAGATGCTCTGGTGTTCAAGAACATATCAGCTGTGCCCTCTGTGGAATAGGATGCGGTAGATTGTAATATTATTTACACGAAAGTGGAAGGACAAAAAAGAAACCCAAAAAGAGTATCAGAAGTATTAAGCGAGAACTTAATAAAAAAAGGAGTCGCGCTATTAAAAAATGATACAAATAAAACACCAAAAAATGTAAAGTGTAAAGTATAAATAACTGTCAAAATAGCATGAGTATCTCCACAGCATTAAAATTGATATATCACAGTTAATTCAGTGGAATAGAGGCAAGCCAAGAGGTTTGAAACAGTCCAAGGGTGTAGTGAAGAAAGGAATCTCAGGTGTCAGTGATTGCATCCACGCTGTGATCTGGACAAACAGGAGACCTCCACCACAGAAATTACTGACTCTTACCGCAACTCAGTAAGTTAACAGCAAAAGAAATAGCATCCACAGCAGCAGCCCAGCTGATTAATCCTCCAATAACGGTAGCTCAATGACGGATCTCCCCATTCAATGGCAATCAGCATTAAACTCCAAACTCCATAGATATGTAAGGAAAACACCAGGGAAGATACATAGCGTAATTACTGCGCGGATTTATTAGAAAATAAAGCAGCCAATTGCTTACTTACATTTCAACTTTTAAAACAGGCATCAAGCGGACATAAAATTTCATAAAACAAAACACAGCCGGCCGGTCTGTGTGTGGGCGTGCGTCTGACGTATTCAGATCCTCACACGTGTAAACGCGGTGGCGTCAAGGCGTCTCCTCCCGACGTTTCGTCACGATAGGGACGTGTTCGCGGGGTAAGGAGACGCCCTGACTCACCGCATAATAAATAGACAAGAGGGGCGGAGCTAGCCCGGGGGCAGATCCAATAGAGGCCGCACGGACTCCATCTTAACTCCTGGATGCCCGCAGTGCATATCAATGCAAACGGCAGGCTTAATAAGGGAAAAAAATAATAACAAAAGGGAAAGCTTGCTGAACTCTTAAAGGACCAGCAATAATCAATGGGCAATCTTGAGCAGCACAACCCAAAGGCAGTGGGGAGATGGAACAGTATTAAAATGTATATTAATCATAAAAAATACCGCCACAATACAATTCTACCAGCGCATTGATCCCCAACTCGATGTAGCTTAAATAAACTAAAACCCCAAAAAACGGAAAAAATGGCCAACTGGATCTGCCCCCAGTCACTCATAATCCCATACTCACATAATAGCATACATGATTAGTACAGTACAAAACATTCGATCAAGACTGTGTTAAAATACAAACCATGTAGCAATAATCCAAAATCCAAAATAAGACATTTAAATAAAATATATACAAAATGAACCCTAAAGTATTTCATTCCTCTTGTAAGCATAGTAGACCACAGTCAGAGGTACATAATCACCATAAATTCACGAGTTTATTCGAAAAGAGGCCCAAATGGAAATATGTAAGTAAAGGTGACCCTAATCATTCCCAAGTGTCACCCTCATACAAAGGGTTCTGGATGACCAAATTTTAACGGAATGGGGTGAGCCAAAGATAGAGACCCCATGGTACCAAAAGGCCTTTAGTACTAGATGGCATAAATATATTAAGAGTTGTCCAAAAAACAATTCAGATCTACCTCAATATTCAATCCAAAAGGCGTATAGCACTTCATCTTGTGTATCCAGGACATCTCGGTCCTGGATATGGACCTTACTAAATCACTACCCCTCCAATGCGCAGTGAACTTGTCGATCCCAAGGAATACAGTGTCCCTGGGGTTTCGGTCATGAGCAGTAAGGTAGTGCTTAGATACGGAATGTTCTGTAAAGCCACGCCTGATGTTCGCGATATGCTCGTTTAACCGCACATGGAGGGGGCGCTTAGTCCTACCTACATATTGTAGACCGCATGGACATATTATTAAATATATAACACCAACTGTGGAGCATGTGATAAAAGGCTTAATTGAAAACCTTCTACCAGTACAGCTGGAGCTAAAGTCCACTGTCCTTTTTTTAGTGCGGGCATTAATGTTGCAGCTCTGACACCGACCGCACTTGTAAAATCCTGTCAATCCTGCCAAAAACATGGAAGGGACTTTAGGAGGATTCATTATATTACCGGCCACTTTGTCTCTCAAGGAAGGGAGACCCCTAAAGACTACCTGCGGCCTATCGGGCAACAGACCACCCAAAACACTGTCACTCTTCAGGATGTGCCAGTGTTTGGACATTATGTGTTTAATCCCACCATGCTGGCAGGAAAAATCCGTAATGAAAGGACATTTGAACTTGGCGGACTTATCGCGGGGTCTGTCTACAAGTAGAGTGCTTCTGTCTAGTTGGGTCACATAATTTAAAGAACTGGATAGGTCGTCCGACTTGTACCCCTTAACTACAAAACGTTGTGTCAACACATCTGCTTGTTGCACAAATGATGTTTGTTTTGTGCAATTCCTCTTTATACGTAGGTATTGGCTTTTAGGGATAGAGTCAAGCCAGGGGGAGTAGTGACAGCTATCCTTTGAAATGTAAGCATTTCTATCAGTCGATTTAAAGTGAGTTACCGTCTGAAAGTTCTCCCCATCCACCGAGATCACTAAATCTAAAAAGCTGACTTGTGTCTGGCTAGCCTCATAGCTCAGCAAGATCCCACGATCATTCATGTTCAAAACATTTATGAAGTGTAACAAGTCACTCTCGGTGCCATCCCACAGGAGGAGGATGTCGTCGATGTACCTGGCCCACAGCAAGATCTGTGGCCTGGACTGGACACAGACGACATCCTCCTCCCATAGGGCCATAAAGAGGTTGGCGAGGCTTGGAGCGTATTTAGCTCCCATCGCGACGCCGCGATTCTGTTTATAGAACTTTCAGTCATGCCAGAAGAAATTATGCGTGGCCACGAATTCTAGAAGTTCCATAATAAAAGATACTTGCCTCTTGTCCAGCTCACTATCTCTGTTCAGATAGTATGAAACTGCGTGTAGGCCCTGGTCGTGTGGTATTATAGTGTATAATGATGTAACATCACACGTTACTAACCACACACCCGAAGGAGGTTTTATTCCAGACACAATATTAATGACATCTTTAGTGTCCTTAATATATGATGGCATTTTTTTCACCAAAGGCTGAAGGAAGAAGTCTATGTACTTGCCCACCCAGGACGTAACAGAATCTATCCCACTGACAATGGGATGTCCCGGGGGGCAAGTAAGACTCTTATGTACGATGGCCTGGGTCGGGGCTCCCACATCCGCATAGCGGATGTAGAGGGTGGCCCCCTCGGCGTGTGGGAATGCCAACGGCGTCGGCGACTGCCGTCGCTCCCGATACTTCATGCGTGACGGAATGACGTCACCGCGTGTGCGCGGACCAGCCGCGCATGGGCAGTGTGTATCAAAGCGTGCAGGATAGATCCAACATGCCGCCAGCAGGGGGAGACCGCAATCTCCATGGAGGTGACAGTGCACTTGTCACCACTGAGCGGACCATGCTAAGCGTACAAAGTATGCATTTGTCTCACCCTGCTGGAAGGTGACACTGGGCCTGATGGCGCGGACTGATGCACAAGGACCGAGCAGGACCGTCCTGGGAGAGCCATGGAAGCAACCCCTAAATGGCAAAAACATTGTTATGTCAAGAAAAAACAAAGAAACAAAATTAGTCACAATTGGAATTATATAAAGCCCATAAACACCATGTATATTGTATGTAATTGTATAAATATGATTGGATATACCACAACATTTTTATGTATGGTCCTAGAACCAATATAATGCCCATTAAACATATATGATTGATTACATTGATGTAATGATGTTGGTGTTATTCTAAAAGGACATGACTGAAGCTTTTCAAAAAGGAACTTCAAAAGGCAAATACACAGAAAGTAAGCTGCACAAAAAAGCATGAGATATATACATCACAACAAAATAAAAGGAAAATAAGGATCTAAACGACATATGCCACAGGGTGGGCATAGGTTATTCATGCTCAAAAAGGAAAGAAAAAAGAGTAATGGCTTGTATGGTAGAGATGTGCAAAAATTGGCAATAATATAAAAAAATTATTTATTGGGTTTTCCCAGATACAAAGCCCTTTAGAAAGGGGGCGAATGAAAGTGATTCATTCAAGCCCGGAAGGACTGTAGCTTGCAACCTGAAAATCCACCGCTGTTCATTTCGGAGCAGGATTTTGTTCCAGTCACCGCCTCTATCCGGAATGTGCATTCTGTGGAGTGCGGTGAAGGAAACCCTGGGTACGGTGTAATTGTGTGGAGACACTGCATGTCTTCCAATAGGAAGATGTAAATTCCCAATCTCCATACTGTAAATATGCTTGGCTATTCTTCGCCAAAACTCTTGTTTAGTCTTTCCAATGTAAAACGCACCGCATTCGCACTCCATCAGATATACGACGCCTCGCGTCCGGCAATTGGTGAAGTCTGATGGTTTGAATAGATCACCATTGGGGAGTCGAAAGGTCCTTTCCCTTTTCATGAGTGGACAGTATGAACAATGCCTGCATGGAAAAGTGCCACGCAATGGGCAATGTGTATTTCTCTTTTCAACACTTTTATACTCACTTTGGACTAACCGATCTTTGATCGAGGTAGCCCGTTTAAAGGTGATAGAGGGATGGTCAGAGATAAATGGTTTAATTTTTGGAGCGTCTGTTAGGATGGTCCAATTTTTTTGAAGAATTTGTTGGATGGATTGATGTTGGCTAGAGAACCGTAAAATAATTCTAGTGGTTTCTGAATCAAGGCTAGATGTTGACTTCTTTTTGTATAGAAGTGTGTGTCTAGGATGAAGAATAGTTTTGTTATACGCCTTACGTAGGCAGTTACGGCTACAACCTCGGGAAAGAAGTCTATTTTGGAGCTTCCCTGCTTCCTCAAAGAAAAGAGCATCATTGGAACAATTGCGACGAAGTCGCAGGTATTGTCCAAAGGGTATGGAATTCTTGAGAGGAAGTGGGTGGGAGCTGTCAGCATGGAGCACTGTGTTACCGGCTGTGCTCTTCTGGAACAGAGTGCTACATAAATGTCTATTGGCATCCAAATATAATCGAACGTCCAGGAAGGTGATGCTATTTTTGTCGTATGTCATTGTGAATTTTAAGTTGTAATCATTCAGGTTTAGACAATTAAAAAATTGTAGTAAGGAGGTCTCAGGGCCCTCCCATATGACCAGGACGTCATCGATGTATCTTCGCCACATTTTGATGTGGCTCAGACCACCAGCGAGACCCGGGTCACATGGGAGGGATTGCTCCCACTCCCCCAGGTACAAATTGGCGTAGGATGGGGCACAACAAGTCCCCATCGCTACGCCTTGTACCTAGAGGTAGTGGGAGCTGTTGAAGGAAAAACAGTTGTGATACAGTATGTATCTTAAGGAGTCTACCAAAAATCGGTCTAAGGTATGGTGACCTTTGGTGAGGCAATGATGTATAGTTTCTATCCCCTTGACATGGGGTATACTACTATACAAAGCCTCAACATCAATAGCGACCAAGATGGAATCATCTGAGATGATTACTTCGTCTGTGATCTGTAGGAGATGAATAGTATCCTTTACAAAGGAGGGCAGTAGGAGGACATGGGGCTGGAGGTACCTATCCACAACACGGCTAAGGTTCTCAGAAATAGCGCTCCCGCTCGTTCGTGAGTAAAAACAAGATGGCAGCCGGCGCGCCCCGGACCCCCTGCCGTCTGTGACAGGGGTGACTAAACAGAGAGAGAGCGCAGGAAAGAGGCGGACCACGGCCACTGCTGCTCCTAGCGAGGGTTGAGTCCCTGGCACGGAGGCCTCCCCGCTCTGTGAATAAGGCCGGAAACAACAAAGAGAATCACAATTCTAACAACCAACCAAGTGATATCTCAGCTGGTGACTTCCCTGATAATTGTGGACATGAGGACAGTGATTATCTTGATGATCAATGTTAGAGTAAGCTGCAACAATGAACCATTCTTTAGAAAACTCCATTCCATATGAAGATTACTTGAGAATGAAAGCACAGACCATTCCCCCACACCGCATGAAGGAATTATTAGATTCACTCAATGGAAAGGGAGCCGGGGAAATGCAGAAGTTTGTACACTCTCCGATTTCTGTCTATCAACAAAGGAACCATTTCTTCTACATGGACAGTGCAGACGTGGCAGGGTCTTTGTTGGAGCTTGCTAGGCCCATTGCATCTCCTTTACAGCACCCTACAGTAAGTCCTGGAATTCCTCTTGATCAGCATCACCTCCCAATGCACCATGTACAGTTGCGACAGAGCCACAATATTGATATTCAGCAAGGCCAGACAAATAAGACTTTGCAGCAGCAGGTTGATGTACAGCCTGTTTCTGATGGACAAAATGCTAGCATTGTTGGTTCATCAACCTCACAGGATAGGAGGTCATGTTCATCAGGATTGTCTCAACCAGTAAAAAAAAGAAAATTTGATTTTCCGATTGAAGATGGCTACACTGTTAATCACACATCCATACAAAATGCTCCTGCAGTCCTTGCATTGCCTGTGCAGAGCCAGCAACAAGCCTACATTCCTCTTCGCCAAGAGCTGCTAACTGTAGATAGTAGTCAGCTGTATGGACTAGTGCCTGCAAGTTCGTCGACTGCTGGACAGTTACCTAATGTGGAGTCATGGGCAATATTTTCTGCCCATGCTATTTGCCCTGAGTCTCAAACTTTAATAAATAATTCTGTACCTCAGGATAACTGTGGATTAGTACAGATGGGAGAAATTCCAATGAATCCAAACAGCATTAAATTAGAAGAAGGCAAAGAGACCTTTGAAGTGAAAAAGAACCTCTCTGATAAAACGACACACAATGCTGGCACATCTGGGTTTCCTATGTCAATACTAAACATGAACGGGAATATTCAAATTCCATTACCCTTACAAACAGGGGGACGGGTATATCAGTCTACAAAATACTGGGATCAACAAGTGCAGTCTCAAGGGCTGCAGTGTTCCACATCTGAGCCACACCTCCGATTACAAAGTAATGCTGATTTTCCTTGTACCCTTAAACCAGAAGAAGGAGCTTTACTATGGAAGAATTGGGCACAGATCAAAAATGAAGAAACATTGAAAGAAGCTGAAAACAGATTGTGGTTTGGAAGAAGAAAACCCCTAGTTTTCAAAGATGATGTTCTTTCAGTGCCAATTGCAGAACTAAATTTTGGGTTGTGCTTGATAACCAAAGAAGCAAAAAAGCACGATGGTTCTCAATATGATGCAGACATGTTGTTTTATTTACTACTTTGTTTACAAAAGCATATGTTTGATAACAACAGAATCGACAATGTCTTTGCTGACCTTTACTATTCAAAATTTTTGGAAAAACTTCATGAAGTGCTTAAAGGATGGTGTCCGCGTGTAAATCCATTTGGTTACATTATTGCAAGCTGCATATCTGAAGAAATGCTATGGGATTGCAAGCAGTTAGGTGCCCATTCACCTACCACATTACTTTTCACTCTAATGTATTTCAATACCAAGTATTTTGTTTTGAAGACTGTGGAGCAGCATTCCACAACTAGCTTTCTCAAAGATAACAAAGCAGACAAGGAAGAACCCCGGAATAGGAAAAGACAAAAATTGTACAATACGATTTTTGCGCCTCTATGGTCGAGTTCAAAGTGGCTTAAAAGTAGCAGAAGAAACATACGTGGAACAACTTGAAAATCCAGATAATCCTTTGCAGTGTCCAATCAAACTATATGACTTCTACCGCTTTAAATGTCCTCAAGGGGCCCGAGGACCTACAGATGCTTTCTATTTGGTTCCTGAAGCGGTGGTTGCACCGAATAGCCCAATCTGGTACTCTGGACAGCCTGTGAATGAGGAGGTGATGGAGCAAATGTTAACACACATTTTATTGGTTAAAGAGGTCCAGGAAACACATGCCTCATCCCGCAATTTAGCATATTAATTACTTGCTTCTATATTCTTGTTTTCAGTCTTTTGTATATACAAAGTGCTATTTTGTAAAGCATGATAAAACACTTATAATCTTTACCCTACTGTACCTTATTCCACACGGACGCTGAGTGCTTTTGACTATACAAAGCAATGGTTGACCATTATCTATGTCAGGGGTCTCCAAACTTTTCAAACAAAGGGCCGCTTTTATGCCCTTCAGACTTTAGGAGGGCCGGATTGGGGCCAGCAAGGGAAGAAAATGTCATCAATGAGAAGAAATATGGCCTCAGGGTTGGTGGTCAATAGGAAGCGGAGCATTCCCCCTATTAGTGGGAGGAATAGTGTCCCATCATTGGTATCAGTGGATAATATAGTGCCCCATTGTTGGTATCAATGGGAGGAATAGTGCCTCATATCAGTGGAAGGAATTGTGCCCCAAGGGCCAGATAAAGGCTAGCAAAGGGCCACATCTGGCCCTCGGGCCGCAGTTTGGAGACCCCTGATCTATGTTAATATGTTTGCAAGAAGCACATTTTGCAGAATTGATGTTTGTTATGAAATAATTTATGTTGGCACCACATTGAGCACCTATGTTACACTGTTTATACAGTTCTGAAATCGCTTGTATGGAGTAAATTTTGCACTCCAAATGGATCACGAGTTATCTTTTGTTTTTTGTAAATAGATTCATTGTTTAACTATTTTTCATATATACAAGTGCATACAAAGTCACTTATCTTAAGTCTTATAATTAAGAATGATGTATCATGTGGAAAACTGTATGTATGAAATCATTGTTTATACCAAGCGCTTAGCAGTTGTATAATTTATTAATCACTTTAGTGCAATGCAGCCATAATCATGTTTATAATGAAACATGCTGAAATTATGGAATTGTACTGTTCTTTTCCTTTATAAAAGGAGAATGCTTCCACAGCTAGCCAGTTTCCAAGGTAATGCTTTGGTTTAAGAAAGTATACAGCCATTGCACCCCTCTGAAGTGTAACGGGAGATGAAACACTTAACTTTTTTTTTGTTCCACCATTTTTCTCTGTTTTGAAAGCAAGTATAAACTGGGTTTATGGGAAGCTTTAGAATTGTTGGATTATTTCCAGCTTTTTGTGTTTTGTTGTTGTGGGTGTACTTCGTGCCTAAGTAAAATGTCACTACAGATTTGACACTTTATTGGTTAAGACCCCTTTCACACTGATGGCAGTTTTCCGGCATTTTAGCGCTAGAAATAGTGCCTGTAAGGCGCTTGAAAACTGCCTCTCGTGCCTCCCCAGTTTGAAAGCCTGAGTGCCTCCACGCTGGGGTGGTGCAATTGCGCGACGTTACAAAAAGTCCTGCAAGCAGCATTTTTGGGGCGGTGTAGGAGCGCTGTATACAGTGCTCCTACATCGCCCCTGCCCATTGGAATGCATGAACACGGGCGTTTTTGACCTGTTCGGCCACTAGCGGAGGTTAAAAACGCCCCACCGATGCGGTCATGGCCGCAGTGTGAAAGTAGCCTAAGACCGACTTTTGTGTTTGCACAGAAGGATTGCACATCATGCTGAGATAAAGACAGACAAACTATACAACCTTACCTCAAAATCCAGTCTTGTTGTGCCTTAACACAATCCAGGCACTTGGATTTCTTTCAGTGGTGACTGTAATGTACATTTTGATTACTTGTGTTTTTAGTAAGTTCACTTTTACAGGGAGATTTGTATATTTTCACAGAAGATTTAACATGAAAATCACTGACAAATAGGAAAATGAGTTTGTTATATCTGATGTATGCTAGATTTCTGGTACCTTTTTGTTATTTAATACAAATTGAGCACTAATTTTGATTTGAAATAAAATTGCAATCGAATGTAAAAAAAAAAAAAAAAAAAAAAAAAAAGGTTCACAGAAATAGATCCGTTACCGGAGACTATGGGTCTTCCAGGTGGCGGATTTTTGAGTTTATGAATTTTAGGAAGACAGTAGAACAGGCATGTCCAAAGTCCGGCCCGCGGGCCAGTTGCGGCCCCCCTGGTGATTTAATATGGCCCCCCTGGGGATTTGGATATACATAATAAATGCAGCCTCACATGTGCCCTGTGACCTGGGGGCCACAAAAGATATATACAGTATATATCGGCGCTGCCTCAGAGGTGACAGGACATGCACCGTCAGATTACATGAAGAGAATCTCCTGTTTCCTCAGGGGCGTCTGTAAAAGGAAGCCCTGTTTCCTGGGATGCCATTGGATGATGGTTCTGTTTATCATAGGAGGCGGGACTTTGTATTAAAGAGGCCACATGTAAACAAGAAATGCTCCTGTTTGTAGTCTGACGGCACTTTTCCTGCCCCCTCCGAGGCTGCAGATGGGCATCAATCAGGCTGTACTGATGGCAATGGTAAGGCTGCATTCAGGGCACATGTGAGGCTGCATTCATGGCAATGGTGAGGCTGCATTCATCTCAATGGTAAGCCTGTGTGTGTTATACGCCGATAAATACGGTATATACAAATAACATGCCCAAGCTCATCCTTAGTCCTAAGCAGCGCTCGGGGATTCGTTGGGGCCACAAAAGAGATATATACAGTATATCCAAATAATACGCCCAAGCTCATCTCTTCACTACACAGCCACAAAGTCAAGAGAATTCTTGTTGGGCAGTGTATTAGTTGCTCGGACGAACACACTTAGACCAAATTTTAATGGTTCAAAGAATGTTGGGCAAAATGGTCGGCCCTCACGCATGTTCACTTCATCAAATATGGCCCTCTTTGAAAAAAGTTTGGACACCCCTGCAGTAGAATGTCGCTATTTTAGGGTACTTAGTGCGGATGTACTCATACATGTGTTGTGAAATAGTATGGTCGGCAAAAGCCTTATCCACAAGTGTATAAAAATCTGTGAAATATTGACAAATCAAATGAGCAGGAATGTATTTATACCACTCAGTATTGGCCAGAATAGTTTCACACATGGTGATATAGTCACAGTTGTCCAATAGGACAATATTTCCCCCTTTGTCAGAAGGTTTGACTATAAATGTGGCATTGTCGGCCAGAGCAGACAATGCCTTGTTTTCGCCAACAGATTTCGAGGATTTTGCTTGTAAAATGATAGCTTTCTAAGATCTCTAATAGTCTGTTTAATGAAAGTAGATACATTCGCATTATTATTCAGGGGAGGAAAAGTTTGTGAAGGTTTTTTAAAAGGGTTAGGTGGATTCACTGATGTTTTTTCAACATCCGCAAGTAAAGTGTCCAAATCAAGTTGGTCAATTAGATCAATACAATGATTTTCCTCATATAGGAGAGTTAAGTCTCGAAGAGCCTTAAACTCCCGCATCCTGAAGCCCGACCAATCAATTTTTTCGGCCTCACTATGAGCTTTAGAATGTATGATTCCAAGAAGAAGTTTCCTGGCAAATAGGTGTAAATCAGTAATGATCAGTAATGACTCCAAATAGATCAAAGTTTTCCTCCGGGCAGAAAGTTAAACCCTGGGAGAGCAAATTCGAATCTGATTAATTTATGATTGGCGACAATTCCTGTTTCTTAGAAGCTAGTGAAGTGGAGGGATCTTCATTGCCCCCGTGGGGGGGGTTATATAGAGGGGAACTCGTCTTCATCGGGTGTGCCAGTGTCCAATCACCTCTGGTGAGCTATATAACCCACTATGTAATGACTAAAGGCTCTGTGTCCTGTGGTGTACTCCTACAGGTAAGCTGTTATTAAAAATCCTATTTTTTCTAAGTCTGCTGCTGGCCTGGGGGCTGGGGCTGCTCTCAGTCTGTTCCAACTTATTCAATGCGATACATACAGACACATCCGTCCCTCCCTCCTCACCCCGGCCCGAGCATCGGATTGGCTCTGCTGCTCGGGCCTCTGCTTAACATCCCGGCTGTTCTGTTTCGTGATTTGTTGCTTCAGCCTGCCTGCCTGTGTAAATGTATGTTGCACTTGCTATGCCTATGCCGATCTGGCCAGCGAGGCGTCGGCTCCTCCCACAGGTGTGTGGCGTGCAGTGGTTGAGACGAGAGAGAATACGCTACCAGTGCCTGCCCTGGGCCTATGATCGATCACTGAAGAACCACAGGAAACAGCAGCAGTGCCACATACACTGTTACACACACACACACACATATATTTTTCCAGCAATAGCTCAGCTCAGCTGTCCAACTTTACAAGCAGCAAATTGCAATATATACTATTCTCCTCCTAACTGGCACAGTGGTGTGGCACAGGCGTTTGTTATATAATCTTCAGACTTCTTCACTTTGTATGGAACTGGAAGTTACTCAGTCTCTCACTCTTAGGCATACCAGTCCATGATACCCAGCAGCCCATATAAATATAGCCTAGAGATTAGAGAATGTACATCTTTTTGTATTGCAATGTATTGCAATACATCTGTGTTGTGGGAGGCCATATTTTGATCTTGATGAAAACAACCTATACAGTATTGCATCAGGTTTCTCAAACCTTTGCATGCCTGCGCTTTATGTGATAATGACTAAGCCCCTCCCCTTCATGACATTGTCAAAAAGGCACCGAGCATGGATGACCTTAAAATGATGCCCCTCTGAAAAAAGTTTAGCGGACGCCCATGCCCACTGCATAGCTTAGTGTCATCTGCAAAGACAGAAATGTTACTTTTAATCCCAGACCCTATATAATTTATAGACATGTGTACACTGAAATATTTTGTTTCGTAATTTCGTTTTCGTCCGAAAAATAAATGTATTTAGTTACTCCCGAAATTTGTTTTTATTTATTTAGTTTTTCATTAAAAAAATGCATTCGTCCGAAAATTAAGGTCGAATCTGTCATTGAAGGCTTATGGTGTCTATCGAATGTTCTAAGAAGAAGAAGAAGAAGAAATTTTTTTTAATTTTTACGTCGTTTGCGTAAGTCGATTCAGAATACGGCCGGACGCAAGTTACGCTCACGCCGAAACCAATGACGTCCTAGCGACATCATTGGGAGCAATGCACGCCGGGAAAATTCGCGGAAGGCGCATGCGCAGCTAAATCGGTGCGGGGACGCGCCTGATTTAAATACTACACTCCCCCTAGCCGCGGAATTTGAATTCCGCCGGGGGATTTACGATCCGCCAGCGCAAGTTTCGAGTAAGTGCTTTCTGAATACTGCACTAGCCTCTCAAATTTGCGCTGGGCGAATCGTAAATCAGATAGATTACGCGGATCTAAAGATCCGCTAATCTATCTGAATCTACCCCCATGTCTCTTTATGTCGAATCTTCATGTCTCTCTATGTCGAATCTTCAATCTTCATGTCTCTCTGTCGAAACTTCTCTCTATGTCGAATCTTTTCTCTTTATGTAGAATAATATTGGACTAATATAGTTAAGGTTAGGCACAATTAAGGTCAAATCTGTCATTGAAGGCTTATGGTGTCTGTCGAATGTTCTAAGAAGAAGAAAAAAATTGGACAGAATCTTTAAAAAAAAAAAAAAATGTGTCTCTCTATGTCGAATCTTCATGTCTCTCTATGCCAAATCTTTTCTCTCTATGTCAAATCTTTTCTCTCTATGTCGACTCTTCTTCATGTCCTTCAGACTGCCTGTCAAAGGCAGGAGCGTGATTAAACCCCAAATAAACAAGGTTGAGGCTATCCAGAAATGACCACATATCACAAAGAAACAGGTGTATTCTTTCCTTGGAATTGTGGGCTATTATGGGAGGTTTGTCCCCAACTTTGCCAGCTTAGCTCAGACATATCTCACCAAGGGAAAGAACTCAACTGTTGTTCAGTGTAGTGCAAAAGTAGAATTCTGCCAGTTGAAGCAAGCTTTGTGCCAGGAACCAGTGTTGGTAGCTTCCGACTTCCAAAAAGAGTTCCTGGTACAAACAGATGCCTCAAAGTTGGGTCTGGGTGCAGTACCCTCCCAGATGGTTGGGGGAGATGAGCACCCCGTTGTGTACTTGAGCCGAAAGCTCACGCCGGCTGAGAGGATTTATTCCATTGTGGAAAGGGAGTGTCTCGCAATGAAATGGGCTTTGGAGACACTCCAATACTACTTGTTGGGCCGACTCTTCCAGGGGTAGAAGTAGAAGGGGTTAATTGAAGAGGGCAGGTACTTCCCCCTTTAGACCTGCTTCTCGCCAGCTGAGCTGAAATGTCAGAGAGGAGCAGTGTGTTTGGAGAGAGAGACAGCAGCGTACTGTGTGAGAGGATCCTTTGCTGGATGGGGTACCTGGCCTGCCAGGGTGAGCAAAACTGTATCGGAGACGGTAGCTCTGGCTAGAGCTGCGTACATTGGCCCAGATTCTCAAAGAAGTTACGCCGGCGTATCTCGAGATGCGCGGCGTAAGTGTATATATACGCCGACGTATCTATGCGCCGTACCCACAGAACCAGATACGCCTGAAAATAGGCTTCTTTCGATCAACGTAACTTTTCTACGCCGGCGTAGCGTGGGCGCATATTTACGCCAACATGCCAGGGGCAGGCATGGTCATAGCACTACTAGTCTGTGCCCAGGTGCGTAAAAGGAGGAGGACAGGGGCGTGGCCTGGCACCAGAGCGAGATGGCAGCATAGTGGGAGAGCTCCGCTGTCCAGACCCTCAGACGTGCTTATAATTCGCTGAATGCCTCGGTTCTCAGCTGCCACGATGGCAGGTAGGAACCAGGCAACAACCTGCTCGCAGATGGATCCCTCCACACAGCTCAGCAAGACCAGCCCGGCGATGTTCCGCACAATCCCACCGGACGCGCAGGCCGCATCTCAAGCCGCGGACTTGAGTTTGGAGCTGACCCCGTCCTCTTCTACCGCTGCCTTGGACCTGACACAAGGTATGGCTCCCCCACACACACCGCACCCTTTCTGCATGACAGACTTACAGCAGGTGGCATTGGACATTAAAAACTCCATGTTTGCAGCGATCGCTGACCTGAAAGGTGAGATTAGAACGATCGCAACACAGGTAGAGCACGTGGAGTCAGCCGCCATGACACATGGAGCAGCCATACAACAAGTGCAGAGGGCCTCAAACTCCCATGCTCAACACCTCATGGACATGCACAGACACCTTGAGGACTTAGACAATAGGGGTCGCAGGCGGAACCTACGTGTCCGGGGGGATCCCAGAATCGGTGGAGGGACACCAACGTGTACATTAAGCGGTTTGGGCTATATTCAACACTCTGCTAGGAAGGCCGCCTGATGCCCCAGTAGAGATGGAGAGGTGTCACAGGGCGCTTCGACCCAAAGGCAGAGACACAGACCCATCCAGAGACGTAGTGTGCTGCTTGGTGAACTTTGTTCAAAAAGAGGACATACTGCGCCTAGCACGCAACCAGGCTAACTTGGAGTACGAAGGGGCTCGCATACAACTGTACCAAGACTTGTCGGCTATTACATTGCAACATAGGAGAGACCTGCGCCCCTTACTGCAATTGTTACGTGACAGGCACATTCTATACAAATGGAAGTTTCCATTCTGCCTTCAGGCCACAGCTGGAAACAGAACAGTCTAGCTGAGAACACCCGCGGACTTACAACAGTTTTGTGATACACTGGGCATCCCTGTGGCCAACGTTCCTGACTGGTACAGTACGTTCTTCCAACCTGAACCCTGGATTCCCACCAGGATGGATGACACCCCGAGATCGCAGAGGAACAGGCAAAGAAGGCGCAGACCTTCTGATACTTCTCCACCTAGAGTCCGCAGTGACATGGAGACTGAGGAGAGCCCCCGGGCGTCGCCATCTTCGGTGCGGCGACGGACGGAGAACTAGGAGCGCTTTGCGGACTGTGGTGAGCTGATTTCTTCTTCCTGCCATATACTCCCCCCCGTACACACTGGGGCATTGCTGATCACTAACTGAACACATGGTCACCCCAGATCTGTTTTATGTTGAACTCCAGTTTACTCCTAATCTTATTAACCTGATGGTATGGCTTGGGCAGCCGCCTATGCTGGCAGGCGGAATTCTTGGGGAGCGAGTGATGGACTCACCCCGAGCTCTGGGGTACGGATTGGTAGCCAAAATGATTTTCCCCCTTTTCCATGAACAGTAGAGCCCAGTAACAGGGAGGTAAGCTACCACCTTCCATACTCATGGCCCCCTCTTGCTGCAATGCGGTGCTATTTGGGTGCATGGGACAAAAGCTTCCAGGAGGCATATTATGTGACTGTTTTTCTTTTTTTTTTTTTATATATAATCAGTATTTATTGAAGGAATAAAAAGGAACAAAAAATAAAAAGGGGGGGGGGGGAAGGCATATAAAGCATAGGACAGACACGTCCAACGGGGTCTTACATATCTAAATCCGGCCTCGCAGGACCGTCGAACAGCCAAAGTATATTTCGGACGTATCACAATGTATATGCATTCATGAACAGCCTTATAAAACGCAATTGTAAGCCCGGGGACCACCACGGCAGCCACCACCCGAGAGGGTGTCGGCAGCCACGTCGGCCCCGGGGCAACAGGGTAGCCAGGTGGGTAGCCGTCTAAGAGGGTATGGAGGCAAACAACAACACAATGGAGCCTCGGAGGGGAAAAGCTAAGGTATCCGCCGAACCCCCAAAACCCGGGGACAAACCAGGCAGGGAGTTCATATATGTGCCATGTCAAGAAGCCAAAAACAATAGGGGGACTAAGTGGCCGCAAGGCTCGGACCCAGATCTGTAGCCCACACCTAGGGCGGAGGGGGGGGGGCACTAAGGCCTCCAACTACCACCCACCACCCCCGGATGAGCCAGAGGGCCAGGGCCAGCAAAGGCACTTAGGCGAGGCTGTGGTACTAATCACGGTCCAGTAGTGTGTTCCGGTTAACCTCACAGCATATCCAACATACACAGGCATGAAAGTCCCACTGGCAGAATATCACAAAAATGAAGAAGAGAAATAAAACATAAGAGGAAGAGAGGGGAAAAGAGGGAGAGGCCCCAGAAACTGAGCAGGAAATGAGAGGCGTAGAGAGAAAGGAGAAGGGGGGAAGATAAGAAGGGGAAGAAAAAGGGGGGGTAAGAAAGGAGGGAGAGAAGAGCAGTGCGTACCTCAAGAGCTAGCGAAGGGCACGTCCACCTCCACACCGGGCGCATCACTCCAGTCCAAAGCTCCTGACCACCTCCTCGACTAGCTACTAAGGGGTCCGGCCTCTCCTCCAGCGAGAGCCTGCAGCCTGCGGGTCTTAAGGGAGGGCTCTGCCAGTTCCAGCAGAGCGACATCTAGACTACAGGGAACTAAGTTAGGGTCCGAGACGTAATCCGTTCAAGGCGCCCAAATGGCCATATGCTGTTCGCGGCGGTCACGACAGGTCGCCACCCAACTCTCAGCCTCTCCAATGGCACTCACTACCCGCGTCCAGTCCTCACGACCAGGAACTTTGGACTGCTTCCAGTAAGTTGGAAGCAGCCGCCTGGCTGCGTTAAGTAAATGTGGTATTACACTTTTCTTATACTGACTTAGAGGGACTGTCGGGACATGGAGAAGAAAGTGCACCGGAGAGAGGGGGATGTCAATCCCTGTGATCGTCAGTATCTGATCCTTAACATCGGCCCAGAAGGGTACAATCAAGGGGCAATCCCACCAAACGTGGAGGAGCGTACCCCTGTGCCCACACCTGCGCCAGCACAACCCGGATTCAATAGGGGAAATGCAAGCCATGTCCGCCGGCACACGGTACCAGCGAGACAGTATTTTAAAATTTGCCTCTTGGGATTTGGAGTCTACGGAGGAAGTATGAGTGAGGCAGTAGAGATGGGTCAGTTGCGTTTCCGTGAGGACCTGATCCAAATCTCTCTCCCATCTCCGTATGTAAGCAGGTGTAGGCAGAGGGGCAGCGGACCCCAGCAGGCGGTACAGCTCCGATACCAGGTGGGGGTAGGATCTTCACTAGCAAAAAGACTTTCAAACGGGGTAAGAGAGGAGGGGTCCCTGATCCTATGGCCCTGCTTCTCATAAAAGTGGTGCAGCTACCTATAGCGCCAGAAATTTATCCGTGGGCCGCGTCGTCCCGCAGGGAGGGCCTCATAATCTAGGAGTTTACCATCCTTCATAAGTTTCCCGCAACTGGCGTTTCCATCATCTACCCATGACCCAAAAAAGGCAATTTGTTCTCCCGGAGGGAACCAAAGGAAGCCACCCAGTGGGGCCAGTGGTGACATAGGGGGAGACAATTTAAGCGTAGCATTCAATCTGTCCCAGACCGCAAGCACATGCATCGTCAGTGGGGAAGTCATCTCTGAAAGTCCCCTATGCTCCTGCTGTAACCATGGTGCGTATGATAGGTTTCGTCCCGCAAGGCATTTCTCCAGAGGCACCCAGAGCTTCGAGTGAGTATGGAAATGCCAGTTGAGTATCCTCTGAAGAGCCACCGCTCTGCAATATCGCCTAATGTCAGGGAATCCCAGTCCACCCTCCGTCTTAGAGCGTTTCAGCATCATAAGAGCTATTCGGGGCTTACGTGCATTCCAGACGAACTCAGTCAGCATGCTAGAGAGGCGGTCAAAGAATAACCTGGGCAATCGAATCGGAAGCATCTGAAAATAAAAAAGGATGCGGGGCAAAACGTTCATTTTTACCACGTTCACCCGGCCAAACCAGGTGAAGGCAGTGCGAGTCCACTGGGAAAGGTCCGCCTTAATCGCGGCTAGCAGGGGGGGAAGTTTGCATTATATAGGGTGTCATATCTATCTGTGAGCTGTACACCTAGGTAGCGCAGGGATGTTTTGGCCCATGAAAACGGGAAGGCGTCTTTAAGTCTCTTCGCTAGGTCCGGGGACAAGTTGATGGGGAGGATCTCAGATTTCTCATAATTTATTTTAAAGTTGGATAGGGTTCCGAAGTGTTTAAGTTTCTTCAACAGGTTCGGCAACAAGATCAGGGGGTTCTCTAGGTGGAAAAGGACATCATCAGCATAAGCCGAAAGCTTATGTTCCGCATTCCCGACCTGCAGACCCTTAATATCACCATTAGCCCTAACAGTGAGGAGCAAAGGCTCAAGTACCAGAGCAAAAAGGAGGGGTGAGAGAGGACATCCCTGTCTCGTGCCGTTCCTGATGGGGAAGCGGGAAGAAAGGGTACCATTCACATTCACTTGTGCACATGGATCAGAGTAAAGGGCTAAAATGGAAGCATACATGCGGGGTCCCAGGCCTAAATGGCTAAGCACCTCCTGCAGGTATGACCAATCAACCCGGTCAAATGCCTTTTCGGCATCGGTTGATAAGATGAGGTAGGGCTGGGGGTCTGTGCAGGAGCGAGCCCAGTGAATAAGCTGAACCGCTCTCAGGGAATTGTCCCTGGCTTCCCTGCCTGGAATAAAGCCCATCTGATCAAGGTGCACAAGTCCGGGCAACAGATGTTTGAGCCTATTAGCCAATATTTTTGCTAGTATCTTCACATCCAGGTTGAGGAGGGAAATAGGGCGGTAGCTCTGTGGAGCGGCAGGGTCCTTGCCCTCTTTCGGAATTACCGTGATGTGAGCTAGTAATGCCTCAGAGGGAATTGATTTGCCCTCTGCTATAGAGTTAAAGTAACTCAACAAGGGAGTCTCTAAGTGGGAGAGAAATGTCGCATAGTAGTCCTTAGTGAACCCATCCGGACCCGGGCTCTTCCCATTGGGTAAAGACTTAATCGTCAATCTAAGCTCAGACAGGGTAATTGGTTGTTCTAAAGTTGAGGACTGATCGTCCGTGAGCGAGGGGGGGCCCGACGAGGTCAAGTAGTCCCGAATCGCCTGACGCTTAACGTCCCACGCCGAGGGGGGGAGTCCAGAGTTCAAGTCGTATAAAGCGGCGTAGTAGTCCCGAAAGCCCGCGGCAATTTTAGAGGACAGCACCGTCGGCTCCCCTGAAGGGGAATACAGCTTATGGACATGCATCTGCGCAGTCTGAGCCCGGAGCGCTCGTGCTAGCATGCGCCCGCATTTATTCCCATGTTCATAGAACTTATGGGACATGTAGCGGAAACGTTTGTGCGTCTGCCTATCCAAAAGACGCAGGAGCAGTTCCCACAACTCAGTCAAGTTACTTAGTGCCTCTGGTCCCCCCGTCGCCTTATGGTGGAGTTCAGCCTTCTGGAGGGCGGTGTACACCCTGTGAAAGTCCGCCATGCATTCCCGTTTCAGCCGGGACCCCTGGGAGATCAATGCCCCTCTAACTACAGCCTTATGGGCCTCCCACAACGTGCCCCTCACTCACGTCAACGGTAGAGTTTTCAGAGAAGTAGTGGGACAAGGTATTCGAGACTTCACCCACCACCCCCGTGTCGTCTAGTAAATTATCATTGAGCCGCCATGTCCAGGAGCGTCGCGTGATCTGAGATGGTGATCGAGCCTATAGAGGCAGATTGCAGGAGTTCCAGGGTGTTCCGATCCACATATAGGTGGTCTATGCGGGTATAAACGTTGTGTACCTTGGAGTAGTAGCTAAAGTCACGGTCAGTGGGGTGTAGCATGGGCCAGCTATCTGTCAGCAGGAGGGACTGAAGGGACTTGCGGAAGTGCATAAGGAACGCATAAGAATGCGTTGGTCTAGCGTGGGATGTGTCCAGCAAGGGGTCAGGGCTGACATTGAAGTCTCCCTCCAAGATCAGGAAGCCCTCTCTAAATTCGCCCAGTCGTTCCAGTGTAGAATCGAGGAAACCCAACTGATTTGTGTTAGGGGCGTAGATGGACGCTAATGTGTATGTATGTCCCGCTAGGGAGCCCTTCAGGAACACATAGCGACCCAAAGGGTCAATCTGGGTATCAGTGGGCTGAAAGGGGCACGACCTGTGTATGGCAATAGCTGTACCTCTGGATTTAGGGGTCGGAGACGCCCTAAGAAACCATTGACTAAAAAGATGTTTAGGGAGCCTGGGTAGCAACCATGGTGTGAAGTGGGTCTCCTGTAGGAACACCACCTGCGCCTTAAGCCGCTTCAACTCACCCCAAAGCTTTCTACGTTTGTGAGGAGAGCACAGGCCTCGAACATTATAGGAGCTTACCTGTAGGGTGGCCATAGGTAGAGTCGGAGAGAATGGAGTTGCTGATCATTGCGAAGTGCCCGGTGTGGAAGGCAGAGCAGTAAAACGCACCTAGGAAGAGGAGAGAGGGGGGAGAGACGAGGGAAGGAGGAGGGAGAAGAAGAAAAAAGGGGGGCATGGAAAAGAGAGAAGAGGGAGATAAAAAAACAAGCATCAGAAAAACGTAAAGACATAGCAAACATGACAAAATGGCCGAGGCCAAACAGTCTAACGGAATCACTATGGACCCTGTCTGGGACCCCAGTCCTTTACGGAAGGGTGGCTCGGACCCCAGTCCAAGATCCCAATGGGGATCAGTACCCAAAATGAGAGGGTGGCCTACTGGGGGAATGTGGCCAACATGGAAAGAGGGAGAGGGGGGGCGTCCGCCGTCGTCCACCGCATCAGAGGTGGGGAGCAGGTACAAAGGGCACAAGCAACGCCAGGCCTGCGGTAGGCAGGCGTCAGCATGCCAATGTCAGGGATCTTCTGGCATCTCCAGCCGGAGATGTAAAAAAGGAGAAGAAATAGCAGTAGAGCGAGCCTATGCACAAAAGTTCAGTCTCCGACAGGAGCAGGGCCCTGTGAGGATTCAGAGATGCGCTGTCCATGTCCTCTTCTGCGGTTCCTGCTCTTGGCCGTCTGCCAAGGACCCGAGGGTGGGAGGGTGATAACGGGAAGAGCCGATGAGGTCCTCCAATCCGGGAAATCCACCGGGTCCAGGTCGAGGGAAGATAGGAAGTGCGGTAGATCATCTTTAGTGCGAAGGGTCACGGTTCTTCCCTCCTTAGTGGCCTGCAGATAAAAGGGGAAACCCCAGCGGTATGGCAGGCCTGCTTCTTGTAAGGCCGCCAGGAGAGGCCGCAGCAACCGCCGCTGCATGAGAGTGCGCCTGGAAATGTCTTGGTAAAAGGACAAGCGCGCACCGTCAAAATCATAGTGGGATTTACCCCACATTTTTTGCATGATACGGTCCTTAAGCGTATACTTATGGAGTTTGCAGATGACATCACGCGGGTTGTTCACGTCCTGGGACGGGGGTTTAAGAGCCCTGTGCGCGCGGTCAATCTCTACCACGGCAGTGGCAGGCAGGCCCAAGATGTCCTTAAATATATCTTCCAGGGTAGGAACAATGTCTCTGGCACCTGTCGCTTAAGGGAGACCCCGTATCCGAATATTCGCCCTGCGACTGCGATTCTCCATGTCATATAAATGGCACAACAGGGCCTCTATCTGGTGACTCTGAGCGGAGCATGTCTCCTGCAGCTGGGAGATGACTGGAAGCACATCCTCCAGCTTTTGTTCCAGGGTTTCCACCCTATTGCCTAGGTGGGTAGTGTCAGTTTTTAGCTGAGCCACGTCTTCCTTCAGGGCCCTCTCGACCCGATCCGCAAAGCGCTCCAAGTCTGCTTTGGTGGGGAGGGCCCAAATATGGCGCCTAATGTCCGCGTCCTCTAGAGGGTCAGGCCCCTCTGACAGGCCTAGTAGAGAGGAGGGCGAGCTCGGGGAGATCGGGGCCGTCGGGTCACTCACCAGCGACGGGGAAGGCACAGGGGAACACGCCTGTAGCTGGGACCGAGACGTGGCAGCTTGTGAAGCCTGCGCTGCGTGCTGTGATTTCCCGGCCGGCGCCATCTTGGAGGCCTCGCGGCCGCTCCTGTTCGGCTCCGTGAGGAAGGAATCCAGCTGTCCCTGCTTTGTGCGGTCCACCCGGGGGGGGGGCTGTGAGGACGCCCGGTTCTTGTGTGACATCCTAGGAGGTGTTCGGTGGAGATTCCACACTCGTAGCTATGATATTGTGCGGCGGTGGAGCGGAGCAGCAGACACACACGTCCTCACTCCTCCATAGCCAGGACACGCCCCCCGACTCTTTTTCTTTTAGCACCGCCATTGTGTCACCGTGAAGAACTTTTTTACGCCTGGATGACAACCGCACACTTACATCACAAGTACATGGGCCGACTTGGGTACATAATTGCACATAGATGCCATACTGCAGTATTTGATGGCTCATATAGGAGTTCTCTGGGTTCCACTCCCCCTACCTTCCCCTTGTCCCCCCTCCCCCCACGCTTCCCTGATACCTCCCCCCTCCCCTTCCTGTATCCCTTCCCCCCCTCCTTTTCCCCTCTCCATTTAACCCTTCCCTCTCTCCCCCCCTCCTTATATAGTGACCGTGTCCTGACTATGCTAATGGAGCCTTCATGTTTCTGCTTATGATAAATAGGGGATAGGAGTGGATGCTGAAAAGATCAGTTTATGGTTACTGTATTCAAAACTTTTGTTTTTGTTGTTGCTGAGGCGGGCGCCTACTGTGACCGCTCGTGCTCCGCCTTGGCGGAGTTGGGGGGGTCTCAGGGGGGGTCCCTGGAAGGCAACCATGCGTTTGCAGAATGTATAGATTTATAGGGTCCTTCGGGGCCATTTAGATATAAACATATTGATGGGGATCCATATTTGCGGCAACGCCTCTACGGGGGGCTAATTGTGGAAGCTAGTACAAAATGAGGTTGCTTTCAATGCTATGTTATACAATTGATTTATAATTCACTGCTGTTGTGTGTGCTGTTCACTTTGTGTGAGTCCTAGAGACCGGTTAGACTCCCTCAGTGGGAAGCATTTTGGAGATGGAACTAGCGTTCGAGACTTCCATACAGTGGTCACGCTTTCAGGGGTTGGGTCGAAACGCAATCAAGTGACATGTAACATATTTTGACTTAAGGTGGGTTTTCCAGATTTTTAGATAACAGAAAAACGTAAGCTCAAACATTCCTCCTAGGATCGGTTTAGCAGGCCACATGGGCAATGGGGGGGGGGTCATGGGGAGCCCACCACTCTTAGAGATGGGTGTTCTCATGATTCAACCCTCCTACTTTGGCATTAGCAGGAGGGTTTCTTGGTTTAGGCACAACTCTACTTGGGTCTGGGAGGTCTGGACGGTGAGACTGTTCGGACAGTTCGGGTACAGGTTCACTTCCCCACCTCAAGTGGGGCTGGATCCCTCTTGTTCCTTCCGGTATAGGATCGGGTTTTTCTCTTTTTGGGACTACCCTTTACTTTTTATAGGTAGCCCAGCGGGCCTTAGACTACCTCCGGTTTGATCTTTTTTGCCTCTTATTGGGGGTCTTTTTCTGTTTCTTTTCTTTTCTTTTTCCTTCTGGCTATCTCTCTCTTTTGCTTTCTTCCTCTGGGTGGGCACCCCAGTGTTCCGTTCCTATCATATCTTGCATAGGACACAGATAATCTCTGTCTCCCTCCACCTTCGGGGAGTGCTGCCCATTCCTTTCTCATTCTGACTCATCTTCTCTTTCCAACCTCCCTCTCTTCCCCCCCCCCCTTTTTTCTTTCCCCTTGTTCTCCCCTACCTGCCTCCTACCCTCTCCGTCTACCATCTTGAAAGGTAGGTGTTAAATTATCTGTTAAACGCTCATGGCTTCCATAACGCAGTCTTCAGCTCCTCTGTCGCTCAAGGTTCTCTCGGTTAATGCCTTAACATTCCTGAGAAACTTTCAAGTTTTCTCGCAGAAGCACATAGACAAAAGGCTCATATCGTCTTTTTTCAAGAGACGCATTTCAAATCAAACAGTATACAGCGTCTCACCAACAAAAGATACTCTGAGGTCTTTCATGCGACCTGTGCTGAGTCTAAGGTCTTGTACACACGGGAGATTTCTGTATGATGGCTGTACACACCCAAAGGTGTGAATGGGCAGCACTCCCCGAAGGAATGGGCAGCACTCCCCGAAGGTGGAGGGAGACAGAGATTATCTGTGTCCTATGCGAGATATGATAGGAACGGAACACTGGGGTGCCCACCCAGAGGAAGAAAGCTACAGAAATGAGAGACAATCCGCACGGACAGACAGCGCGGTGACGTGTTCGCACCGTCGCCACGACGATGACGCGGCGACGTGCGCGACGCTGAAAGGTCAATGCTTCCACGCATGCGTCTAAGTCATTCGATGCATGCGAGGGATGGCGGCCCGCTCGGACATGTACGGTAAGTCTGTACAGACGACCCGAACATGTCCGACGGACAGGATTCCAGCGGGCATGTTTCTAAGCAAGTTTAGAAACATTTGTCCGCTCAAACGGTCTGGCGGGCAAATGTACGCTGGAATCCTGTCCGATCGGCCGTACACACGACCGAACATGTCTGCTGAAACTGGTCCGCGGACCAGTTTCAGCAGACATGTTCGGTCGTGTGTACGGGGCCTGAGACGAAGGGGGTAGCGATTCTGTTCGCAAAGCCACTTGCATTCTGCCTCACTGACCAGATGGTTGACCCGGAGGGCAGATTCATTTTTCTTAAAGGGTTCGGGAAAGACCAGCTGATGACATTTGCTAACGTATATTGCCCTAACTCCAAACAGGTTGCTTTTCTGAAGGATACGCTTACGAAACTTACCGCTTTCAAATCGGGCCTATTGATTCTCGGAGGGGATTTTAACATGGCCCTAGATCCGACTCTGGATACATCTACAGGTCACTCGTCCCTCCCCTTCTCAGCTTTGAGGCAAGCAAATACGTGATACGTGGCGCACCTTGAATCCCAGAGGAAGGGATTACATGTTTTTCTCGTCCCCACACCAACGATATTCGAGGTTGGACTATATTTTTCTTTCCCAAAAAGATCTTGCGTACTTACACGACGCGACGATTGAAAATTTAGTATTGTCAGATCATCATCCGGTGACCTTAACCCTACGATTCCCACAGAGGGAGCCCTTCACAAAGTTCTGGCGACTTGATGCCTCCTTACATGCGGACATTGCAGATGTGGCCACTCTTAAACAGGCAATTGGAAAATACTTCCTACATAATTATACGCCTGATGTGTCGCCCATGACTCAATGGGAAGCACATAAATGTGTTGTGAGAGGACATCTACTATCCATAGCAGCGAGGAGGAAAAGGGAGTATCCAGGAGCTTACAGATAAAATCGCTAAACTAGAGACGCAACACAAAGGCTCCAAGGCCGTGGAGGTAGCGGCAGAACTAGCAGAGACTAGATCACTCTTGCGAGAGGAACTGTACAAAAAGGCACGCAAACGCATGATGTTATTGCAGAAACTGTTTTATGAGCACGGAAACAAGCCGGGTAGGCTATTAGCAAGGTTCACGCAAAAACATATACTTGCCTCCACTATTCATCATGTGAGAGATAAGCAAGGTAAGATCCATACTAGGACAGAACACATTGCTCGTCAATTCCGGGAGTACTATAGCACGTTGTATAACATTGGAACAAAGGAGAACGGTGTGGGCTCATCAGATACTAGGGGATTCCTGATTAAAGACTTTTTACGTAAATATTGTCCACGGAAGATCAGCAAACCTTAGAATCACCGTTGACATCTGAAGAATGGGTAGAAGCCCTGAAGGCCACCAAACTGGGCAAGAGCCCAGGCCACGGACGGCCTAACGGCACAATTTTATAAATTGCTTCTCTGAACATTTGGTGCGGGCTTCCTCAAAGCCTTCAATTCTTTGGCAAACTCCTCACCTAATTCTAACACCCTTGCTGGAAGCCTATATTGCAGTAATACCTAAAGAGGGCAAAGATCCCTCAGACGTGGCGAACTATAGGCCGATTTCGCTCCTTAAACGTCAACGTAAAAATCTTCTCAAAAATCTTAAGCGACTCGGTTGGCCTTCTATGTTCCGGCGTGGGTGGGTCTTGACCAGATGGGCTTTGTCCCTGGCAGGGAGGCCAGGGACAACACCATCAAGGCCATTAATTTACATCATTGGCTTACTTCCACAAAAAATGAAGGGTTCTTTTTGTCATTGGATGCGGAGAAGGCCTTTGACAGGGTGGCCTGGGACTATATGCACTCGGTCCTGGAATCACTTGGTCTTGGGACCAGACTGAGGGCCCTTATTGGAGCGCTCTACGCAACTCCACGAGCCAGGGTCCGGGTTAATGGTCACCTGTCAGAGGCCTTCTCCATCCACAACGGCACCAGACATGGGTGCCCCCTCTCTCCTATACTGTATATCCTCACACTGGAACCCCTACTTCGCTGTATTCGGGCCCATCCTGATATAACAGGAGTTAAAATTTGCCAAAAGGAATACAAGCTAGCGGCCTTTGCCGACGACATCTTGCTTTTCCTTTCCTCCCCCCCTGATATCCTTACCTAACTTACTAGAAGTGTTTGAACAGTTCCGATACATCTCGCACTTGAAAATCAACTATTTTGCTCTAAATGTCTCTTTACCTCCATCGCTAGTTCTTCGCTGCCAGGAGAATTTCCCTTTCTGCTGGAAATCTGATGATATCACTTATCTGGGCATTCGGCTCCCAGGTAAACTTTCGGACCTGTATGAGAAGAACTTTGTGCCCGAACTGAAGACTACACAACGGGATATGTTACAATGGGATTCTCCCATAATCTCCTGGTTCGGGCGAGCTGCTATTTTGAAAATGGCGATACTTCCCCGTATGCTTTATAAACTGCAGACGATTCCGATTGCACTTCCGCCTTTCTTCTTCGCAACTTACAAAAGAATATGCAGGAAGTTCCTATGGGGATCCAAAGCACCAGAATCAGTGGGCTAAAACTGGTGTTGCCCAAAGTAGAGGGGGTATTGGTCTCCAGACTTGCAGCGATACTATTGGGATACACACCTAACACGTGTAGTGGATTGGCGAATGCACACGCGTTGTAAAGACTGGGTACGGTTGGAAAATCAGATCACGGGAGCCCAACTCGAGAAAATGCCTTGGATCTCCAAGAGGCATTGGACGCCTGACGTCCTGTCTCATCCGATAGTTGGAGCAACCTTATCGGCATTTACGAAGGCTTGTGATAAATTTGAGGAATCAAAGACAGAATGTAGACTGACCCCTCTTAGGGGTAACCCGGACTTTCTCCCGGGACGAGATGATAGCTACATGGTGGCTGAATGGCCACATACAGATATGCTGGCCAAACATTTATTTTCAGGAGATAGGTTCCTATCTTTGAAAGACCTTGAGAAGATATCCCTGACAAAGAAATTTCCTATGTTTGCGTATCTCCAACTGAGACACTTTCTGGATGATCCGACGATCAGGGGTGGTTTTACAAAACCACCCACGGTGCTTGAGTCACTATGCTCTAGTAAGTCGCCTCAGAGACATATCATTTCGATGCTGTACGCGTCCATGTGTAAGGCGCCCTTTGTGTCTATGCAGGCAGAACAGGCCTCCTGGGAAACCCGGTTGAGCAGAACAATTGAGATGAAAGATTGGGAGAAGATCAACTGGTTTATCTTTAAAGGCTCACTGAGTGTGAGCATTCAGGAAACTCGGTAGCGATGCATTTGGTCAATGCAGCCAGACTATGTGTTCCTGTTCACTGGAGAGCCACGGCGCCTCCCACTATCAATGAATGGATAGCACGCATTGACGTATTGCAGCGGTAGAGGAGCTGATAAGCACTGCACACGATAGAATCTCTAACTTCACTTCTGTTTGGACTGAGTGGTTTGATTTCCGGAACTCAGCAGAGTACCAAGCCCTTATACAGAATACGGGCTAATTGAGACCCTGAAGGATACGTCCGATTGACGACTGATTTATGACATTGCTAATATGTGGAGCTTTCACTGTAATGTAGACGGTGGGGGTGGTGGGCCTATAGTATATTATGTCAGGTAATATGCTCCCCCCCCTCCCCTCCTCCCCTGTGTTGAGTCCCCCCCCCTTTTTTTTTTTCTTCTCTCTCTCTCTTTTCTTCTCTCCTTCTTTTTAACTTTTTCTCTCTTCTCTTTTGCTCGTATATTGAGGTTGGGCGTTGGGGGCGGACCGGGTGACCCCGAGTCGACCCCCTCGCCCATCCCACTTATACTGAGAGGATCCACATGGTGAATAGGGGACGTAGTAAAAGTAGACAAGGGATTTGGGTGGGCTGTTGTCTCTAGAAGGACATAGAGGCCTCTTGAATAGTTACAAGTAGATATATTGCCTCTTGATCGATTTATTACGCATCTTCCTTACGAAATATGTATGGATGAGGTGATTTACACGGATTATGTCACTGTTTTATGATGCTTGTCTTACATGCTTAATTCATACCTTTCTCCCCTCATGTAAACATTTTGTTGTGAATCCTCTTGTGAGGACATGTTATGTCTGTTAACGTTACGGTTGTATATGTAACATTGTCCATACCTTTTTGCTCTTAATAAAATCTTTATGGATAAAAAAAAAGGAGGAGGGCACAGGAGAGGATATACCGAACACGCATGAACATCTTTGGCATGGGGGATTCGGAGGTGTATCGTATCTTCAGATTCAACACTGATGCCACCCTGGAATTAGCCACAACCCTGCATGATGACATCACCAGCCAGACACACCGCTCACATGCAGTGCAGCCACTGGTCAAGGTCCTGGCAAAACTGCATTTCCTCGCCAGTGGATATTTTCAGCATACAAGTGGAGTTGTGGCTGGGATGTCACAAACCAGCATGAGCAGATGTGTGCACCAGGTTGTCCCCGCAATCCTCAAACGCATGTCCCACCACATCATCAGACCCACCGCAATGGCGGATTTTGTCAGAATTGCAGGATTCCAACGCACCGTGGGGGCCATTGATTGCACACATGTGGCACTACGGCCCTCCCGTGCCACAGAGCACATATACCACAATCGGAAGCACTGGCATTCCATCAACGTACAGGTGATAGTCGATGGCCAAGGCCTCATATGGCACGTCCGCGCCAAAAACCCATGGGCCAGCCACGACAGCTACATATACCGTCAAAGCACCATCCCAACGTAATTTGACAAAACGTGTATGGGGACAGCTGGCTGGTTGGTGAGTGACATGGGAGTCAGGCATGACTGTCTGACCCCATGATGCAGATATCACGAGGCGCACATGCACGACTAACATCCTCCTGTCTTTTCTCTTCCAGGTGACTCTGCATATGCACTTGGGCCCCATCTCATGGCTCCATTCCGGGATCCCCAAACCAGAGGAGAGACAAGCTACAATGAAGCACACATACGTACCCGTGCAGTCCCGTTTCCGATGCCTGGATAAGTCCAGGGGACCCTCTTGTATTCCCCAAACTTTGTGTGCCAGATCATCGGTGCATGTTGCATTCTACACAACTTTGCCGAGAGAAAGGGCTGGAGATTGAAATACGTGATGACCTGACCCCCGAACCAGACATTCCCCCCCTGCCCGAGGCTACCCCATCTGCTGAGGGATCAGCAGTCAGGGGATGCCTCGTGGAACGCATCTTTGCACGTTAAACACACACATTCATCATGGCACAAGGAGAATGCACGCATGCACACCACTGTGGTCCCTAGCTCACACACACCACATCCACATCACATTGGATTAGCCCAAGCCCACCATGCAGGACTTGGGAGCAGCAACGTAACGCCACGCTAAGGCCCCAATTATGTCGCTGTCCATTCATACCACATTCACACGGTCGTGGGGATAACTTCTCCCCAATGACCGAGGGTGACACCCCTTTGCTGGCAGGAGTGTGACCCCCCCATTCACACACCAGTCACACTATAATCTGCACGCCTCAACGTGTGCAGTAATTGTAAAAAAAAAAAAACCTCATGACCTGAGGAAAAAAAATAAAAAACTCATGACCTGAGGAAAAATAAACAAAAACGCTCTTCACCAGAGCAAAAATCAGTTGCCCTGTCGTGGGCCAAGCCTGCTGCCACGGCCACGGCCACGGCTCTGTGACTGCCTGGAAGAAGGCTCAGGTGGGGGGGCATCAGGTGGAGGAGCATCCCCTGGTCTCTCCCAGGCTGGAGGCCTGTCCTCTAAAGCTACAGCAATGCGGGTAAGGATTGTATTTGTCTCTGCCTGCACCAGCCGCGACTGCCTCCCCTCCGCCTCAATGGCAGCTGTGTTGCCCTGTACGGCCTCTCTCAGGGACCTTACCTCTGCCACGAGGGTAGCCGTTGTGGCCTGCAGCTCCCCCAGGCAGGTGATCACCGCTACACTGTTGCCAGACAGATCTTGAAGGGCGTCATTTATGTTGCCTGTGGAGGCCAGGCTGTCTGCCACACGCCGCATCTCCACGGCCATCTCACCCATATGGCGGGTCTGGGAGTCCTGTGCCCTGGTTAAATGTTCCGGAAGGAACTCAGGAACCCCCCTGATCTTCCTGGTAGCCTTCCTGGGGCCAGGAGAGGCTTAAGGGCTTGCATAGGGGGAGGCACTTAAGGGAGTGGGTGTGTTGGGGATGGATCCTGAGGGGCTGGAAGAGATGGGGCTTGACGTCCACGACGGATCAGCCGAGAGGGAGGATTCCTCCAAATAGAGGCACACCTCCTCACCCATAAGGACAACGTCATCCTCCACCACCTCTTCATTGGAGGTCTTGGCACTCCCCTCCACCAATGCCTCTTGGCTTCCCAGGGGGTCAGGGGCATGATGCTCAGGGGATGATGGTGTGGGACGGGCAGAGGCAGATGATGGCCCAGCTCCCTCCTGGACATCTGTGGATGACACAAAACATTCACATGTTGGAGGACCCACACACTTGTCACATGTTCCCTTCCACCCCCTCACATGCTACACACCAGATAGGAGAAAAAACACACTTACCTGTCCTCAAGGCCTGCTCAACTGAGTCATATCCCTCCACCCCCTCCACTTGCTCCCTCTCAAGGCACAGAGCAACCACCTGCTCCTCAGGAGTCAGCCTAATAGTAGAGGCTGGTCCACCTCCAGTGGCGCTGGCATGCCTCCTCATCAGGATCTCATCCCTCTTCCCCCTCTTTACTTTGTACCCCATGGAGGCGAGCATCATACCTCTCCATGGCCGATATGATAATGGCCCTCTCCTCTGGGGAGAAGTTTTTCTTCCTCCTATCACTGCGACAAGCAGACATGGCACAAAGGAAGACAGCAAAAGCACTTACACCACTAACAAACAGGTGTACTTTTGCACTCGACGGGCGCATCTCTGGGCGTATTTATGCCCTGGGCATAAACGGTGGGCCGGCGTATCTCAGGGTTTACGCCAGGCGTAGTTGTGAGCATGCGCAGAGGGTCACACCTACTTCCTTCCTACTTTGAATTACGCCGGCTTATGCCAACGAATTTACGTTACGCCGGCGCAAAATTGGACGCATTTGCTATGAGAATACGGACCTTACCTCTCTAAGTTACGTCGGCGTAACGCATATGAGATGCGCTACGCCGGCATGAAGATGCGCCGATCTACGTGAATCTGGGCCTTTGTCTATATATCAGCCTGTTGGCTAGAGAGACTGAACTTTTCCTATATCTACACTTGTGTAACAAGAAAGCCTGACGTTCCTTTCGCTGAATAAAGACATTTTTATTTTACTGAACTGTCTGAGCTGGCTTTTCACCCCTCTGATCCCCTTCAAATGTTAAATGTCTAGTAACTTACTATATTACATCTTCTAGCTATTACTGTTTGCTGAGCCACGTAAATTATTGTAAAAACTGAAGTCTACCAAAAATATATTTACATTTTTTTCTGATCTCTTTAGATTTCAAATGGAAGTTTTATAGGGCTTGGACCCCGTATTAAAAGCCTCTTCATGGAAAATAACAAATTAGAGGTTCTTCCTGACATGAATTACTTCATTGGTCTAGAAGTAATAAATTTGTCCAACAACCCTTTTAGATGTGATTGTCATCTGACCAATATTCACAGGTATGTAAACATACTGTATGATTAAATAAGATCTCAATGGAATATTACTAAACTGTTAACTCCACTTGCCATTGTGCTGTCCTTTCTGAGTCATGGCTTTCTGAAAATTGTGCAGAGATCAAAAAAAGTTTGTTTAGCTAAACGCCTCCACGCTTTTACTAATGAAATTACTGTTGTAAATCCATTTTGTCTAATTCATGTTTAAATGCCAACTCAAGTGTTACCATATTATGATCACAGGAAACTATTCACTTATATGGTATCTGGTTTATCAAAAATTACCAAACCTAGCATAGCTTTAGCTTTAGTTGGCATACTTACCACTTGTGTACAGTTATTTTTCCATAAATTGGATTAAGATCTTTACTAAAAACACTTTTGTGTCTCATTTGATGTTTGAATTGTTGAAATCGTTGATAATAAATGGATTGCTGCTTTTAAAATGTGTAGCAGTTTTTAACCTTATGCAGCATCATTTATGTAAACTGATTGAATGTATAGAAATCCAAGCCACACACTGATATTCAGTCCAGTTATAATCTGAAAGAAAATGGTCTCTTCCAGAAGCCACATCCATCTAATGCTTTTCTCCCACCCCTGGGCTTAATCATAGAAGTGGAAGTGGCTAGATGACTTTGGGTTTTATAGCATCATGAGCCGTTTCAAACAGATAATGCATTGCTTGCCCCCAGGAACCTCATGTCAGCACTTAGAGCAGTGCTTCTGTTTTGGTTTAGGATTATTTATGTAAGAAATCATCAGAAAGAGGCATGGATCTTAGCACAATAGTCGCCACATACATTTTCAACACAGCTTTTAAGGACAAAAACACACTTTTATTATTTTAAAATGATAATAGAATCTTAATTTGAGTGTTTCCAATAAAGTTTCGACCTTCTGGCCAACGTTTCCCTTTTTTCCCCCCTCACATGGCTATTCAGTTTAGAGTAATATATGTCTTTAATTTCTGCCGCAGCACTTTCACACATACAGTGCCCCACCTTTATTCAAACACTAGAGATGCAAAACTTGAAGTGACTAAGAAAATAAAACAGCATTATGTGCAACATACACCCTGTTCTCTGAGACCATTTATCTAATGTTCTATAGTTTGAACCTATAGCTATGAATATATGTTACTTTCACAGTGAGCCTGGAAATAAGTATCATTGTTTCCCCTATTTTTGGACAGGGTATTCTCCAAAAAATATTATAAAGAACTTTGCAGGGCTTAGGAATCAGTTGGTGCCATTCACATAGGGAAATCGTCTGTGATTATCCAAATGTGACATCCTACAAAATAATACTGTAAAGCTTCCAGTGAACGTTTAAAGTACAAATAAAGACAGTACGAGCATCTAACCAAGAAGCAACTCTGGGTATTATGTGATGAACATGCTCAAAAAGTAAACAAAAGCTTCCCCTACCTCCACTAACTGAGCCAAATCTACCTTCACTTTATGTACTCCTCCTTCCAGATACTGCATCTCAAAATGTGAGTATTTAGGTAACAAATGTATTTTTATCAATACATAAAGCACTAGGCAGAGCTAGGGGTGGCCACAGTGCTAACTGACACATTTCAGGCTTGTAAATCTGCACTGCCAATGCTGATCGCCACACCGTGGTAACATTTTTTCATGCCACATTATCGCAAGCAAGTATGGTCTACATGAGAGTACCAAATCTGTCCTAAATTCAGGAGCAATGCAGCATCATTGCCACACCTACACAGGAAGCTATATTTGGTGGACTATTTGGTCAGTTTCTGCACCGGAAACTGACTGCATGGTGTGAACTAGAGCCATTGGAATACATGGAAAACACTGTGCATGCATTTTTAATCCTAGTTCACACCAGACGCAGTTCCGTGTGCTTTTTTTCTGCACTAAAAATGCATGCACAGGGTTTTCAGTGTATTCCAATGGCTCTAGTTCACACCAGTGCAGTAAATTCTGTCACAGAACAAATTCCAGTGTAAGGCTGGATTCACACCTACTGTATGCATTTTTTGTGCTTTTTGCATTTTGCACATTCGCACTATAGATTGTGTTCCATAGGAAATCATGATAAATGGACTGTAGTGCAAATCTGCAAAATGCAAAAAGCACTAAAAATGCATAGGTGTGAATCCAGCCTTAGGCCTGATTCACACTTATGCATTTTGTGTGCTTTTTGCATTTTGCAGATTTGCACTACAGTCCATTTAACATGGTTTCCAATGGAACGCGTTCTGTAGTGCGAATCTGCAAAATGCAAAAAGTGCTAAAAATGCATAGGTGTGAATCAAGCCTTAGACCATCCTCAGGAATCAAGATAAGAGTTTATTGCGTATGCAAGATAAATGATTACATTTACATTGCAGACTATATGGTCATCATTTCTGGTCAGAACATTATGGACACCCCCTTCTCTTGTCAGAATGTCCAATCAGGTACATTTACTTTATTTCTGAACATTATGGAGAAGTGGAAAAATCCATTACAGACTTATCTTATCTCTCTATTTAAATATGGTTATGACTTGGATGGTCCCCAAGCCATCTGCAAATATACAAAAAAACAAGACATAAAAATGCAAGTCTAAGCATAATTGTAATTAAAGTTATATTTGAGCGTTAGGCTATATTTAGCATACTTAGAATACAAAATGGTGTTTTCATGGCTGTCGTTAGAGTATAATTTCTCTAACATCTCCCTCCTTTTATACTCATAATGTCAATAATTCAAATTTCCAGGTTCCTTTTTACCAGGTATTATCATTTAGACAGATGAGTCCTTAGCGAGGGTTTGAAAATCTTCATCATCGGACTCTGAGTAAAGTTCTGTGTCGCTCCAAAGGAGCATAGTCTTTGTTAAAGATGTATCAATCAGTCTTTGAAGAATTCCCCTAATACAGGGAATGCATCAACATCCACACAGCGTCAGGACTGCAGCTGCCATGACAACAGAGATGAGCAAACTTTTTGCAGGATCACCCCAACCTTTTTTCGAAGCGTCCTGTTAGGGGGTTCTTTACACCAGAATTTTCAGCTAATTCCTCTGACAGCATTTGTAGGCCTCGTAAGGCCTTGGTGATACGTCCATCAGGTGCCATATTGTTTGGAATAAAGGTGCAGCAGAAGGTGGCGAACATTTTGCATACCCCGCCCCATTCTGCCAGCAACATATCCAGTGCTATAAGGTTCTGCCAAGCTGTCGAAGAGGTGGAATCCAGTTGTGCAGCTATGCCTTTGATAGCGTCTCTGGTGTAGTAGATGTAGTTTATCCAGTCGACGTTCTTGTTGGGCTGGACCTTTAAATTTATCCGGAACTCCTCGTGGAATACCTATTGCGTCTATATATACTCGGTAGTCAAATGATCCTTGTGGTGTTTCTCGCTTAATTCGCTTAAAATAGTGTTTACCTGGCAGTCTTATTCATTTATCACTCATAGGAACTATATAAAAGGGAAGCAGCAGCCGGGTAAGGGCACAAATTCCCACCCATCTAGGTGGTAGTCTGGGCCTTAGTCTTTTGTCGCCACACAGCCACCAAACATCAGCCAGTAGTCATTTTTTTCCTGAAACCATTTTAGTTGATACTTAGTATCTGTAGTAAGAGTTGTAGTTGCACAATATTCAGGGGATAAGGTGCCAACATTCCTACCGTTTGTGTCATTGTTAGAGAAACAAGTGAAATTCCCTGTTAATGCTTGTACTGACGGGGGTATACTTTTCATTTTAGTCATAGGGTAGCTCTTTTTCTAATTTTCACATTTAGACCCAGTAATATTTTCTGAAAACATTCTTATTATACAAGTCAAGTCTGTTTCTTCTTCAGGGAGAGCAACGGTGGCTAGTTGTGGTCTTGGGTTTGCACAAGAAATACAATCGCTCAGCCCCTTAGATTGGGTTGTGTAACTGACCCACTCTATCCATTTATTTTTGTCCCCAAATCCTGTTTCTATACTTAATTGTTCCTTGTAGATAAAATCTGTTTTAAACAAGGAAGGACTACGTTTAAACTGTGTTGGTTCTGGGCCTGGGGTGACCTGACCAGGGGTCAGGACTTTTTTTCAGGGGGAACTTGGTGGAACTCAGTTCCACCACCACTGGCTTAGACCCTGCTCACCAAAATCACTTGTAAACACAGAAGTCCAGTTTCTGTGTTTACAAGTGACAGTTCTGCACTCTGTATGTAATGCAATCCTGGTATTTAAAGGGGAACGTTCCAGCCTTTTTTTATGTTTATTAAAAGTCAGCAGCTTCAAAAAGTGTAGCTGCTGGCTTTTAATAAACATACACTTACCTGTTCCGCTGGGAGCTTCGTTCCGGTCCCCCCTTCACTGCCGATGCCTCCACTGCAACTGTGGGCACCCCGCCGTGACAGCTTTCGGTTTCACGGCCGGGCATTCCGCCGCAGCGCTCCCTGATTGGACAGGCGATCGCCTGGGACCTGTCATGTGTCCCAGGTGAAGGCCCCAAAAATTAGGCATTCAACGGACATGAAAGGCCTTTTTATGCCGCTGTATTTACCTAAGACAGGGACCATGAATTGTTATGGGTGGTGGCGGATATTTGTGGCCTGTCATGAGGAATTTGAATCAAACATTGTCTACTGGTCACATGTGTTGAATTCCTCCGAGATCCATGCCTCATTCATTTTTAGAAATGTGAGGTAGTGAACACTGTCGCGAGCTAGGCGAGTGCGCTTATCGGTCATGTCCTCCCTGCTGCGCTGAACGTCCTTTCGGACAGGACACTGGACGAGGGACAAGCCAACAGTTTCATTGCAAATTGTGCAAGCTCTGGCCAGAGGTCAAGCCTGCCCACCCAGTATTCCAGAGGTTCATCACTTCTCAGTGCGTCCACATCGGCCTTTAACCAGATGTAGTCGGACACCTGTCAGTCTAGGCGTTCCCTGATGCTGGATCCGGAGGACAGCTGTCGATGGGTCGGCTGAAAGAATGATCTCATATCATTAGTGACCAACACATCTTCAAACCGCCCTCATCTTGCAGGCGCTGTTGAATTGTTACCCGCAACTGTTTCTCTGTGAGTGGAAATTCCTCTGCCAGCGCACGCAAAAGCAGAATGCAGCATTTCTCGAAGCAAGGCCTGGAAGTGTTGCATTCTGATAGCCCTCTGTGATGGTGTCAGGGCACCATTCCTGTCTCTGTTGAGCTCCCGCGCATGCGCGGGGCAACGGGGCTCCGGCGCATGCCCGGGCGCAATGTGCGCGCGCGCATGCGCGGTACAACGGTGCGCCGTGTGCGTGGACGGGCGCACGGGCGCGCACGTGACAGCCCTGTGGCCAATCAGAGGACTGACAGTCCTATTTAAACCAGCCTCTTCCCCTGAACAGGTTGCTGGTTTGTCTTCAGCTTCCATGTGTTTACCCATTGCCATACCTGCCTGTTTTGACCCGGACTTCCGCACGACTCTCCTCCCACCTGGAACCTTTGACCCTTTGGCTGATGTTACCTGGATTGCTGTTGTCTCCTGCCCTTTGACCTTGGCTTGCACTTACGGACTTCCTCTGATCTCTCCAACTCCTGACCCACGGCCTGTGACCCGGATTTGCCTTTGTTTCCTGCCTGATCCCTCTGGACTTCCTGCCAGTTCCTGCCTGACCTACAGTTGTCTCCAGTCTTCAGCACCTGCCCTGCTTCTGTCAGCTGCACCAAGTCTACCTACCAGTTTCCGGCACCGGTGCCTCCTTGTGCCGTCCCTCCTCTGTCTCAACTCCAGGGAGCGGACTGCGCAGGGTCGCAAAGGTGAGCCGTCCTCAGCATCTCGGCCTCGGTGAGTACAGGTTCTGACAGATGGTGGTAACATTTCCACCATTTTTTGTTTATACCGGGGATCTAAGTACATTGCCACCCAGTACTGGTCCTTGCCCTTTATGCTTTTTATTACTGGGGTCCCTCTTAAAACACTGGAGCATAAAGGCCCCCATTTTCACTAAACTGGAAGTGGTGTAGTGGCCTGGCTCCTGCTCATCATCCAGGATAATGTCGTCCTCGTTCTCCTCCCCCATCCACGGACAACACCAGGGATCCCAGAAAGGTTTCATCTGCCCCGGCACCATCCTCCTCTGACTCCTCCTCAGGCTCCTGTTGTTGACTTGTCTCAGGTGGAGTAGCCCCCTCTGGGAATTCATCCAGCATTGCGACTTCCTCATCTTCCTGCTCCTGCTCCTCGACGGCTTGATCAATGACACAACACAATGCTGGAGCGTTCCAGAAAGAAGGCATAAGGTACAATGTCACTTATGGCACCCTGGCTGCAACTGACCAGTTTGGTGATCTCATCAAATGGCCGCAGAAGTCTGCATGAGTCACACATGAGCAGCCACTGGCACGGTTAAAAAAAAAACAAGCTCCCCAGAACCTGTCCTGCCACAGAGTTCATACAGGTAGTCGTTAACTGCACGTTTCTGCTGGAGCAGCCTATCATGCATATACAAGGTTGAGTTCCATCGCGTTGGGCAGTCACAAATAAGACGTCTGACGGGGGGTTGTGTCGCCGCTCAATGTCTGCAAGGCGAGCCATGGCCGTGTAATCTTTTTAAATGGCCCGAGATTTTCCTGGCCTGCCGCAAGATGTCCTGGACCCCAGGGTATTTGGCAAACGAATCGCTGAATTACCAAGTTCAGGATGTGTGCCATGCATGGCACGTGTGTAATTTTTTCCTGTTTCGGTGCGCTCAGCAGATTGGCACTGTTGTCGCACACCACTTTACCAACTGTCAAATTGAGCGGTGTTAGCCACTGATCTGCCTGTGAACGTAAAGCTGAAAGGAGTGCAGGACCAGTGTGGCTCTTGTCTTTCAGGCACAACAGATGCAGCACAGCATGGCAACGTCTCACCTGGCATATCGAATAGGTTCTGGGGATCTTGGGTGGCTCAGCGTAAGAAATGGTAGCATCGGAAAAGGAGGAGTCAGCCGAGGAGGAGAGGGAGGATGAAGTAGGAGGAGGAGGAGAAGAAGAGGCAGGCCTGCATGCAATCCGTGGCGGTAAAACCAAATCTACATGGGTGCCATGGGTTACATGCTTGATGGCCGTCAGAAGGTTCACCCAGTGGGCAGTAAACGTTATATGCCTTCCCTGCCTGTGTTTGCTAGACCACGTGTCTGTGGTCAGATGTATCTTGGCACCGACACTGTGTGCCAGAGATACATTCACTTGCCGCTGATCATGGCCATTTAGCTCTGGGATGCCCTTCTGTGAGAAATATTTCCTTCCTGGGACCTTCCATTGTGGTGTTCCAATGGCCACAAATTTTTGAAAGGCCTCCGAGTCCACCAGTTTATATGGCAGTAGTTGGCGGGCTATCAGTTTCGGCAAGCCAGCGGTCAACCATTGGGCAAGAGCGTTATCCGGCATCATCGTTTTTTTTAAGACCGAAACATTTTGGGCCACGGATGCCTGCCTTTTTGCAGAAAAACGTGAGGACGGCATGATGGAAGGTGGAGTGGAGGACAATTGTGAGTATAGAGGAGAAGGAGAAGAGGCTGGACAGAGAGAGCCTGGAGTGTTGCTTTGCGGTTTCTGATGGTGTTGCTCCCACTGGGCTCAGTGATGGGAGGTCAGGTGCCTTCTTAAGGCGGTCGTCTCTAGGTGAGTGTTGGGCTTACCGCGACTTCTGCGTTGAATGCAAAGGCTGCAGATGGCAACACTATTGTCAGCAGCGGACACGTTAAAAAAAGCCCACACAAAAAAGTGCCAGATGTGACTGTACATGGTTGATGGCTCGCTCCTGATACATTAGCAGTCTGGTTTGTCCCTCTTATGCAATGTAAGTTCAGCCTGCTTCTCCTCCCTATCTGCTGGTCCATCTCTCCCTCTGAACTCCCCTCCTCTTCCTCTCTTGTGGGCACCCACGTGACGTCTGTAGACACGTCATCATCAACGTCACCTTCCCCACCACTAACATTAGAGATCTCGGAGTAGGCAGCAACAACGGGGACCAACCTCCTTGGGCTAATCTGGGTACTGTCATCAGACTGCTGAGTGGCGGCTGTTGCCACCTCCTCTTCCTGATCCAATGCTAAGATTGGCTGTGCATCGGAAATGTCTTCTGATGGATCAGAAAATAATTCCTGTAAATCAAGCGGAGGGTATATGGTGGTGGTGGTGTTGGTGGTGAGCCACTCAACCAAGTCTGGTGCGTTCTTTGACGTAATCAAATGCACCTTGTGCCACTTCCCAGTTTGGCTCCAGCCTGGTGCTCCTGCCCTACCCCTACCACCTCTGCGGAAGGGCCTGCCTCTTCCTCTGCCTGTCATTTTTTAAATGACCCTGTGACAAAAGTCTCTAGAGAAGCGCAGTATACAGTATGTGAAGAAGGTATATAACACCCCGCTTCAATCTGTCGTTTTGGGGGGCCACTGGTTTATCGCACCAGTTATGAAACGTTTTTTTCAGTAACTTTTGTCTCTGTGTGTAGCTGAGGTAAAGCAGCAAAACAGAAAACAAATTCTACAGTACCCAAATACACTATTATGAAAGTATATTTTTATATAACAGCCCGCTTCAATCTGTCGTTTTGGGGGGCCACTGGTTTATGGCACCAGTTCTAAAACTTTTTTTTCAGTAAATGTTGTCACTGTGTGTAGCAGAGGTAACACAGCGAAAGAGGCAAAAATTCTGCAGTACCCAAATACACTAATATAAAAGTATGTTTTATATAACACCCCTCTTCAATCTGTCATTTTGTCTCTGTGTGTAGCTGAGGTAAAGCAGCAAAACAGAAAAAAAATTCTGCAGTACCCAAATACATTATTATAAAAGTATATTTTTATATAACACCCCGCTTCAATCTGTCGTTTTGGGGGGCCACTGGTTTATCGATCGCACCAGTTATAAAACTTTTTTTCCAGTAACGTTTGTCACTGTGTGTAGCAGAGTTAACCACTTGACTACTAGGCACTTAAACCCACTTAATACCCAGACCAATTTTCAGCTTTCGGTGCTCTCACATTTTGAATGACAATTACTCAGTCATACAACACTGTAACCAAATTAAATTGTTGTCCTTTTTTTCACACAAATAGAGCTTTCTTTTGGTGGTATTTAATTACCATTGGGTTTTAAAAAATTTTGCGCTATAAGAGAAAAAAAGACTGAAAATTCTGTAAAAAAAAAAATTATACTGCTACATATCTTTGGTAAAAATAAGTACAAATTGGTGTATATTTGGTCTTTGTGAAAGTTATAGAGTCCACAAGCTATGGTGCCAATATCTGAAAATTGATCACACCTGAAGTACAGACGGCCTATCTCATTTCTTGAGACCCTAACATGCCAAGAAAAGTACAAATACCCCCCAAATTACCCTTTTTTGGAAAGAAGACATTCCAAGGTATTTAGAAAGAGGCATGCTGAGTTTTTTGAAGTTGTAATTTTTTCCCACAATTCTTTCCAAAATCAAGATTATTTTTTTCTTAATTTTTTTCAGTAAATATATTAGCAGGTTATTTCTAACACACAGCATATGCATACCACAAATTACACCCCAAAACACATTCTGCTATTACTCCCGAGTATGGCGATACCACATGTGTGAAACTTTTACACAGTGTGGCCACATACAGAGGCCCAACATGCAGGCAGCACCTTCAGGCGTTCTGGAGCAACCAGGCCAATTCTGACATTTCTATCCTACATGTAAAAATCATCATTTATTTGCTTGAAAATTACATAGAACCCCAAAACATTATATATGCTTTTTTAGCAAAGACCTTAGAGAATACAATGGTGGTCGTTGCAACTTTTTATCTCACATGGTATTTGCGCAGCAATTTTTCTAACGCTTTTTTTACGAAAAAAAAACAGTTTTGTGCTTAAAAAAAAAACTGTAAAGTTAGCCCAATGTTTTTGCATAATGTGAAAGATGAAGTTACGTCGATTAAATAGATACCTAACATGTCACCCTTCAAAATTGCAAACGCTCATAGAATGGCGCCAAACTTTGCTACTTAAAGATCCCCATAGGCGACACTTTAAATATTTCTACTGGTTACATGTTTTTAGTTACAGAGGAGATCTAGGGCCAAAATGATTGCTCTCGCTCAAACGTTCGCAGAGATACCTCACATGTGTGGTTTGAACACCGTTTTCATATGTGGGCGGGACTTAGGGGAGCGTTCGCTTCTGTATGTGAGCTCACGGGGTAGGGGTGCTTTAAAAAAAATATTTTTATTTTATTGTTCATTTTACTTCATTTATTTTAGTTTGACACTTTTTTCCACAAAAATAATTTCTTTGATCACTTGTAAACATCCCTTGTAATAGGAATATGGCAGGTCCTCTTTACAGTGAGATGTGGGGTCAATAAGACCCCACATCTCACCTCTAGGCTGGGAAGCCTGAAATGAAAAAAATTAAAAAACAATACTGGCTTTGATCGTAGCGTTGAGTCGATAGAAGCACCGGAGGACTGAGGGAGGGGCGAGTCCCTTCTCGCCTCTTGTAAGAATGATCAAGCCTGGAACACCCGCTAAGATCATTCTTATGATGTAGGGAATCGCAGGTTGAAAAAGCTGATATCTGAATGATGTCTGTAGCTGCAGGCATCATTCAGATATCCCAGCACAAAGTCAAGGACGTCATATGATGGCGGGCGGGTGGGAAGTGGGTATTGCAGAGTATTGCTGGGTATTACGGAGTATTTCTGGGTATTACAGAGTATTGCGGAGTATCGCAGGGTATTGCGGAGTATTGCAGGGTATTGCAGAGTATTGCAGAGTATTGAAGAGTATTGCGGGGTATTGTAGAGTATTGCATTGTATTGCTGGGTATTGCTGGGTATTTCAGAGTATTGCGGAGTATTACGGGGTATTGCGGGGTATTGCAGAGTATTGCAGAGTATTGCAGGTGTGACAGTAGGCGCTACTGTCAAGGTAAAATGGACAGTTTGCTGGACACAGGGTATGCACATTTGCGGTAGAAGCACCGGAGGACTGCGGGAGGGGGGAGAGACCCTTCTCGCCTCTCGTAAGAATGATCAAGCAGTGGAACAGCCGCTAAGATCATTCTTATGATGTAGGGAATCGCCGGCTGAAAAAGCTGATATCTGAATAATGCCTGTAGCTGCAGGCATCATTCAGATATCCCCACACAAAGTCAAGGAAGTCATATGATGGCGGGCAGGCGGGAAGTGGGTATTGCAGAATATTGTTGGGTATTATGGAGTATTGCAGAGTATTGCAGGGTATTGTGGAGTATTGCAGGGTATTGCGGACCGCAATGTCACGGTCACAGTAAAAAAATCGCAAATCACCGCCAATACTAGTAAAAAAATTAATAAAATAAAAATGCCATAAATCTATCACCTATTTTGTAGACCCTATAACTTTTGTGCAAACCAATCAATATACGATTCTTGCGATTTTTTTTTACCAAAAATATGTAGAAGAATACGTATCGGCCTAAACTGAGGGGAAAAAAATGTATTTTTTAAAAAAAATTGAGATATTAATTAAATAAAAAAGTAAAAAATATTGGCCCAGATTCAAGAAGCACTTGCGCGGGAGCAAGTGTGATTTGCGCGGCGCAAGTACTGATTTGCTCCCATGCAAATTTGCGGCTGATTCTGTAAACCAGTTAAGCCTGTTTTGCGACCATTTTCCCGCGCACGCAGCCTAGCTGCTCCGGCGCAATTTGCGCGCAATTTTGCGCGGGGTGTAAGTTGCGCCTTCATGGAATTCCCTCAGCGAATATGCAAATTAGGTACTGCCGATGATTCAGAAACATGCGCGTGTGATGCGCATCTTGCGCTGGAAGCGCGCAAGCTTTTTTCCCCGGGCAAACTTGCTCCTGCTAAAAGCAGGGGCAAGTTAGCAAAAGATGGCCAAATGTCATCTGAAGGAGCACGCAACTTCAGCAGCACCTAGACAGACGAGCTGAACAAGCAGAGCACCCACATTTTCGGGACCTCACATCTGTGCACCAACATGCCAGGGGCAGCTATGGTTCTTGATATTCTATTGACTGAGCCGACTCGTAGGAGGGCACGGGAGAGGATTTACAGAGGGCGCTACAACCTTTTTCATATGAGTGATAATGAGGTGTATCGCATGTTTCGCTTCAGCCCTGAAGTCATCAGCAGCCCGACCCATCGGGGACAGGCAGTGCAGCCACTGGTGAAGGTAGTGGCAACCCTTCATTTTTTGTCAAGTGGCTCATTTCAGCGCACAGGTGGAATGGTGGCGGGGATGTCCCAATCCAGCATGAGCAGGTGTGTGCACCAAGTGATCCCTGCAATACTCAGACGCATGGGCACACAATTTATCAAACCAACCACGGCTGACCTGCGGCAGAAGGCAATCAGTGATTTTTATGCAATAGCCAGATTTCCACGCACTGTGGGTGCAATAGATTGTACCCATGTGGCACTACGCCCCCCCCGGCTCCTCGAGCATATCTACTGCAACAGGAAGCATTGGCATTCGATAAATGTGCAGATGATTGTGGATGCACATGGCCTCATATGGCATGTCCGTGCCAAACACCCAGGGTCAAGCCATGACAGTTTTATTTACCGACACAGCCCCATCCCAACCGAGTTTGACCAGAACATGTATGGAGACAGCTGGCTGATTGGTGAGTGACATGGGTGTCAGGTATGACTGCCCCCCCCCCCATGATGCACACATCACAAGGGGCACATGCACGACTAACATCCTCCTGTCTTTTCCCTTCCAGGTGACTCTGCATATGCCCTGGGACCTCACATGATGACCCCATTTCGTAACCCTCAAACACCAGGAGAGGAAAGATATAACGAAGCCCATGCACGTACCCGTGCGGTGGTGGAGCGCACATTTGGCATCCTTAAATCTCGATTCAGATGTCTGGATAAATCAGGGGGGACCCTGTTGTATTCACCCAACTTTGTGTGCCAAATCGTCGGGGGATGTAGTATTCTCCACAATTTTGCTCAAAGAAGGGGCATGCACATTGAGCTACGCAATGACCTTACCCCCGAACCACGCAACCCCCCCCCAAGAAACACTACCGGATCTTCTGAGGGAAGAGCAATCCGGAATGGTCTTGTGGAACGTCTCTTTGCACATTTAACACACCCTGATCTTGTCACAAGTATAATGCATGTATGCACACCACTGTAGTCCCTAGCACACACCCGACACATGCACCCCAAATTGGATTAGACCCAACAATACCCCATGGTATTAGGGAGCAGCAACGCCGCGTCAAGGCTCCAATTATGTTGCTGTCCATTCATACACCTTTCACATGGCAGAGGGTTACACCCCTTTTCCAGCAGGAGTGCCACCCCCCCCCCATTCACACACCAGTCACACTGTAGTATACACTCCTCACCGTGTGTAGGGACTACAAATAAATATAAAAGCTCATATCCTGAGCATATCTCAAAAAAATAAATAAATCATATTCTGTGCATAAAATAAATGTAGAAATTATATTATTTTTTTGTTTTTTTCTTTGGGCCAAGGGTGCCCCGGCTCTGGCTCCTCAATCTCCGTGGTGCGGAGGAGGCATGGGGTGGGGATTGAGGGGGGAGGAGCATCAACCCCTACTTCCAGACTCCGCGCAGGTGGTGGCTGCATGCCCTCCATGGCGTTGGCAAGGTGGGCGAGGATGGTGTTGGTCTGGGCCAACATCCTCATTTGGCGGGTGGTGGTATGCCGCTGATGACGGCGGGTCATTCTCCCCTCCTCCCGCACTGCAGCGGTGTTGGCCTGCACAGCAGCGGTATTGGCCTCCACCGCAGCTGCCATCCTGCTTAATAAAGCGGGTGTGGTCTCCTGAGCCACCAAGCAGGTGACTATGGCCTTGGAGTTGCCACTTATTTCCCCCAGGCTCTGTGAGACATGTTTGTCCCGGTCCGCATGCAGGGTGAGGGCATGCTGCACAGAGGTGGAGGTGGATGCCATGCTGTCCGCCAGACGATGCACCTCTCCCACCATGGCCCCTATATGGCGGGTCTGCAGGGCCTGCTCCTCCAGCAGACCGTCACGGAGGCTGGAGGATAAATGCCTTGTTTTGGACTGAGCCTTCCTGGGAGGAGAGGCTCGGGCACGGACAGAGGGAGAAGGGGAGGGGTCAACAATGGAGGGGCTTGCCCTGGAGGGGCTTGCCCTGGAGGGGGATGACGTGCTGGGCGGGGGGGGGTGGTGGGTTGCCCAGGGATGGTGGTATCCTCCTGGAGGGAGCCAGAGTCCTCCTGGATGAGGAAAAAGGAATCCTCCTCCAATACCACTTCCTCCACCATACTTGGCCCCGGTAGGATCTCCTCCTGGACCAGCATAGACAGAATGTCCATGGGGCCTGACTGGACCCCTGGCTCTGGTATGGATGGGCTGGGTCGACCCGCAGCCGAAGACGGCCCAGCTTCATCTTCCTCATCACCACCTGTGGATGACACCAAAACGAAATATTTTGCTGGTGCAACACACTGCTCACATGTTCACTTCTACCCCCTCCCATGATGCACAGCAGATATGAAACAAAAATAATAGTTCCATCTTCACTTCTACCCACAAATATGTTCACTTCTACCCCCTCCCATGATGCACAGCAGATATGAAACAAAAATAATAGTTCCATCTTCACTTCTACCCACAAATATGTTCACTTCTACCCCTCCCATGATGCACAGCAGATATGAAACAAAAATAATAGTTCCATCTTCACTTCTACCCACAAATATGTTCACTTCTACCCCCTCCCATGATGCACAGCAGATATGAAACAAAAATAACTTACCAGTCCCCAAGTTCCCAACAGTGGAGTTGTACCCTTCAATTTCCTCCACCTGCTCCTGCACGAAAGTTTGGGCAATAAGCTCCTCCTCATGATTTAGCCGGATCTTACATCGCGGCCCACCTCCCGTGCCACCGGTATATTTTCTGATAAGAGCCAGTTTATCCCGGACCCTGCGCCTCATATCGTTGAGTTTTTTTTGGATGTCATCCCAGGTACGCTCTTCATTACCCAGGGCATTGATGTCCAGGGCTATGGCTTCATATATAGCCCTCCTTTGGGCAACGGTGGTGTTTGCCCGCTGGGCACCATATAGAACTTCTTTATGTTGCTGGAGTGCAGCAATTAAGATGTCCATCTCCGCAGCCACAAAGTTGGCCTTCCTTTTTTTAGTCCCTTTGGGAGGTGCCATCTCTTGAAAATGGGCTGAATTTCCTTGCTCAGGGGGGGTAGGAAAAAGCAGGATGAAATTCAGCAAAGAACCTGCGCAAGTCTGCTCCTATTTATTTGCTCAGTGCAAGCAGCTGAGCAGGATTTGCCCTGAAAGTATGCTAGGCGCAGTTTGACGCATGCGCAGACGGCAGCGCTCTAACTGCGCATGCGCGTGCCCGGCGCAAACCTCTGCTGAGCCGAAAATTCCTCATTTACATAGGGGCACACCCACTTTGACTTGCACGGCCTTGCGCCCTCAGCTTTGCCTTAAACAGGAGCAAATTAACTATTTTTTAATTTAACATATTCCATACAGCATTGTACATTCTTTACTTACTACACAAATAATTTAAACATTGCATGGAAAATCAAAAATGTTCATATCCAAAAACTTGTCAATTATTCTACCCCCCCGCCCCCCCCCCCCAAAAAAAAGAGAAAGAGAGAGAAAAAAAAAACATGTTTTGAAATACATTCCTCTTCACCCCTCGCTACATTGGCCTATGTCTGCTCTGTCCCTACACCCTCCATTCCTTCTGCTTGAATCGTGTGTTCTCCTACTATGTCCTTCTATACCCTGCGCAAGGAGAGAGGAAAAAAAATTCCCACCATCCTACTTCCCCGAGACCACTGTTGGTCCTTGTGTCTATTCTTGTTTTGTAAAAAAAAAAAAAATTATTTTAATTTTCCCTTCCCTTCCCTTGCCCTCTCGTGGGCCAGGCCTGGTGCCACGGGTACAGCTCCTCAATTGTCTGGGGGGAGCCTTGGGTGGGGGGGTGGGGCATCAGGCGGAGGTTCATCCCCTGGTCTGTCACTCCTGGCTCTGATGGTAGATGTAGCCTGCATGCCCTCCAACGGAATGGCAATGCGGGTGAGAACAGTGTTGGTATCCGCCTGCATCCGAAGCTGGCGGGCGTTGGTCTGCCGCTGGAGATGCCTGTTCTGTTGACCCTCTGCCTGGATGGCAGCAGTGTTGGCCTGCACAGCCTCTCCCAGGCTCTTCACATCTGCCAGGATCCCAGATGATGTGGCCTGCAGCTCCACAATTGCCGCAGTGGGCCGGTCCTGGATGGCCTGCACATCCCCAGATGATGAGGGAGCCCCTGTTGACATATGCTGATGCATGGCATCCAGGGTCAGACTTTGGTCACAGAGACTTGTGGCTATGGCTGCACAGTTGGCATTGATGTCATGCAGGCAGTCCGTTATGACCTGGGTATGGCCAGCCTGCTGGCTGAGGCACTGCTGCATGTCCGAGGACCCAGCAAAAGAGGCCAGGCTGTCAGCCACTCTATGCAGGTCGCCGGCAATATCGGCCATGTGGCGCGTCTGCCTTGCCTGCTCCCTCTCAAGCCCTTCTTGGAGGGAACCGGCTACTCCCCTAGTCTTGGCCAGAGCCTTCCTAGGGGAAGTAGCCGGTTGAGTCCGTCTGGATGGAAAAGCCCTGGAGGGGGTAGCCCTAGAGGGGGTAGCCCTGGATGGGGTTCCCCTGGAGGGGGTAGCCCTGGAGGGGGTTCCCCTGGAGGGGGTAGCCCTGGAGGGGGTTCCCCTGGAGGGGGTAGCCCTGGAGGGGGTTCCCCTGGAGGGGGTTCCCCTGATGGGCGTGGAGGACTCTAAAGGGTCTGGGGAAAATGGAAGCCTTATCAAAGTAGAGGCATTGCTCTAGATGGAGATCCACCGTTTCCTCCTCAACTACCTCTAGAGCAGAGGTGTGGGCACTCCCCTCCACCGATGGATCATGGCTTCCCAGGGGGTCAGGCTGAGGCAGATGTTCCGGGGATGGCGTGGGTTGGACACCGGCAGACGACGGCCCAGCTCCCTCCAGCACATCTGTGGATGACACAAAGCATTCACATGTTGGTGGACCAACACACTTGTCACATATTCCCTTCCAACCCCTCACATGCTACACACCGGATGGGGGATAAAACACACTAACCTGTCCTCAAAGTCCTGATCACTGAAGTCAAAGCCCTCCAGGCCCTCCACCTGCTCCTGCTCCAGGCACATAGCAATGACCTCCTCCTCCGGTGTCAACTTCACAGCAGAAGCTGGTCCGCCCCCCGTGCCCCTGAGGTGCCATCTGATGCTGGCCAGTTTATCCCGGACACGCCGACACATGTCATTCATTTTCTTGCCAATGTCCTTAGAGGTCCTGGATTCATGCCCAAGGGCATTGACCTCCAGGGTGATCTTTCTCCATAATCTCTGCTTCCTGGCCCTGCTGGTCCTGGTACTCTGTGTGCCATGGAGGTACACATCAAATTTAGAGATGGCTGAGGTGAGGATAGCCCTCTCATCTGCCGAGAATTTTTTTTTTCTCCTGTCCCTGTCAGTCTCAGCATCAGACATGGCTCCGCAAAAGTACTCTGTTCCAGGGGAAGAGAGAAAGCTGGTATACTTTTGCGCTTGACGGGCGTATGGCTGGGCGTATTTATGTGCTCGGCGTAAGCCGGTGGGCCGGCATATCTTAGGAAGTTGCGCCGGCGTAGTTGTGAGCATGCGCATAGGGGTGCTGACCATACGTCCGCGTCACGTTCATGATACGCCGGGCGTAAAACACTGCACCACGCTCGGACCATCATTAGCATGGGGTCACACCCCTTTCCACCTACGTCGGCTTAAGCCTACGAAATATACGCCACGCTGGTGCAACGTTGGGAGCATTGGCTTGCTGAATTCCATGCTTGCCTCTCTGCGCTGCGTCGGCGTAGCGTAAAGGAGATACGCTACGGCGGCATAAATATGCGCCAGTGTCTGTGAATCCGGGCCTATGACATTACACATTCCTAACTATCTATTCTGCCCCATTCTCCGACAGCATTGATAGAAGGTCAACAAGCTGCAAAACAAAAATGGAAGACACACACAAAAAATATATATATACGTATACAGTCACCGAGTGCGAAATGAGCCTGCACCTTCCCAGCAAAAGTGCAGCCTCCTTTCCTCCCAAAGAGACATATTAATTATAAGTGCTAAGATTTTCTCAACTGCAAAGGCTTGGAGAAAACATGTAAAGAAATATATACAATCTACTCTGCGCTGGCAGAAGTTGCAGAACACTGCCCCTAGCGGTCAGTGCGCTGGTACTACCAGCATAAGGCAGTCCACTGTTCACTTCAGAACAAATAGCAGCAAAAGAGAGATATAGAAAATGGTATCTTCTCCTCGTTTCTTTATCCTGGTGCTGTGAAGAAGCCGGCGAAACCCTATCCTTTCTAACTGTCCAAACCCCCCAAAGTTCTGCACAAGCAACAAAATGTGGATCTGATGGGATGAAAACACAAACTGGAAAGGGGCAACAGTTCTTGTCTGTAACTTCTTCAAAAGCAGTAATAAAGGTGACAACACAGGCATTAGGTCTACCTGTAAAACCGTGGATCCGGCAGAGCGATAATGTCCCCTTGGGAGTTGGTAGTGGTGACAGAAAAAACTTGATCCACTCTCCCGGGACATTTGAGGACCACTTTATCATTAAAGATGTACCGGCCAGGGCTCCAGTCCTTTAGACAGCTCTCAAAACCTGTGTCCCACATAGACAAAGGCATACTCTGTCTCACGGTCAGTCTTTGGGACTTTCAAATATTCCCAGACAGCATCCCTGTACCAGCCCTCTCTAGCTTACTCAATCACGGGCAGATGGGCTGGAGGTACGTAGGGATATTCCCATCCGTAGTCAGCGGCCACTTTTCGCATGATAATGCACTGCAGGCGGGCCAGTCTAGGCAAAACATGGGGATCTCCAAGTCCTGGTAACACGATGGCTTCAGGCGCCCTTTTAGTACAGGCACTGAGGCAGGTATGGGGTTGGCGACACTGGTGCTGGACGCACCAACTCCCCATGTTAGTTGCGGGACACTTGAACTTGGTGCGCTCCGGCCGGAGCGTTTCTTTCGCCTCCGAGACTTGTTGGCTTGGGAACCTTCACCAAATTGAGACTCGGGAAATTCGGGCTCGAACCAGTGGTCATCTCCCTCATCAGACGCTGAGTCCAATTCCTCCGCAGGCAAATAGGTGCTTCCCCCGATAGGGACGTTAGTCAAGTCACTTGTTTGGGCAGGCAGGCCTCGACCGCAGCCAGGGGAAGCCTGTGCGGGGCCCACTTTGGCAATGGCGCGCCATACGGAGATCACATTGGTAGCCGTAGCCTCCGGTACGGCATCTGTTTGCACACTGGTCACACATTCTTTCTCTTCCACTTTGCTTACCTCCGGCGATCTGATTGAAGAAACAGCCGATGGCAGGGTAAGCGTTGATGAGACAGTCATAACCTCCGGATCAGCGACCGCAGTAGTTGAGGAGGGTTCCGGCCATGGGGCCTCTTCCTCCGTGGTTACAGTCCCAGTGATCCAGTCCACCTTGTACTTTCTGCGAAGTTTCGGTCGGTGGTTCGACCTGGAACAGGTGGCCCGGAACCTCTTGCACAGAGCAAATGCAGGATCTGGACGGCCAGCTCCGAGCAGCGGGGGCAGGACAGTCCTGAGGGCCTCCACGTTTCCCTTGAGAACACACTAAACTTCCCCAGGTCAGCATTCGGATCCCGGTAACCATCAGGGGGAACTCCAGCAGTAGCAGCGGGGCATTGCGTTGACTCCCGGGACAGACATCTGGGGTCTTCATCTTTCCAAAAGGCAGTGAGGAAGAGACATGCTGGCACGACATTCTCTCATGGGCGGGCAATCACTCTGTCCTTTGGCGCCAAAAACAGCCTGCATCACACGCAGGGGGTGGGTAGCTCCTCCCACTTGGAAACTTTTCTTTCCACGTGCACACCGCGCATGGCTTCGCCGCACGTGCACCTGGCTTTAATGGCGACGTTAACTCCTTCCTCACCAAGCACATTTCAACACACGAAAGTTCCTTTTTCACAATGAAATAAACCTCTGAATTAAAATAAAGTGACATAACAGCCGATCCCGGACGAGCCCCCACATGTAGCGCTCACCCCTGAAGGAGCCGCTGGTTATAAATGGATGGCGTGTTTACCTCTTGGCCTCTCCGAACGTCTAGGGGTGAATGATGAATGCCACAACAGAAAGGAATGTGTCCGCAAAAGGAATGTCTTTTATGTGCGCTTTATTACCCAGCCGGGGGCAAAAACAGTAAACAGGTGATGAACAGGACAGATGAAGGTTGGAGGAGAATACAGATTCAGGCCCACAATAAGGAAACTTAAGTTTTATTCTCTTCGCCACTTCCAGCCGGAGTGGGTATAGCATACCTGGACATGCCTCTATCACTGACCTGGCAGCCAGAGTATCACTCGGAACTTGAGAAGAAGTCTCTGCACAGACCCTCCTGAATGAACGTCAGGGAAGCGCCTTGCCACAGGCCCTCTCAGACTGAATATATGGAGGTAGCACTCCTGAGTAAAGTTCCGCCTGAATCTTCTAGTTTACGTCGTTACAGATACCGGCTGAAAGGGGAGTCAATCCTTCAGTGTCCGGTGCCTTTGATCCCCGGTGGTTCGTCTGAATCCTGTTGGACCGCCAGCCTCTCAATGGCGCTCAACAGATGGACTCCGCACCGAACAGCCACACTCACTTGGGATCTTCAAAAGTTAGAACTCAGTCGACTACTGAGTCCCCATCCCGCTTTAATGTTCCGGGCCCACCTAGGCCGAAACCAGGAACACATAGCACGCACGCCCTGGCCAGGTAGGCCATAACGCTAGGGGCACCGTGATGTGGCCACCCTAAAGGTGGGTGCCACACTCCCCAACCAAAAAGTAAGAAGCACCCCTCAAAATGGCGTCTGCTCCATAAGTACCTCCTCCCAGCATGCCCAGCAAGGCCCAAGCCTGCCGATTGGTCGCTTGGAGAGAACACCTAAACCTCATCTTCCACTGCTGTCACCTATCGCCCCGGGGTGGAACAGCACCCCAGCAATGACAGAATGAGCCCGCAGCACAGCCAAGCCGAAAAAGAGGCCCTAACAAATAATTACAATTAGAATCAGAGTCAATTACACTCTGATTATCCCTTAACTTTTAATAGCACCGGTACTTGGAAGTACACAGGCGCTACACGTTGCACTGGTGGGCACTGGTGGTGTCACGTACCTGATGGTGGTGACCCCGATATAGCAGAGGAGGCCTCCCATACGGCTCCTACTCTCGGCTCCTGTAAAGTAACAGAAGGGCGCAGGAGTGAGGAGTGATACGAGTGCCTGCAGGATCAACAGAGGTAGAGGTAATTCAGACGTTCAGGAACTCCTTAGGAACTGGGAAACAGCTGACAGGTTAGGCAGGCAGGAACTGGATCACTGGACCGGAACCTGGAACAAACAGGCTTAGTTCAGCAGACTGAACAGCTTGGATTGGAACCAGGACAGACAGGAAGCGTTCAGCAGACTGGACTGGAACTAGTACAGACAGGAACCGTTCAGCAGACTGGACTGGAACTAGGAACAGACAGGAACCGTTTCAGCAGACAGGAGCAGACCGTATGGTCAGACAGGCTGGGTCAGTTTATCAGGCGGTCGGCGAGGTACAGAGGTGCAGACAGAAGAGTAGACAGAACAGGCCAAGGATCAGGTGCGGGTGGATGGCTGGAATAGTCACAGGTAGCCGGGGTCTTTTACAGGTTAAGTCACAGATCAGGTTTCAGGTACACATAGACGCTGTAAAGCAGACAGCGGGGATGGAATGTGACAGGCCGGCTTAAATAACCCGCCTGAGGCGCCTGTTTCTGGCAGGATCTTCATGACATTGCCTCCGCCCCAAGGGGCAGCCTCGGATGCCCATTCCGTGCATACTTTTCGGGATGAGATCTTTTAAAGGACTGTACCAGACTCTTAGTGTGGATGTTCCCCTCCGGCTCCCAAGAATTTTCTTCGGGTCCATACCCCTTCCATTTAATCAGAAACTGTTTCAGGTTTCTCTTCTCCTTCTGTAATCAAGGATAGCTTCTACTTCAAATTCCTCTTCCCCCGTCTACAATGACAGGGTCAGTAATACCAGGGCTTCGATTTGGGAAGGGATTGGAAATAAAGGGTTTTAACAGTGACACATGGAATACTGGATGGATCTTTAGTGAGTCTGGAAGTTCCAGTTTGTAGGCCACTTTGTTGATCTTCCTTCTAACTGGGAATGGTCCCAAAAACTTGGGGCTCCAGCTTTCTTGAGGGACATGCCATCCTTAAGTTCACTGTGGAAAGCCACACCAGGTCGCCGGGTACCAGTGTTAGTTCACCTCGTCTCTTCTTATCAAACGTAATCCTGTTATGCTCCTGAGTCCTGGTCGTCTGCAAGTCGTTCAAAACTCGGCCGCCAGACTGGTGACTGGGAAAAAACCCTGGAATCAATCTCACTTTCACTGAGAACCCTTCACTCGTTGCCAGTAAAAGACAGAATTGCATTTAAAGCACTCTGTCTGACACATAAGTGCATCCATGGGAAGGCCCCCCAATATCTATGCGAAAAAATAAAAGCTCACAACCCCAATCGCGTTCTGCGATCCACAAATCAAAACCTGCTCCAGATACCCAAAGCCAAATACAAGTCCAAAGGAGAGCGAAGATTTGCGCTCCAGGGTCCCAGACTATGGAATGCTTTACCAACCAGCATTCGGTTGGAGGAGAATCACTTGACCTTTAGAAGAAAGATCAAAACTCACCTCTTTTGATATCAAAAGAGACAGGAACACCGAGCGCCCAGAGGCGATTTAGTTCGCATGTGCTGCGCTATATAAGTTCTTCACTCACTCACTCATGGTTTCCTGTAAAAGTTGGTTATTGGAAGAGAAGAAGTTTATCTTTTCTTGAACTGCTGGTACCGTACATTCGGGAAGGGAGTTGGGCAGAAACGAAGGGTGAAAGCCAAAGTTGGCGAAGAATGGGGTCTGTTTGGTGGCGGAGTGAATGGAATTAATGTAGGCAAATTTGGCCAATGGAAGCAGGGAAACCAGTCATTTTGAGCAAAAGAAGAAAAGCAGCGCAGATACTGCTCGAGAGTTTGGTTAGTCCTCTCAGTTTGCCCATTGGTCTAGGGGTGATAAGCAGAGGAAAATGACAGTTCAATATCCAGGGCCTTACAGAGGGACCTCCAGAATTGGGAGGTAAACTGTACCCCCCGATCTGAGACGATGTCAGCTGGTACCCCGTGGATAATTTCTTTAATAAATACCTGTGCTGTTTCAGGGGCTGAGGGAGTGCCTTTCATCGGAACAACGTGTGCCATCTTTGACAGACGATCAACTACCACAAGTATAGTGGTATGATCCTCTGCCGGGGGTAGCTCACCAATAAAGTCTAAGGATAATATCCTCCATGGTCTGTCTGGAATGGGCAAAGGTTTAAGTAGCCCCCAGGCCTTGGTTCTGTGAGTCTTATTCCTGATGCGAGTTGTACAGGACCACACAAATCTTTTACAGTCCTCACATAACTGGGGGTCCCAAAAGGTACGCTGTACCAAGTCAGTGGTTTTGGTTATGCCGAAATGCCCGGCCAGTGCATGGTCATGACACAGTTCTAAAACAGGTACTCGTATGCCTTCGGATATATAGATCTTGTCCCTGGTACCTAAGCAAGCCATCTCTAGCCATGTAATTTGGGTTAGCAAGAAGAGGCGAATTTTCCGTAGAAGCTTGTTTGGATTCTTGGCAAAGCAGGTTTTCCTGGAGCAGGAGAAAATTTCAGGAGCAATAATGGTATCTGGAGAAGAGATTTCTTGGATTTGTGGGAACAACCGAGACAGAGCATCAGGTTTTAACTGTTTTGGAGCCTGGGCGTTATGTATCGTGGAAAGAAAACCTGGAGAAAAAGAGTGCCCATCTGGCCTGTCGTGGCTTCAACCTTTTGCAGACCTCATATATCCAGGTTTTTGTGGTCAGTGAATATTAGAATCGGACGGGCAGCTCCTTCTAGCAGGAAATGCCACTCTTCGAGTGCAGATTTAATTGCCAACAGCTTCAGGTCTCCTACGTCGTAGTTCTCTGCTGCCGACAATTTGCAGGAGAAGAAGGCTACTGGGTGAAGTAGGGCTCTGGTACCTTGTCTTTGGGACAGTATCGCCCCTACAGCAATCTCGGATGCATCCACCTCAAGTACAAATGGAAGAGCGGAACCTAATGTTTCAGAACTTAGGCAGAGGTGAAGAGGTTTTTGAGGGTCTCGAAGGCCTCTTGGGCCTCAGGGGACCAGTGGAAGCGGGTTCCCTGTTTGGTTAGTTGGGTAATTGGTGTAATAATGGCTGAAAACCCTACATTTACGGTAGAAGTTGGCGAATCCAACGAAACGTTGGATTCCTTTCTTGTCCGCTGGGACTGGCCAGTTGTCAAGAACGTTACTTACCGAGGCCGAGATGCCAAGGGCAGCTCACCTTTGCGACTCGATGCGATCCACCCGCTGGGGTTTGAGACAGAAGGAAGGACGCACCAAGAGGCACCGGGTCCAGTGGCAGGAGGGAATCCAAGGTGGACCGGGAACTGGATAGCCGAAGCTCACTGGAGGCTGTTCAGAAGCACACAGGAGATAGTCCAAACAGAAGGTGCTCAAACAGGAACAAGACTGAAGAGTAATCCAGAGAACAAGCCAAGGTCAAGGGGTTGAGAAGTCAGATAGTCCAAAGTTCAAGCCGGGGTCACAGGGTTGAGGAGAGCAGCAATCCAGAGAGCAAGCCAAAGGTCAGGTAAAACAGGATATCCACAGATAAGGTTTCCAGTAGCAAACATTTCAAACACTGACAACGAACCAGCAATTTGCAAGGAGGAAGGGGCTGGCTTAAATAGGCGGCCTCAGGCGAGCCACTGATTGGTCCAAAGTAGCACAGGTTCAGAACCAGGCTCCAACGGACAGCAAGACGAATAACACTGAGCAGTGGCTCAGAGGCAAAGACCTGGACCAGTAATGGAGAGGTCCTGGGTTCGATTCCACCCAGAGCCAACTGGGGAATGTGACCGTGAAAGGTTAGTGCCCTGACACCAGTCCAGGATTGCAGGGGGGATCCATCCTGATGCCCTCACTGGAAATGATTAACCCCAGGAAAGGTATGCTTTCCTGTTCGAATGCACACTTTTCAGCTTTCGCATACAAGCCATGTCGAGCCAACACACTCTTGACATGCCCGCGTTGGGATTCTAGGGAAGAGGAGAAAATTAGAATATCGTCTAGGTAGACAATGACAAATAAATCCAGAAAGTCCCGAAGAACATTGTTAATGAAATATTGAAAAGTGGCAGGGGCATTGCATAGTCCAAAGGGCATTACCAAGTACTCAAAATGCCCAAATCGGGTATGGAAGGCAGTTTTCCACTCATCCCCTTCCCTGATACGAACCAGATTGTAGGCCCCATGGAGATCAAGTTTAGTGAAAACAATAGCGGCCCCCAGTCTTTGAAATAGCTCTGGTACCAAGTAGAGAGGATAACGTTTTTTCACTGTAATCTTATTTAATTTGCGGTAGTCCACGCAGGGTCGGAGGGTATGGTCTTTCTTTTCTACAAAGAAGATGCCCGTGCCTGCTGGTGATGTGGACGGGCGAATGAACCCCCTTTTTAAGTTCTGCATCCGCATATTCTTTTACCGCCCCCTGTTCCACCTCTGTCAAAGGGAAGATTCTGCCAAATAGAATTTCGGCTCCGGGAAGTAGTTTGATGGGGCAATTGTAGACTCGATGGGGTGGTAACGTCTCTGCCCTTTGTTTACTAAATACGTCAAAGTAGTCATGGTAAGTCTCTGGAATAGACTGATGTATTTTGGCCTCTGCATCCAGGCACAGTAAGGTAGAAGGCTTATGGGAGTTGTAGGAACCACAGAACTGCTGGCAATAGGGTGAAGAAGAGGTGACTTCCCCTGTAGCCCAGTTGATGGCAGGATTGTGTGCTTGTAGCCAAGGCATACCGAGGATTACCGGAAACAGGGGAAGAGAGCATTTCCAAACGTAAAAGTTATTGGTGAGAACTGGAGATGGTAGCGGGTATAGGAGCAGTCTCTTGGACCACAGGTCTAGATTTTTTTTTTAAACAAAAAGCTTTTATTGAGCAAAAGAATAATGAGAATATACATACAGCATATTGTCGCAAAAAGCATTGAGTGGCATCTCACAATATACATATACTGAATTATCTCTTGTCTGTGCATACAGAGTTGTAAAACAGATATGCCGGTACCATTCATAGTCAGTCACTTCAAAGAATAAACATGTTGCGCTGCGGCGGCCATCCCAATCCCCCGGTGCCCATCAGCCCCGGAGACTACCTGGGGGTCCACTGGCTAGACCGTGATCGGCCCCTTTTATATGCAGGATGCAGGTGTTTTAAGCCATTTGCCCCAAATCTTGTCGTACTTTGATGGACAACCCCTATGTGAATACACTAATTTCTTGTATGGTAAAACATTGTTAACCTCTGCTATCCAGTGAGAGAATTATGGAGGATCAGGTCTCACCCAGACTCTGGCTATAACCTTCTGGGCTGCAAAGAGTGTTTCATGCAGAAAAATGCCCAGTAGGCACAGCTTTGGCTGAAGGGTAATGGGGGATCCCATTGTGTCATGAATCTTGGGACATTGCCATAGTAAATGAAAAAAGGTGCCTAGAGCTTGGCCGCACATTGGACAGGTAGCAGGGTGGTCACTCTTGTACCTAGATACTCTGAGTGGTGTAAGATAAGCCCTATGAATATTAAAGGTTTGTGTGAGGCGATCCGAAAGTTTAGGGGATAATAATTTGCAAGTGTCCAAGGAATCGCTCGTCTCATCGCCTTCCAATGGGCCCACCCCTTCCTCCCATCTTGATTTTAGGGTGTAGGCCGACGTGGTCGCCTTCGGGAGTGTTAACATTGTGTGAAATTGGGAGATCAACTTTTTGGGGTCAGGGTATTTTATTACTGCCATTAAGGGATTGTCAGCTAAGGAGAGGTCATCCTGGGGATATTGGGTGCGAAAGGCGTGACGTAGTTGAACATATCTGAAAAACATAAGGTCAGGCAGATCAAATTCAGTTTGAAGGCCACTAAAGGACTTTAGTTTCCCATCCCGAATGACATGGGACAGGTAGTATATCCCCCTAGAGCTCCACACCTCGCTGTCTCGGAGGAGATTAAACTCGGGCAGGGCTGTGTAATGCCATAAGGAGGTATAGCCGTGTGGATATGTAATACGGAGCCTGTCCGAAGTCACGCTCCATACGTTTCTGTAGTGGTACAACAGTGTTCGGCGGTCCGTCAGTGGCCCCACTTCTCCCGCTCCACCTGCTATCGCCACTAGTGGGTCTGCTGTGTCCAAGTAGGGCAGAGAAAACGGAGGAACCTGTCCCTGTCCACTTTATCTATGTGAAATATCTGTGATAGCCGGGCAGCTAGATAATAGGCATTAAAGTCAGGGAGCGCCAGTCCGGCGAAGTCAGTCGGGTTCTTCAGCCTGTGCCATGGGAGTTTGTGTCTGGCGGTACCCCAGATGAACGGCTTGAGGAGAGCTTCCAGTGTTTTGAAATGTCGAAGCACAAGATATTCCAGAGAATGCCAGACCATGTACAGTATTTTGGGTAATAAAACCATTTTCACAAGATTTATACGGCCCATAACTCCCAACGGGAGGCGAGCCCAGGCCTGGGTCTTTTGCTTAAGTAATTCGTACAGTGGTGTGATATTCAGTGAGACATAGTCTGCTGGGTCTCGAGTGGTCCGAATTCCTAAGTATTTGATGTCAGCAACATGCCTTGGAACATGCCTTGATGCCTTGGAAGAAGGGCCCTATCTCTCTCTCATATATAATAACTTTTTTATTTTCCCCTGTTAATTCTATTTTCTTACCGCCCACCTCCCTTCTCCCTCCCTTCCCTTCACCTTCCGGATTGAAGGATTTACATTTCACATATGATATCCCATTTTTCCCAACCAGGAATTCCATATTTTATTGAATTCCCTAATATTCCTTCTCTTAGTGTATACTACTTTCTCCTTCCAGATTGTTTCTGTGACTGCGTTGACCCATTCTCTTACTGACGAGGGATTCTCTGCCTGCAATCTTTGAGCAATTAATTTTGTTGCCTGAAAGAGGCACCTTAATATTGCTTTTATTGTACTGGCTGCTCTATTTCTTTCTTCCCATAGACCCAGTATGCATGTTCTGGGGTCCATCTCCAACTTTGTTTTATATGTCGTGTTTATGACATTAAGGATCCCTTGCCAATACCTAAACAATTTCGGGCACCTCCATAGCATGTGTATCAGATCCCCCATATCCTGCACCCCCTATACTCCCCTTGCACATATATTGATGTAGATTAATTAAGGTCTTGACACAATTTCTCAGGGTGAATATCTACTTTGCCTGCTGACCAAATTACAAGGAGCTGAGATCAGACTGCTTGGATGGCTGTGCAAAAAGAGAAGGGAGGTGTTCCTCTCACTTTAGATTTATTGGCCTCATGACATCACAAAATACATGCATTGGATTGGTTCACATTAAACAGAAACACCCACTGATTACTCAGTACCACCCTGTGATGTCTGGGTCACATGTTATTCAATATCCAAACACATCGAAGAGTTAAACAGTCCAATCAGATGAATCACATCCTGTCATCCTTTAGTCATCCAATAAGACAAGAGGCAGTCTTTAAACATAAATTCCTGTAAGGGGAAGGCAGCATGTGGCCAACTTCCTCTTGAAAGTATCCAGGAATGCAGGGGAGGGGTGAATAGAGACACATATGTAACATGAGGGGGGAAAATGGAGGATAGCAGCATCTGTTCTTGGTTTCAAATAGCTTTTGTCCTTCATATGTAAAATGCTGGAATCATAACTTTAAAAACCATCTTATATCATTCCTGATATAAAAACTCTTTAAGGAAAATAAACACTTGTTGTGATACATATCTATATATATATATATATATGTAGAAATATAAAAACAACAATATAGAAACAATATGAAGATATAAAAAATATTAAACATTATTAGTGGTTCTAATAAAAAAATTTGCTTAACTCAAAAATAGGCATTATTACAATCTATCACAATCCCCCCTTAAAATGACTATTTATCAGTACCGTTCCTACATGCTCTTGTTGTAAGTGGTCTTAACAGGTAAGGACGGTAACAGAGGATATGGTCCCTCTTCTACTTCCTTCATTGAATCTCCTATTTCACCCAAATTTAAAAAAGTAGGAGCTAACTCTTCAGCTGCTTTCCCTAACAGCTTCTTTATACAGGGCAGAATACAATAAAACATCACCACAACCAATATAATCAAAAACAAAATTGCTATACCTATTTGAGTACAAATGTGTTGCCACCCTTTCATCCACCCAAAATACTGGTCCCAGGGATCTGTCAGCCCTGAATTTCTTTTTAACTCTTTGGAGAGTTCCTCTAATTTCTTAATGGCCAATGTTACCTTGCCATTCGGACCTCTATTGTCCGGAATGTATGTACAACATGTACTTGTTCCAGGTAATATTTTACATACACCCCCCTTTTCAGCTAATATCATGTCTAGGGCCATGCAATTTTGGAAAGTCATCTGTGAAGTGGCCTCTAGCTGTTCAGATATTCCTTGGAGTGCATCCCTGGTATAGTTAACAAACCTCTGTTGATTATAGTAAATATAATTAATCCAATCTACATTCTTATTTATGGTGATTATGGGAATCAGGGTCTCAAGACCTGCAGCTACTTGATCTCTAGCTTTAAACTCATCCGGGACCCCCCTTGGAACCCCTATGGCATCTATATATACATGAGGGTCAAAAATACCAGCTGGGGCACTTCTACGCTCTATATTGGAGTGCTCCCCTTGTGTTACTAGGTCCTCTACAGAAAAGATGTGCAGGGGCATTATGACTTTAGCAAGTGCACATTCCCCTGTCCATCTGTCAGTTAATTTAGTCCTAATCTTCATGTCACCACAGATCCAATACACATCTCCCAAGGATTGTATTTGATTTTGAACTAAATCTGCGGATACACTACTGTATGAAGCACAGTATCCCTCAGAGAAGTTACCCAAGAACATCCCTGCTCCCTGGTATTTCCCATAACATGTGTAATTACCGGGATATATAGTGATACCTTCCACAGGCCTTGCTGTCTTTGTTATTATTGGGTATTCCTTTTTCCATGTTTCACACTGGGAGTGATCAGTAGTAGTATTGGTAAACAGGCTCAGAAAACACTCCTCTTGAGTAGGAGGTATGTTTAATGGTACTGTTCCCAAATGGGGTTTAGCTCCACTACATACGTAACAGTTGGATCTATTATGTTTCCCTGCACTATACCTCATCCATTCGAGCCACAGATTGACTTCCGAGAAACCAGTCTCAGCTGCCATTGTGTCTTCGAATGTGGGATCTGCTATGGTCAACAATATCATCTAAGGTATGCATATCTTCTTGTGGTTCAGGGGAATCACTGGCTGCTTGAAGGGCCTTCCATTCAGATGAATTATACATGTCTTTAAACTGAAACTGTGCATGTTGTCCCCTCTCCCCTCCACTGGTCCGTACCCCTATAACATATGTGCCTGCGTCCGTAGGACTGGGATTCTTTATGGTTAGGATGAGCTTCGTACTATGTCCCTCCTCACCACTTGACCATATACCTGTTTTTGTTAAGGTCAGTCTATCAAGTAATGGCTCCCCATGTTTGTCTTTTTTGTTCAGGCCACTCTGTGGCCTATATTCCCAGCCATCACCTGTTTTCCAACCCACAGATTCCCAATTGCCACAATCCTCAACAGTATCACATATGTATATATCTCCGGTGGCAACAAACGGTCACCGGTACGAGTTACACATTCGAATTGAGGGAAAGAAACCATAGTACAGAAATCAAATATGAAAGTGGCTACATGTGTGTTTGATGAATTATACCAAAACTGCATTATATGATCTGCTTCTCTGAATTGTCACTGTAAAAAGAAGGATATATAACTTCATTCTGATGCGGGTGATGCACAGTCCTCAGGAACTGTAGTCTTTTTGCAATGGGATGCGTGTATCCAAGTGTTCATTCCGGCCAACTTTACTGAAGTAGCTGTTGTCAGCAACACTTGGAATGGACCATCATATCTAGGCTCTAGAGAATGTTTTCGGAGGAACTTCTTAACCATCACCCAATCACCAGGAAGTATACTGTGAGTGCCGGTATCTAAATCAGGATCTGGTATGGAAGAATATACTCGTGCATGGATATTAGTTAATTCTTTGGCAAGAGCCGTTACATAATCTACCAAAGTATCAGACTGTAATTGCAACTGTTGTGGGTAATAACAACCTAACCTAGGAGCTGTACCAAACAAGATTTCAAATGGGGACAAAGAATGCTTCCCTCTCGGGGAGTACCTTACACTGAATAAAGCTATTGGCAAACTTTCTGGCCAGGACAAACCTGTGTCTTTGGCCATTTTCAACATTCGGGTTTTAAGTGTCTGGTTCATTCTTTCCACCTTCCCACTACTCTGAGGATGATAAGGTGTGTGAAATGCTAATGTGGTACCTAGAGCCTTCCATATTTCTTTTGTAACTGTAGCAGTGAACGCAGGACCTTGATCACTTTCTATCACCTCGGGTACCCCATATCTGCAAACCACCTCCAAAAGTAACTTTTTAGCTGTGGTTTTCGCTGTGTGATTTGCAACTGGATAAGCCTCGGGCCATCCTGAGAACATGTCTACTACTACCAGGGCATACTCGAATCTACCACTCTTTGGCATTTGTATGTGGTCGATCTGTATCCTCTGGAAGGGGTAGAGTGGTCTGGCTGAATGTTTCGGGGGGGGTTTTCTCCAGCCTTCTGGGATTGCATGCTAGGCACGTGTGGCAGGACTTGCAGTACTGGTTAGTTAAAGTAGTGATTCCTGGAGCTATATAGTGTTTGTTTATAAGTGAGTTCATCAAAGTCTTTGAAAGATGGGTTCGCCTATGGGCCCACTGTACCACAGCTCGGTACAAAGCTCTGGGGAGACATGGGCAAGTTCCTACAGTCCAAAGGTCATTCATCCGTACTGCTCCCATCTTATTCCATGTAGTTTTCTCTTGGTCTGCAGCGTCTGTTTGAGTCTTTAAGTAGGTCTGTGTGTACCGCTTCTGGTTGTGGATGGTATATCCCCACAAAGTCTGTGGTTTGAGCCTCTAGAGGGGTCATGGCTGCTTGTTTTGCTGTTTCATCGGCAAGGTAGTTTCCTCTGGCTTCTGGTGTGATTCTCCTTCCATGGGCTTTAACCTTGAGTATTGCTACTTGTTCAGGGAGTTGGAGTGCTGTCAGGAGTGCATCTATTGCCCTTCCATGCTTCACTGGGGTACCGGCTGTAGTCAAGAAGCCGCGAGTCTTCCATATAACTCCAAAGTCATGAGCCACGCCCATTGCGTACCGTGAATCGGTATAGATGTTTGCTGTTCGTCCTTCTGCAATCTGGCAGGCTACTGTAAGGGCATAGAGCTCAGCCTCTTGAGCAGACATGGATGCTGGGAGCGAGGCGGCTTTCATAACTGTAGTCTCTGTGGTAACCGCATATCCTGTATGGTAATTGCCTAATGAATCTGCACATCTGGAGCCATCAACATACAAGGTGAGTTGAGGATCGGTGAATCCAGGACAGAGGGTAGATGGGTGGTTTCCACCTTCATGAGTTCAAAGCAATCATGTTCATATTCATCCAAGGTAGGAGCAGGTAAGTCTGTGTTCTCTTCTTCCTGTTCGTCCAGAGACATATCACGATTTCCCCCTTGGACAAGAGGAAGAAGGGTAGCGGGGTTCAGCTGCTGGCATCGAAGCAGTGTAACATTGTCAGGCAGGAGAAGAGAGCATTGCAACCTGAGGTGACGGGCAGAGGAAATATGCTTGGGCTGCACTTGATTCAAGATGGCAGAGATATCGTGAGGGGCAAGCAGCTGTAGGGGATAACCCAGAACAATATCTGAAGTTTTGTCCAATAGGGCCTGGGCAGCAAAAACAGCTCAGAGACAAGATGGGCCTCCTCTAGCAACAGAGTCCAGGCGGGCAGAATAGTAACCAATGGGGCGGTTACGGAGTCCATAACTTTGTGTCAGCACCCCTGAAGCGTGGCCCTGGGTCTCACAAATAAACAAGCGAAGGGGCTTTTCATAGTCAGGGAGACCGAGTGCAGGAGCAGAGCTGATCGCCTTTTTCAAAAGGTAAAAGTTAGTAAGTGCTCCTTCGGACAGTGCAAAGGGGACACATGGCAGGTTGTCATATAGTGGCTGCATGAGAAGGGAAGCCACAGGTATCCAGCATCTGCAATAAGAGATCAGTCCCAAAAAAGCATGTAGGGCCTTAGCGCTACTGGGGGGCGAAATGGCTTGAATGGCTTCAGCGCGTTGTTGCGTAATGTGCTTCGCGCCATGAGATATCCAATGTCCCAGGAAGACAACACGGGGAGAGCACCACTGTAATTTCTCTTTTGAGGCCTTGCATCCTTGTTGAGCTAGGTACACCAGAAGGCTCACAGAAGATTGTTCCGCTGTTTCCTGAGAGGGGGCACAGACGAGCAAGTCATCCACATATTGGAGAACCACAACCAGGTCCGGGTGGGGGTTAGGCCAGTTGGAGAGGATGAGGGACATGGCCTTGGTGAACTGGTTGGGACGAGTTCTGTGCACCTTGAGGGAGAACACCCCAGGTATACTGTTTAGAGGCATGACTGAAGGCAAACAAATACTGGCAGGAGGGGTCCAATGGGACACTAAAGAAGGCATTTGCTAAATCGATGACAGTGAAAATCTTTGCAGATGGGGGAACCCCTGACAGAACAGTGTGCGGATTGGGGACAAGTGGTGTCTCCAAAACGGTGGCCTTGTTCACTGCTCTAAGATCCTGTACCAACCGAAACTTACCTGGGTGACCCTTGGGGGTCTTCTTTTTAATAGGAAACAAAGGGGTATTGCAAGGGGAAGTACAGGGTATCAGGGCACCATTCCCCAACAAAACTTAAATTTGCTCAGTAATCGCCTGAGTGTGGACAGGTTTGAGGGGGTATTGTGCCCTTCTGGGAAGAACAGCTCCTGGTTTGAGAAGGACTACCACCGGGGGAACTGACAACCTACCTACATCCTCCGGGCCAGTGGACCAGAGGCAGGAAGGTATTTGATCAAGGAAATGGTCAGGGATAGCTTCTGGCGTAACCTGCAGGGACATCAGGATGGGGAGGGAACATAATGCTGACGTGTCACCCTCACTCAGGGCAGTGGACACGGAGATGGACCCATCAGCATTATACAAAATGAAGGCCTGAAGCCTGGAAAGAACATCCGCACAAAAGAGATTGAGGGGACAGGTGTTCGAAACCACAAATCTTGCCAACAATGCGGGGGTAGTACCCACCTGTAGAGGTCTCGTGAGAGGGCTGGACCGAGACCGACCGTCCACACCCACACAGGACACATCTATAGAGGATAAGTAGGAGGGGTCAGGGATTTCTGCCTCCCGAATGACACTACGACAAGCACCTGTGTCCACAATAAACTTGGTGGGGCGACCCTCTATTGGGATCAAAATATTTGCTAGAGGACTCGCCCCTGACCGGGTTGTGACGGCCATTATCGGAAGGGAAGGGAAGGAGGCAGAAGACACAGGGTTGCCGTTTTCCTATTCGATGGGTTGAGGGCGCTCCCCTTGAGGAGTAGTGTTGAGCAGAATACGCCATATTCGATTTCGCGATATATCTCGAATATATAGTCGAATATTCGAGATATATTCGCTAAATTCGAATATTCGTGATATTTTATCGAAATTAAATGATTGCGATTTTTCGCTATTGCGAATGCGAAAATAATTGCGATTTTTTTTCCGACAGGAGCACTGTGATTGGCTCAGAATATTCTTGATATTTTTTCGAAATTTCGCAAAATGCGAATGCGATATTTATTGCGCAATTTCGACAAATGCTGTAGGAGCGCTCTGGCTCAGAATATTCGTGATATTTTATCGAAATTTCGCAAAATGCGAATGCGATATTTATTGCGCAATTTCGACAAATGCTGTAGGAGCACTCTGATTGGCTCAGAATATTCGTTATATTTTATCGAAATTTCGCAATATTGCGAATGCGATAATTATTGCGGAATTTCCCCAAATGCTGTAGGAGCGCTCTGATTGGCTCATTCTGAAATCGAATATTCGACATATTTTAGCGCAATTTCAAAAAATGCGAATGCGAAATTGATTGCAGATATTTCGAAAACTGCTGTAGGAGCACTCTGAAATCGAATATTTGTGATATTTTAGCCAAAAAAATATTGCGATTGCGATATATATTGCGATTTTTCGATCGCGCATGCGCAATCGCGCGAACAACACGCGCCCAACACGCGACCATTTCCTGGACCCTTGCCAGTTTCCAACTTTATGATCGCATCGCAATAGCAGAGCAGAATGGTTGGAAGCAATTTCACACTCTCTGAGGAAAAGATGCTGATTTGGGTAAGTATTTTGACCACTGTTATTTCATTATCTTTAACTGCATTTTAGTCTATTTTAAAAGTTAGTATATAAGATCAGATATTAGTATTTCCCAAACAATGTGTCTCCTGTTGTTACAAAACTACAACTCCCAGCATGCCTGGACAGCTGCAGACACCCTGGTTGGTAAATGTGTATTTAGGCACTTTTCCTTGTTATTTAGCATAATGCATTTAACATGTTTTTGGAAATAGGACGTATGCGAACGTCCTGACTTCAGGGTCCTCAAGGCCCAAGGACGTTCGAATACATATTGCCCTTTAGATGTTGCAGAACTACAACTTCCAGCATGCCTGGGAATGCTGGCACTTCTAGTATTGTAAGTTCTGCAGGCCCACATTTTTCAGGCCTTTATGCACGGGTCTCTAAACTGTGGCACCCTAGATGCAGCAAAAGTAAAATTCTTAGCATGCACTGACAGACCGTGGCTGATGGGAGTAGTAGTTTTGCAACAGCTGGAGGTGGACTGGTCTTGAAACCCTGAGTTAGGTAACAAACCCGTAGTGTTTTGCAACCATTCTGCCTCCAGCTGTTTTTTTTCTGTTGAAAAGCCTGTGGCGTGCAAAACACAACCCAAAAACTCCACCCGGCGCAGGGAAAAATGTGCGCACACCTAAAGAGTGACATCACAAAAAACTGCGACGGGTGCATACGTCAGTGGTCCTCCGAAAAGGTCCCGTCTCTGATCCCCCGGGGCGTTAGGCTCCTGACAGGGAAAAGAGTTACTGTGGTCCATACAGCCAAAGCCATATGGACCCATCTTGGTCCAAGCAGCCGAAGCCACAAGGACCCAACATCCTCGGAGGGACTGCCGAAACAGAACCCTCCTCTGTGAGGCTCCCCCGAAGGGAGACCCCATGAGAGCCGGTGAACCTAACCAGAAGGCCGAGTCTACCAACTCCCAAGACTTTCAGAGACCGGCCCGAGGACCAGCACCCTACTCGCCACACATAAAGTGCAAGCACCAAAACAAAAAGAGTGACAAACAAAACAGAACACGGGGAAAAATAATAAAAGAAAGTGGGGAAAAGGAAGATGGGAGAGTGAGGAAAGTGACCAATGTGAAATAATTCTGCCTCCAGCTGTTGCAAAACTACAACTCCCTGCATGCAACTGGCTGCAATTACCCCCCCCTCTCCCCCAATGTGAATGTACAGGGTACATTCACATGGGCTGTGGCTTACAGTGTGCTTCTAGCTGAAGCAAATTTGGCGCTGCAGCTCAAACCCTCAGCGGGAAACTACTGTGAACCCCATGCCCCTCTGACTGTACCTTAAAAACACTACACCACACTAAATATAAATGAAAAAACAAAACATATACACATACCCCTACATAGCCACCCTCACCTCCACATTAAAAGAAAACATCTTGTACGGCACTCTTTCGTAAACGGAGCCTACAGCTGTTGCAAAACAACTCCCCGTTATTATCGGACAGCCATTAACTGTCCAGGCATGCTGGGAGTTAAAGTATAATTGTTGTACAGCTGGTGACGGTGAGCTACATGGTGTATCAGAGCATGCTGGTAGTTGTAGTTGTTAAATAACATCAACTCCATTATTTATTCAAAATTAATTCCTCAAAAAGTCAAAAGAAACAAACATATTATTGTTCCTATATAAAGATAGGGATGAAAAAAAATAATCTATTGTACAGGCCCATTATCAGTGTCCAAAAATAATTATAGCGGTCAGATGAATAGCAACGCATATCTCCCCTATACGTGTATCCTGTGTTGTTAATCATATATACATAATTATGCAAATGATAATGGCTGCTATATTTATGCAAAAAAGGTGGCGACCGAAATGGCAGGATATAAAATCTGTCATGTTACCCCTGTCATTGATTAATAAGGTGAGAATGCTTCCAATTGTTGAATACCATACATTTACGTCATATAACCATAAGGCTTTAAACAAAAGTATTACAATATACTTTGTTCTTCATCTTGCAGAGGTTCCTAGAAAAGGGGTACGACCAGCTCCGCAGGCAGCCTGAGAAAAAGGCTGTGGTCAGCGCCCTAATGACCGACTTAGGCGGCCAACACAATCGCCTGGCGATTGTCAAGAAGTGGTCTGACCTGAAGAGGCGCCACATGGAACAGGTCAGACGTCTTCAGGATAAATATCATTCAGGTAAGTTATTGGTGACAGTTATGTTTTTTTTTCCAAAGTGTATTTTGTGCGTGAACTCGAGAGAGAGGAGCCGGCCTGCAGGAGTTGGGAGGCCTCCCCCAGAGGCAATCTGCCACCTTTCTCCATGCCCCGGGTGGCAATGGCGGGTGTGAGGGGGTCCTCCCAACCCCACCTCGCATAGCACACCCACGGGGGGCGGGGCTGAGACCCCAAATTCACATGTAGCCGAGAGCGGGATCCGAACCCCTAGCTGCAGAGGTGAATCACTTGTCAGCGCAGTGGCAATCGCGTTGAGCCACCGCAGCTCCTTTGGTGACAGTTATGTAAGGTCATATGTAATTCATGTAAGGTCAGATGTTGTTAACCAAGACGCCATGTTGTGGTAACATATATCACCACCAGCCAAGGTATTCATAGTACTGTTGAAAAAAGACATGGGACAGCAGACAGGAACACAGAAGTTATGTGGGAACATACTTTTCCCATTGCTTTGCATGGGACTTTAAACAAAAACCCCGACCCTCACCAATGTGGGTAGTTAAGGGATAAATTAACGATCCTATACTTTAAGTGGACGTATAGGTAACATGTGACCAAGTGTTATCGAAATATCTACAGCTGTTATGAAGTAACATGTATTTCCCATAGAGTTGAATGGGACTTTAAAGAAAAACCCCGACCATGGCAAATGGGGGTGGGTAAGGGTTAAACCACCTATCCTATGTTTGTGGCTGACATATAAGTAACCTGTGTGCCAAGTTTCATGTAAATATCTTTAGCCGTTTGGACGTGATGCTGGAACATACATACATACATGCACACACACGTTGAGTTTTATATATATAGATTCCCACTAAATTCCTGTGTTAGGCATGGGGTTGTTATAGTAATCCTGTGTGCTCCATCAGGCCCTTTTTTTAACATGAGATCGTCTGAACAAAACAAAGGAGACAAAAACAGCTCATTTTACCATGGTGGCAGCCCAGCTCACGCTCAGTCCCCTGTAGTGCCCACAAGACCCTTTAATATAACATTGTCCCATTGGTTAACTGTCTATATAAATCAATTTGTATTCATATACAATACAGCAGAGTACACAGAATTTGCATACGTCATTAGAAAACATTTTTATAATATATGAACATTGTGATATTATAGGAGCTCCGCTACCAGTTGTACGCGCCAAGCGCAGAAGGCGCCAGGCCGATGAGGAGGAGGATGCGGCAGAGGAGGATGCGGCAGAGGAGGATGCGGCAGAGGAGGAGAGGGATGAGGAGGAGCAGCCAGGGCCCTCCCACTCGCCAACCCCAGCTCCTGTTGAGGTGCAAGCTGAGGGGCTCCCCCCCCCAACTTCTCCAGGAGACGAGCAGGAGGAAGACAGCGTTCCTATGACCCTCGCTCAGGAAGGTAAATATGTGCACAATGATTAATAACATTTCAACAATAAAATGTAGATATAAAAATGGACAACATATAAAGCGCACCCGTCAGATTGCAGAACCATAATATGGTATTTATGATAGAAGTATACAGGTAGTGCAGAATTATTAGGCAAGTTGTATTTTTGAGGATTCATTTTATTATTGAACAACAACCATGTTCTCAATGAACCCCAAAAACTCATTAATATCAAAGCTGAATATTTTTGGAAGTAGTTTTTAGTTTGTTTTTAGTGTTAGCTATTTTAGGGGGATATCTGTGTGTGCAGGTGACTACTATTACTGTGCAGAATTATTAGGCAACTTAACAAAAAAATAAATATATACCCATTTCAATGATTTATTTTTAACAGTGAAACCAATATAACATCTCAACATTCACAAATACACATTTCTGACATTCAAAAACAAAACAAAAACAAATCAGTGACCAATATAGCCACCTTTCTTTGCAAGGACACTCAAAAGCCTGACATCCATGGATTCTGTCAGTGTTTTGATCTGTTCACCATCAACATTGCGTGCAGCAGCAACCGCAGCCTCACAGACACTGTTCAGAGAGGTGTACTGTTTTCCCTCCTTGTAAATCTCACATTTGATGATGGACCACAGGTTCTCAATGGGGTTCAGATCAGGTGAACAAGGAGGCCATGTCATTAGTTTTTCATCTTTTATACCCTTTATTGCCAGCCACGCTGTGGAGTACTTGGACGCGTGTGATGGAGCATTGTCCTGCATGAAAATCATGTTTTTCTTGAAGGATGCAGACTTCTTCCTGTACCACTGCTCGAAGAAGGTGTCTTCCAGAAACTGGTAGGAGGACTGGGAGTTGAGCTTGACTCCATCCTCAATCCGAAAAGGCCCCACAAGCTCATCTTTGATGATACCAGCCCAAACCAGTACTCCGCCACCACCTTGCTGGCGTCTGAGTCGGACTGGAGCTCTCTGCCCTTTACCAATCCAGCCACGGGCCCATCCATCTGGCCTATCAAGACTCACTCTCATTTCAGCAGTCCATAAAACCTTAGAAAAATCATTCTTGAGATATTTCTTGGCACAGTCTTGACGTTTCAGCTTGTGTGTCTTGTGCAGTGGTCGTCGTCTTTCAGCCTTTCTTACCTTGGCCATGTCTCTGAGTATTGCACACCTTGTGCTTTTGGGCACCCCAGTGATGTTGCAGCTCTTAAATATGGCCAAACTGGTGGCAAGTGGCATCTTGGCAGCTGCACGCTTGACTTTTCTCAGTTCATGGGCAGTTATTTTGCGCCTTTGTTTTTCCACACGCTTCTTTTGACCCTGTTGACTATTTTGAAAGAAACGCTTGATTGTTCGATGATCACGCTTCAGAAGCTTTGCAATTTTAAGAGTGCTGCATCCCTCTGCTAGATATCTCTATATTTTGGACTTTTCAGAGTCTGTCAAGTCCTTCTTTTGGCCCATTTTGCCAAAGGAAAGGAAATTAGACTAATAATTATGCACACCTGATATAGAGTGTTGATGTCATTAGACCACACACCTTCTCATTACAGAGATGTACATTACCTAATATGCCTAATCGGTAGTAGGCTTCGAGCCTATACAGCTTGGAGTAAGACAACATGCATAAAGAGGATGATGTGGTCCAAATACTCATTTGCCATAATATTTCTGCACTCCCGGTATGTGTTTAGACACATAACAAGTGTATAGACATGATAATGATTGATTAATAAGCAACAAAATATTTTATTTATTTGGTAACGTTCTTTGAAATCCAAATGTTTTTTTATTATATCCTAACAGTAGCAAGAAAGATGATGAGGCAGCACGCCCTGATAAAGAAGACACACCTGAGGATCCAGGAAATCATCGGCAAATTCGCTACCTGGTCCAGCAAAAATACGCTGCTAGAGCAGCAGCAATTAGAAAATCTTGCTGAGCTGGAAAGGCTTCAGAAGCTCAATCTCAGTTATGTCTGAATTTATTTTTTTATTAAAAAATCTTATTTTTTTGGAAATGTTTCATTTTTTTTAGATAGATTTGTCAGGTTTTCAACACATCTAACTTCACATCGAACAAATCAACATCAACACATCTAACTTCATAATAAGCAAAAACATTTTATTACTATTATTTTATTTAACACAAACCTAAGACAAACTAAAGCACACAGACACAGACACGACGAACACAAAATAAACTGTTGAAAAATGGAACATAACAAAAGCAACAATATATATATATACTATTATACAGAGAGAGAGAGAGAGAGAGAGAGAGGAGAGAGCAAGAAAGAGAGAGAGAGTGCAGATTTGCTCTTGCAGACAGCCTAATGGTTTGCAGTATAAAGGCCGCAAACCAGGGTTTAACATAAGGTTCATTGTTTTAGTTACACTTGCTGTTACGATCCGGTCTGGTACTTGTAGCGGAGGCTGTTGGTGGATCCGCTGTGCCAGAGAGGTCATGAAGCTTTACTCAGCATGGAGGCAGCAGCAGTAGTATTAAAATATAATGTAACTAGACAATGCATTTCCTGAGGAAAATGTGAGTGGTTATGCTGAATAGCTTAATTGCTGAGCCCCTTGCCAAAGACATTCACCATAACCACTACACTATCTTTAGGACACACAGCTTCTTTCTCTATCTGCAAAAGTATAGAGTATGCTGACTTCCTGGTCGCCCCTCCCCCTCAAGAGGTTTCCCTCCCCCCAGGTCAGTGAGGAGGAATATTGCACTGAGGTAAGGAAAGCTATTATGGAAAGAAATAACATTACAAACGCTTTTAATTCACAGATCAAATACATGATTTAAGCCTTCAAACAAAGCTTAATAAATCCTCAACCGTACATGCGATCGATACAACGACTACACCGTTTGAAAGACACGGCCCTTGTGAACGCATCGATATGAAATTTATGTTGATAAACTTAAAAATGTGGCCATGTCTGCGATTTAGAAAAGAGCGTCTTTGTGTGTTTTGCAGCAACATTTTTTAGATAATTTAACATGAGAGTCTATGAGAGATAATTTCAGGCTGTTGTCATTTAGAAGCTCCAAGAACTAAAACTAAAATACGTATCGCAAAACTGATCACATTGCCTGAAACCAGACAAGCATAGCTACGTTTTGATATATAAATTGCGTATGAAAAGTAGATCTTGTGGGCGTGAGAGCAATTTGTTTCCCCTTTTTTTAAAGATATTTTTTTTTACAAAGATCTCCAATGTTAAGGTCACATGACACACTCTAAATCCCCTCCATAGGATTACATTATAACCGATTGCATTTTCTTAAAAAATTCGCTAAACGTAAATTGCGTTTTCACCAAAAATTGAAAAAGATATCGATCTGAAAAGTCATAGCCGGATAGCTGAATATTTTGTGACCGCTTTAAAGTTTGTTTGGTGTCTGTAAGTGAAAGTATGAAGGAGCTGAAACTTTTGGCAGGGCATGTGATTTCAAAGGGAAAAAAGGATGTTCTCATTGACTTCAATGTTAAAAAAAGCGTCTAAAAGCTTAAAATTTATAAAAGTATAAATAGTCCAAAAAAAACTTGAAGAAGGTCCCATCGTTAGCTGAACGAGACGAACATTTTTTACAGTTGAATGGTCTCAATAGCTGAAAGTATGCCGAAGTTACGCAGAGCCAAAAAACGTACGGAATAATAAGAATAATAAATTTACGGATATCAATACTGGAATGCTTATTAAAGCATTCACACTAATTAAGAATAATAAATTTACGGGTATCCATACTGGGAATGCTTATTAAAGCATTCCCACTAAGTATCACACAGGCAGGATTACAAGCAGTAGTGGTAATAGTACTAGATAGCATCAAAACACTTGGGGAAGACTTTACAGCATCAGTAGTGGCCATAGTAGTCAATAGTGTACCCAAAAATTGGGACAAGGTGTCTTGACTGAGCAGCATAGTAGTAGTAGACATTGACAATACAGTGTCAAATCACTCGGGCAAGAGGTGCCATGATGAACAGCAGCAGCATCAGTAGTGGTAATAGTAGTATAGATTGGCAAATAACTAGTGACATAGGTGTCTTGATTGAGCAGCAGCAGCAGCAGCAGTAGTAGTATTAGTAGTAGTAGTAGATACAGAGTCATATCACTTGGCCAGAAGGTTCCATGATGAACAGCAGTGGTAATAGTAGTATATAGAGTGTGAAATTACTTTTGACATAGTTGTCTTGACTGAGCAGCAGCAGCAGCAGTAGTAGTAGTAGATACAGAGTCATATCACTTGGACAGGAGGTGCCATGATGAACAGCAGTGGTAATAGGAGTATATAGAGTGGGAAAATAACTTCTGACATAGGTGTCTTGACTGAGCAGCAGCAGCAGCAGCAGTAGTAGTATTAGTAGTAGTAGTAGATACAGAGTCATATCACTTGGCCAGGAGGTTCCATGATGAACAGCAGTGGTAATAGTAGTATATAGAGTGTGAAATTACTTTTGACATAGTTGTCTTGACTGAGCAGCAGCAGCAGCAGTAGTAGTAGTAGATACAGAGTCATATCACTTGGGCAGGAGGTGACATGATGAACAGCAGTGGTAATAGGAGTATATAGAGTGGGAAATAACTTCTGACATAGGTGTCTTGACTGAGCAGCAGCAGCAGCAGCAGTAGTAGTATTAGTAGTAGTAGTAGATACAGAGTCATATCACTTGGCCAGGAGGTTCCATGATGAACAGCAGTGGTAATAGTAGTATATAGAGTGGGAAATAACTTCTGACATAGTTGTCTTGACTGAGCAGCAGTAGTAGTAGTAGATACAGAGTCATATCACTTGGGCAGGAGGTGCCATGATGAACAGCAGTGGTAATAGGAGTATATAGAGTGGGAAATTACTTTTGACATTGTTGTCTTGACTGAGCAGCAGCAGCAGTAGTAGTAGTAGTAGATACAGAGTCATATCACTTGGGCAGGAGGTTCCATGATGAACAGCAGTGGTAATAGTAGTATATAGAGTGTGAAATTACTTTTGACATAGTTGTCTTGACTGAGCAGCAGCAGCAGCAGTAGTAGTAGTAGTAGATACAGAGTCATATCACTTGGGCAGGAGGTGCCATGATGAACAGCAGTGGTAATAGGAGTATATAGAGTAGGAAATAACTTCTGACATAGGTGTCTTGACTGAGCAGCAGCAGCAGCAGTAGTAGTATTAGTAGTAGTAGTAGATACAGAGTCATATCACTTGGCCAGGAGGTTCCATGATGAACAGCAGTGGTAATAGTAGTATATAGAGTGTGAAATTACTTTTGACATTGTTGTCTTGACTGAGCAGCAGCAGCAGCAGTAGTAGTAGTAGATACAGAGTCATATCACTTGGGCAGGAGGTGCCATGATGAACAGCAGTGGTAATAGGAGTATATAGAGTGGGAAATAACTTCTGACATAGGTGTCTTGACTGAGCAGCAGCAGCAGTAGTAGTATTAGTAGTAGTAGTAGATACATAGTGGCCAGGAGGTTCCATGATGAACAGCAGTGGTAATAGGAGTATATAGAGTGTGAAATTACTTTTGACATTGTTGTCTTGACTGAGCAGCAGCAGCAGCAGCAGTAGTAGTATTAGTAGTAGTAGTAGATACAGAGTCATATCACTTGGCCAGGAGGTTCCATGATGAACAGCAGTGGTAATAGTAGTATATAGAGTGTGAAATTACTTTTGACATAGTTGTCTTGACTGAGCAGCAGCAGCAGCAGTAGTAGTAGTAGATACAGAGTCATATCACTTGGGCAGGATGTGCCATGATGAACAGCAGTGGTAATAGGAGTACATAGAGTGGGAAATAACTTCTGACATAGGTGTCTTGACTGAGCAGCAGCAGCAGTAGTAGTAGTATTAGTAGTAGTAGTAGATACAGAGTCATATCATTTGGCCAGGAGGTTCCATGATGAACAGCAGTGGTAATAGGAGTATATAGAGTGGGAAATTACTTTTGACATTGTTGTCTTGACTGAGCAGCAGCAGCAGTAGTAGTAGTAGTAGATACAGAGTCATATCACTTGGGCAGGAGGTTCCATGATGAACAGCAGTGGTAAAAGTAGTATATAGAGTGTGAAATTACTTTTGACATAGTTGTCTTGACTGAGCAGCAGCAGCAGTAGTAGTAGTAATAGTAGATACAGAGTCATATCACTTGGGCAGGAGGTGCCATGATGAACAGCAGTGGTAATAGGAGTATATAGAGTGGGAAATAACTTCTGACATAGGTGTCTTGACTGAGCAGCAGCAGCAGCAGTAGTAGTATTAGTAGTAGTAGTAGATACAGAGTCATATCACTTGGCCAGGAGGTTCCATGATGAACAGCAGTGGTAATAGTAGTATATAGAGTGTGAAATAACTTTTGACATAGTTGTCTTGACTGAGCAGCAGCAGCAGCAGTAGTAGTAGTAGATACAGAGTCATATCACTTGGGCAGGAGGTGCCATGATGAACAGCAGTGGTAATAGGAGTATATAGAGTGGGAAATAACTTCTGACATAGGTGTCTTGACTGAGCAGCAGCAGCAGCAGTAGTAGTATTATTAGTAGTAGTAGATACAGAGTCATATCACTTGGCCAGGAGGTTCCATGATGAACAGCAGTGGTAATAGTAGTATATAGAGTGGGAAATAACTTCTGACATAGGTGTCTTGACTGAGCAGCAGCAGCAGCAGCAGCAGCAGTAGTAGTAGTAGTAGATACAGAGCCATATCACTTGGCCAGGAGGTTCCATGATGAACAGCAGTGGTAATAGGAGTATATAGAGTGTGAAATTACTTTTGACATAGTTGTCTTGACTGAGCAGCAGCAGCAGTAGTAGTATTAGTAGTAGTAGTAGATACAGAGTCATATCACTTGGCCAGGAGGTTCCATGATGAACAGCAGTGGTAATAGTAGTATATAGAGTGTGAAATTACTTTTGACATAGTTGTCTTGACTGAGCAGCAGCAGTAGTAGTAGTAGATACAGAGTCATATCACTTGGGCAGGAGGTGCCATGATGAACAGCAGTGGTAATAGGAGTACATAGAGTGGGAAATAACTTCTGACATAGGTGTCTTGACTGAGCAGCAGCAGCAGCAGTAGTAGTATTAGTAGTAGTAGTAGATACAGAGTCATATCACTTGGCCAGGAGGTTCCATGATGAACAGCAGTGGTAATAGTAGTATATAGAGTGGGAAATAACTTCTGACATAGTTGTCTTGACTGAGCAGCAGCAGTAGTAGTAGTAGATACAGAGTCATATCACTTGGGCAGGAGGTGCCATGATGAACAGCAGTGGTAATAGGAGTATATAGAGTGGGAAATTACTTTTGACATTGTTGTCTTGACTGAGCAGCAGCAGCAGTAGTAGTAGTAGTAGATACAGAGTCATATCACTTGGGCAGGAGGTGCCATGATGAACAGCAGTGGTAATAGGAGTATATAGAGTGGGAAATTACTTTTGACATTGTTGTCTTGACTGAGCAGCAGCAGCAGTAGTAGTAGTAGTAGTAGATACAGAGTCATATCACTTGGGCAGGAGGTTCCATGATGAACAGCAGTGGTAATAGTAGTATATAGAGTGTGAAATTACTTTTGACATAGTTGTCTTGACTGAGCAGCAGTAGTAGTAGTAGTAGATACAGAGTCATATCACTTGGGCAGGAGGTGCCATGATGAACAGCAGTGGTAATAGGAGTACATAGAGTGGGAAATAACTTCTGACATAGGTGTCTTGACTGAGCAGCAGCAGCAGCAGCAGTAGTAGTATTAGTAGTAGTAGTAGATACAGAGTCATATCACTGGCCAGGAGGTTCCATGATGAACAGCAGTGGTAATAGTAGTATATAGAGTGGGAAATAACTTCTGACATAGTTGTCTTGACTGAGCAGCAGCAGTAGTAGTAGTAGATACAGAGTCATATCACTTGGGCAGGAGGTGCCATGATGAACAGCAGTGGTAATAGGAGTACATAGAGTGGGAAATAACTTCTGACATAGGTGTATTGACTGAGCAGCAGCAGCAGCAGCAGTAGTAGTATTAGTAGTAGTAGTAGATACAGAGTCATATCACTTGGCCAGGAGGTTCCATGATGAACAGCAGTGGTAATAGTAGTATATAGAGTGGGAATAACTTCTGACATAGTTGTTCTTGACTGAGCAGCAGCAGTAGTAATAGTAGATACAGAGTCATATCACTTGGGCAGGAGGTGCCATGATGAACAGCAGTGGTAATAGGAGTATATAGAGTGGGAAATTACTTTTGACATTGTTGTCTTGACTGAGCAGCAGCAGCAGTAGTAGTAGTAGTAGATACAGAGTCATATCACTTGGGCAGGAGGTGCCATGATGAACAGCAGTGGTAATAGGAGTATATAGAGTGGGAAATAACTTTTGACATAGTTGTCTTGACTGATCCAGAGGAGTCATGGGAGAAAGTCATGTGGTCAGATGAGACCATATATAACTTTTTGGTCATAATTCCACTAACCGTGTTCGGAGGAAGAATAATGATGAGGTACCATGCCAAGAACGCTATCCTACTGTGAAGCATGGGGGGTGGTAGCATCATGCTTTGGGGGTGTTTTTCTGCACATGGGACAGGGTGACTGCACTGTATTAAGGAGAGGATGACCGGGGCCATGTATTGCGAGATTTTGGGCAACAACCTCCTTCCCTGAGTTAGAGCTTTGAAGATGGGTCGAGGCTGGGTCTTCCAACATGACAATGACCAAAGCACACAGCCAGGATAACCAAGGAGTGGGCTCTGTAAGGAGCATATCAAGGTTCTGGCGTGGCCTAGCCAGTCTCCAGACCTAAACCCATAGAGAATCTTTGGAGGGAGCTCAAACTCCGTGTTTCTCAGCGATAGCCCAGAAACCTGACTGATGTAGAGAGGATCTGTGTGGAGGAGTGGGCCAAAATCCCTCCTCCAGTGTGTGCAAAGCTGGTGTAAAACTACAAGAAAGGTTTGACCGCTGTAATTGCAAACAAAGCCTACTGTACCAAATATTAACATTGATATTCTCAGGTGTTCAAATAGTTATATTCAGCACTGTAAATACATCAGGTCCGGGGCTCCATCAGGGAATGCATGACAAGGGACCCTTCAGCGCCCTGAACAGACGGCGGGTGCCAGAAAGTCATCGCCGATCCAGGACTCATTCATCTTTATGAATGTGAGTCTGTCCACGGAGTCTGTGGACAGACGGGTCCTCTTGTCCGTGACCACCCCACCTGCCGCGCTGAATGTCCGCTCAGATAGTACGCTGGAGGGGGGGCAAGACAATAACTCCAGCGCATACTGAGCGAGCTCGCGGCAGGTGTCCAATCTGGCAACCCAGTACTCCATGGGGTCGTCGGTGCTCATACTGTCAGAAGCACCGACGGACGCCATGTAGTCTGCCACCATGTGGGCCAGCCGCTGGTGGTGACTGCTGCTGCTGGTGCTGGTACTGGGTCGCTCCGATTGGAAGAACATCCTCATCTCATCCATTAGGTCCCCTGCTCGGCTGCTGCTGGGTGCAGCCACCTGCTGGGTGAGATGAGGGGGGACAACTGGAGGCCGGGGAGTTGCCTGCTCCAACCGGCTGACAATGCCTGCCTGCAGTTCCTCCATCCGGCGCTGCCTCCGGCTGGCTGGGATGAACTGGTCCAGTTTCCCCTTGCACCTGGGATCCAAAAGGGTGGCCATCCAGAAATCATCCCTCGCCTTGATGGTCTTAACCCGGGGGTCCCTCCTGAGGCATCTCAGCATGTGGGCAGCCATGGGGAAGAGCACAGCCCGCTGTGACTCCTCACTGCTGCCCAGGTCAATGAGGTCCGACTCTTCATCCCTGAGGCGCTGCTGGTCACGCTCAGAGATGCCCAACCCCCGGACTATCGGTGCCCCCAACACCGGCTCTCCCTCCTGACCAGGCCCTGACTCCGGGACGACACCAGCAACCACCTCCTCATCATCATCATCCTCCTCCTCGTCCTGGCCCTGGTCTCGGTGGAGCATTGCTGCCTCCTCCTGCTCCACCAAGGCACTCTCCCCAGCTTCTAGCAGGCGATCTAGTGTCCTCTCCAGCATGAACACTATTGGCAGCACGTTATTGAGGCCGACATGCTCACTGCTGACCATCTTGGTCGCCTGCTCGAAGGAGGACAACACTTGGCAGACCTGCTGTATCTGCCCCACTCCGCACAGGTGATGAAAGGGAGTTGTAGTGAAGTCCTCTCAGTGCCTAGGTCCATCAGGTACTCCTTCACCGCCCTTCGCTGCTCCCACAACCTCTTCAGCATGTGGAGGGTGGAGTTCCACCGCGTCACACTGTCCACAATCAGCCTGTGAAGGGGCAGCCTGTTGATCCGCTGCAACTCGGACAGGGACGCGGTAGTGGTTGGGGAGCGCCTGAAGTGGCTGGCAATCCTACGCGCCTTTGGCACAATGTCACTCAACCCGGGATAAGTGCGCAGGAACTTCTACACCACCAGGTTGAGGACATGTGCCAGACAGGGCACGTGGGTCAGACTGCCAGCACTGAGGGCGGCGAGTAGGTTGCTGCCGTTATCGCAGACAACCATACCTGCCTGGAGCCTTCGGGGTGTCAGCCACTTCTGGACCTGAGCCTGAAGTGCTTTCAGCACTTCTTGTTCAGTATGTCTCCGGTCCCCTAAACTAACAAGCTGGAGCACGGCCTGACAGCGCACGTGCCCCACACTTGAGTAGCTACGGGGGCGCTTGCTGGGAGGCTCAGCAGCTGCGGAGACAGTGGCTTGAGGGAGACCAGCAGTCCTCCCCTGGACACCCCGGGGCGGCACCACAAGATCGGTTGCCGCCGATCCCTCACCGACGCCTCGGAGGGAAACCCAATGGGCCGTGAAGCTGATGTAGCGCCCCTGCCCATGCCTGCTGGTCCAGCCATCCATTGTCAGATGAACCCTGTCGCTGACAGCGTGATCCAGCGACAGGGTTACATTCTGCACAATGTGCTGGTGTAGGGCAGGGACACCAGTCCTGGCAAAGAAATGGTGGCTGGGGACACGCCATTGGGGTTGGGCCTGCTCCAACATCTGCCTGAAGGGGTTGCTGTCAACTATGTTGAAGGGCAGCAGATGTTGGGCAATAACCCTTGCCAGTAGCCCATTGAGGGAACGCACACGTCGGTCTCCAGGGGGGAAGGGAGTGTTGCGTTCAAAGGCGTCTGAAATCGACGCCTGGCGCCGGACGGCAGTGCGGGACACAGACGCGGAGGGTGCTGTCAAAGTAGAGGTCTGGATGCCGGTACCAGTACCTCTACTAGAGGGAGCGGGGGGGCATGACCTGCTGGGAAGAGATGAAGCTGTGGCAGGGGCTGCTGTACCCTGCTCACTTGTGGTGGTGTCGCTGCTACCACCACCACGCTTCATCTCGTCAAACACCCGCCAGTGGTTGATCCTCAGGTGCTGGTTCAGGGCTGTGGTACCCACCCGAGCCAAACACTTCCCTCTCTTCACCCTCACTTTACAGATCCGGCCACGGTAGGGTTGTCTGCCACCAGGGTGAAGTAGTTCCAGACAGGTGACTTCAGCGCCGCCCTCCTGTCAGATGGGGTGACGCTGACTTGCACCTGCTGGGACTCGGTGCGCACAGGTGGAGCTGCCTGCTGCTGCTGCTGCTGCTGCTGCTGCTCCTGACACCTCCTGCTGCCATCACCAGTGGAGACCCTGACGATGGTCTCCCTGGTGGTGACCTGGCGCACCGTTTCCCCAGGGTGCCTACCTTCCCCGTCGTCACTGACGCAGTGAGCCGACGAATCAGATGGCAACCATGATGGGTCACCCTCTTCGCCCCCAGAGATGTCAGACCAAGGGCTGAGATGTGTTGGTCTGAGGGAACCAACTGACATGGAGCCTCTAGCCTGGCTCCGCTGTCCCCTCACCCACGCCTGGGTCTGACTAGGTGCTGCTGTTTCCTGCACCAAAACAGCAGCACCAGTTTGAAGGGATGTCTCTGGGATACTGCCAGCAGGTATCCCATCCTCCTCATCCATCCCTTCAAAAAGGTCCTGACCATCAGGACAGAGCTGGAGGTCTGCCTGATGCACGGCCTCCCCCAAGAGATCCCTCTCACTGTCGCTGTCGAACAGTAAGATGCTGGACTCTTGGGGGCTGGGGGGGGGTACTACAGGCACCGGTGTAATGGTGGTACTACTGGGAGTCGGGACCGACGACTCAGTGGCACTGCTGTGCCCCATGTAGTCCACCACTACTTGAGCCTGAGATGGCAATATCGGGCGGCTGCCCGATGGAAAAAAATCCCGCATAAGGCGGAGTCCCCTTCCACCCGATCCTCTACCACTAGTAGGGGCACGAGAGGTACCCCGTGCTGGCAGCGACCCAGCACTGGGAGTAACTCCCCTACCCCTGCTGCCACGGCCACGGATGCCGCTCATGATTGCTGATGTGTGTGGGGGGGTAAACTTTATTGGGGGGGAAAATGTGAGGAAAATGTTTTTTTGTGTTTTTTTAAAAGACAGGCATGCAGACAAAGACGTACACAGACAGCTACTAAACTATAATAAAACTAGTACACCAAAGACAAGGACTACAAAATAAAAAAAAAATGCACTAAACAAACACTAACTAATATTTTTTTTTTTTTTTTAACACAAAACACAGACACTAAACACACACTAAACTAAGCTAGCTGAAATAAATGTACACTAACAGTATGTACACTTACTACACAGAAATCTAACTAACCTGAACAACACAAAACTTAGCTTTTAGAAAAGCTCTTTTAGAAAAGCTCAGCAAAATGTGCACTGAAATCACTAGCAAATATCACTGAAAAGCGAAGCTGCAAGATCAAACAGTAACACAAGCTGAACAACACAGCACAAAACTTAGCTTTGAAAAAAGCTCTTGGGTCTATTGCTTTGAAAAAAGCAGTTGATAAACTGGAAAATATGCACTGAAATCACTAAGTAGCAATGCAGCACAATGCTGATGATGCTAGATCAAACAGGAACACAGAACCAGGAACACAGAAACACTCTCTAGCCACCTTCTGAATCTGCAATGAAATGGTGCTGGGAGTGACCTTATATAATGTCCGTGCAGGCAGGTTCCTATTGGTTGCAAACCTATGACAACTGTGGTAGGAGAACTCTGATTGGCTCTGATGCAAAAGAAGGGCGGAGAAAATAATCGCGCAATATTCCTATTGCCGAATATTCGCATTGCGAATATTCGGCAATATAAAATTATCGCTTCAGCTACTCGGCCCAAGGTCTCTAATCATACCAGCAATGCTTTTAGACGTCTATGGAGATCACTAGGATGTGATCTGTTTTAAAAATGAAACTGTAAAAATCGCTCTGATGCGGAAGATAGGGGCGAAGAAAATAATCGCGCGATATTGCGATTGCCGAATAATCGCATTGCGATTTTTCGGCAAAATTCAATGAACGCTTCAGCTACTCGGCCCAGGGTCTCTAATCATACCAGCAATGCTTTTAGACGTCGATGGAGATATCTAGGATGTGATCTGTTCTAAAAATAAAATTGGAAAAAATCGAATATTCGGAATTGCGAATATTCACTGCGAAATTCGAAATATAGCGCGATTACTCGAATATGCTATATTCGAGTCGAATATTCGTAATGCGAATATTCGTGAGCAACACTATTGAGGAGGAGGAGGAAAAGCCCTGGCAGTCTGGCGCTGCTCATACCTGATGTCCGGGTACTGATCATACCCGGAGTCCGGGTACTGATCATACCTGGAGTCCGAGTACCGACCATACCTGCAGTTTGGGTTCTGATCATACCCACGGTCATACTGGGGGGGCGTCTTCTAGGCTGTTGGGGGGCCCTACAATCCCTCCGGAAGTGACCCTGAATTCCGCAATTAAAGCAAATAATATGGGCTCTTCGGGGCTGGCTGGGAGCCACAGCCAGTGGGGGTCGGGAGCCACAGGTAGTGGTTGGGCGGGAGCTACAGCCATTAGGGGTGTCACCTCTGGAAGTGGTTGTTGTACTTCCAGACCTCTTGCAACAGGCAATAAGGCGTCTAAGGATAATGTCCTATACTCTGGACGGGCCACTATCAGTCCCCTCCATATAGGTGCTTTCAAACCTGCGACGAAAGCGCTTGACAGCATCTGATAATGAGCTTTGGTATGTATAGAAAATCCTAGATCAGTAAAGACCTGAGTGAGTCTCATGTAAAACTTTTCCACTGATTCTGTCGGGTCTTGTGTCACATCCTGAATGCTAGTGGCCTGATCTGCTAATTTACCCCTAGCCCAGTCCTGTAGCTGTTCACAAAACACAACCCGAGTGATATGAGACCTCGCTTGCTAACCGGGCATTATTAAAATATTTCTCCATTAAGGGCCAGTATGCATCTCCTGCTTTAATTTCGAACAAGCTAGCTAGATCCTTCCATGCCGATGAGTACGTCTTTTGGATCTGTGCAATTCTACGAAAAAATGGCATCGGATGTAATTCAGGGTCGGGGAGAGAAACCACTAGGGTGGATGCTTGCGAGGGGGAAAAGGAGGCATACCTGAGCGGAGCGTCTGGCAGCATACGACCAGGCCCCGAGTTCCAGGTTATCTTGTCCTTCAGGCCCTGGGTTCTACATCTCTCATCAGTACCTTCCCATTCAGAACCTACTGGGTCATAAGAAGGTAGGCTGGGAGTTTGGCTGGGAGTTTGGCTGGGGGGTGGGGGTGCTAGTGCTGCAGGAGGGACTAGTGCCCTTGCAGGGGTAGACTGAAGGGGCCCTGATACTGGAGCGTATTGAGCGGAGGCAGCGGATGGCTGAGCCAGTGAATCCGATACTGCAGGCATCACCGGGACAATGGCCGGAGGGCAGTAGTAGCTGCCATCTATGTTCAATACTGGACATAAGGGATAGAGAGGTGTGGGTGGGGGTGGTTGCGAGACAGGAGGCGGGTCTGTTTGCAAGGGGGAGCACTTCTGAAGGAGGTCCTCCGACTTACAACTGCATTCGAGGCAGAGCCCAGGGTGGTCAGGATGTGGGAGTCCAGACCTCCCACATTCCTTACACGCCCAGTTGGAGCCACCCTCATAGGGAGGGGGCAGGATTTTACCTTTGTGGTATACATACATCAGCCCCTCCGTATTCTGCATTTCCTGTTCCACCCACCCCTCATCCATCAGACCTCGTGCAACACGAAGCCAAGCTTCCGCTGCTGAAAACAAATTACTATTAGCCAACAAGCCCTTCTTTTCAATTAACAAGATTCTCCATAGTTCTGGCTGAAGTCTGCCACCATTACCAGAAAAATTGGCAAGATTCATCAACTTTCTCCAGCCTTTTACGCCCTGCTGTCCCTCCCGCTGAAGCACAAGGTCATAGGCTAGTGTACCCTCAGCTGGCCTTGTGAGCCGGGGACCCATTCTCAACCCTTTCCCAGTAAATGCACTAGTAACAGGCCAAAAATCCACGCACCCCAACAGAAACAGTAGTTATGCAAAAACGGGAGAGAATGCGAAAGAGGAAAAGAGGGAAGTAACTAAGGTAAGGAAAAGGAAGGGAGGGATGGGGGGGGAGAAGAAGAAGAGCAATCAAAGAAAAAGCAAGATGGAGGACGAAGAAGAAGGGGAGGAGCTATCAAGAAAGGCGGGAAAAATCTAAAGCATAAAATAAAATAAAATGGTGGATGAAGAAGAAGGGGAGGAGCTATCAAGAAAGATGGAGAATGAAGAAGAAGAAGAAGGGAGGGGCTATCCAGAAAGGCGGGAAAAATCTAAATGGAGGAGAGGAGAGGGGGGGTGGGGTTTCAGCAGGGAAGGGATTGACAAAATGGAGGTGAAGAAGAAGAAGGGAGGGGCTATCCAGAAAGGCGGGAAAAATCTAAATGGAGTAAAAAGTAAAAAAAAACTTCAAACTTCTGTAAATCAAAAACAAAAGTCAGCAACAACAGCAGTCGATATATACAACAAGAAAAGCCATATATATGTACATATATAGATATACAGAAAGAAAGGGAAACCAGGCTTGTTTCTCAAGAAAGGTAATTGATCAACCACGTGTTTCCTCCAGACTGGCAAGGAGAGGGTTAATATGAAGAAAAAGGGATGCGGTTGCGAGACAGCAGATTAGTTAGAAGCAGGCAGGGACAGTCAAACCCATTGCTTTCCAGCATAAAAAAAAAAAAGATAAACGTCACATATGCTTACAGAGAAAGACAGAGAATCAATTACTTTTCCCAGCATAAAAAAAGGGTTAACTAAGGAAAGAGGGGGGGGGGGTGAGGTGAACAGAAACACACAGGAATGAGAGAAAATTCCTTTCCAGACAAACAAAGGGTTAAGTATGCTAGGTAGAAAGAGAGAGAATTAATTACTGTCCATCTGAAAAAAAGGGTGAAGTAAGCCAGGCTATTCAAAAGGCAGATGAAAGCAGTTTAGGCACAAGTTAGAATATAGCATACAATTAACAATAGACACAGATGCACAATTAGTATAACTTTAAGCACCAGACAGTTAAAACATCAGTGACAATGTCTGCATTAAGGAATAAATATTATCTACACAAACCTGTCAGGGCGTCAAAAAAAAACATTCTCTTTGTTCACACAAGCACGACAAGGCACCTGCTTTCGCCCTCTCTAAATCATTTCTTGTGCTAAGAGAATTTGACCTCCACATCACACATTTGTATGTATAATAGATTGCGCACCATCTGTACTGGGGGTATTTAATATACACACTCAGCGTGGCAGGGCATCTGTGAAATACGACAAGGCTACTGCGAATCTCTCGGTCCGCCGTCTTTAACCTCCCTGCCGGTATGATTCTTTCAGAAAAAACATGCTGAAAGCGGTACCATTATTTGCAAGGAAATTTGGCGTTTTATACTGTAGGCCTGTAATTTTTAGGAATAACTCACTTAAATCTGACCAAACCAGAGTTTAATAGGCATTCCGGGTATGACATTTTTTTAAAAACAAAATTATAAATTATAATATAATAAATAATTATAAATAATTAACAAATAATAATATAATTATAATAAAAATTATTCAATAATGTAATCAACTCAAAATCACTGAAATTTGCTCAGTTGCAGAATTGTTGCTGTCATTATTTTTTTTTTATGACGAATTTCCCCACAAATCGCTATCGCACAATTCTGCAAGTGATTATAATTTATTATCGCTGTTTTCTAGCTGATCTAAAACCATTTTTGACATAAAGGGACACTTTTGGTTGCTATGGACAATCTACAGTTTTCAGGCAGAAAGAAAGGTTTTTATTATATAAAAGAACATGCATGACACAGGACAGACCACTAGGGACAAGGGGGGTGTGTTTTTTTTTTACATACAGTACTGTAATCTATAAGATTACAGTATACTGTATGTATTGTGTTTGTTTATGTTTTTGAATTTAGCGCCGATCTCCGCTCCCGTGCGTCGTAACGTCGCAGGGAACGGAGATCGACGGCACAGGAGGACGCTGTGTGAATCGAGCGAGGTCCCGCTCGCTCACACAGCGCGGTGACATCGCTGGATCCAGGAGAGGGTAAGCCAGCACGCACTGCAGGCTCTGCACAGCTACCCCGAGCGTGACTCGGGGTTACCGATTTTAGCCAAAAAAATCAACCCCGAGTCACGCTCGGGGATACCGCCAGGAGGGTTAAATCGTTCTGACTCTTCACCCTCGCTTACCACACTGTTCCCAGATAATGAAACTGTGCCAGGCCCCCCTCATACAGGCAATCGCCACATTCAAGGTAACATAGAACACAGAACATAGGACACAACAGAACATACATTTAACATCACAGCAGGCAGAGTAGCACAATGGGTTATTTTTCAAAAAGAAACTTTGTTCAAGGAGTTACCCGCCTTTTCTTACCCGGATCAGCAGAATGGAGTGTGAGAAAAAATCGTGGGTGAAAGAGAGGGGGAGAGAGCCTCCAAACTGTCTAGAACACGGCAAGAGCAATAAAAAAAATTAAAGTGTCTCTAAGGCCCCGTACACACGACCAAACATGTATGCTGAAACTGGTCCACGGACCAGTTTCAGCATACATGTTTGGTCGTGTGTAGGAGCGAGCGGGCAGATTTCCAGCAAACATTTGCCCGCCGGGCCTTTTCCCAGCAGACAAATATTCCTGGACGTGTTTTAAAACCGTCCGCTGGAATCCTGCCCGCTCGGACATGTACGGTCGTCAGTACAGACCTACCGTACATGTCTGAGCGCCTGCCGTCCCTCGCATGCGTCATCGTCATGGCGACGACACGGCCACGCCCCGCGTATTGTTTACGCGCAGACTTCTGTACGATGGTTAGTACAGCCATCGTACAGAAGCCCTCGGGCAGACATGTACGGTGAAAACGGTCCGACGGACCGGTTTCATCGTACATGTTTGCTCGTTAGTACCCGGCCTTACCGTGTGCTTGTTCAAACAGGGTCGTTCCCTCTGACTTTCGATCCTTCCAACTCTCGATTCTGCTGTGTCTGGTAAAAGAAACAAAGCCGCACGTTAGGGAGCCAATTGATGTAGATTAATTAAGGTCCTGACACAATTTCTCAGGGTGAATATCTACTTTGCCTGCTGACCAAATTACAAGGAGCTGAGATCAGACTGCTTTTCTGTGCGAAAAGAGAGGGGAGGCGTTCCTCTCACCTTAGATTTATTGGCCTCATGACATCACAAAATACATGCATTGGATTGGTTCACATTAAACAGAAACACCCACTGATTACTCAGTACCACCCTGTGACGTCTGGGTCACATGTTATTCAATATCCAAACACATCGAAGAGTTAAACAGTCCAATCAGATGAATACACAATTTAAAGTCCTTTAGTCATCCAATAAAACAAGAGGCAGTCTTTAACCACTTAAGGACCGGACCAATTTTCTGCCTAAAGACCCAAGGTGTTTTTACAATTCGGCACTGCGTCGCTTTAACAGACAATTGCGCGGTCGTGCGACGTGGCTCCCAAACAAAATTGGCGTCCTTTTTTTCCCCACAAATAGAGCTTTCTTTTGGTGGTATTTGATCACCTCTGCGGTTTTTATTTTTTGCGCTATAAACAAAAATAGAGCGTAAATTTTGAAAAAAATGCAATATTTTTTGCTATAATAAATATCCCCCAAAAACATATATAAAAAAATGTTTTCCTCAGTTTAGGTCGATAAGTATTTTTCTACCTATTTTTGGTAAAAAAAAAATCGCAAAAATTGTTTATTGGTTGGTTTGCGCGAAATTTTTGGCGTTTACAAAATAGGGGATAGTTTTATTGCATTTTTTTTTTTTTACTACTAATGGCGGCGATCAGTGATTTTTTTCATGACTGCGACATTATGGCGGACACTTCGGACAATTTTGACACATTTTTGGGACCAATTAAATTGGTAAAATGCCATTTAAATTGCATTGTTTATTGTGAAAATGACAGTTGCAGTTTGGGAGTTAACCACAGAGGGCGCTGTAGGATTTAATGTTCACCTAGTGTGTGTTTACAACTGTAGGGGGGTGTGGCTGTAGGACTGACATCATCGATCGAGTCTCCCTTATATAAGGGATCACTCGATCGATACGCCGCCACAGTGAAGCACGGGGAAGCCGTGTTTACATACGGCTCTCCCCGTTCTTCAGCTCTGGGGAGCGATCGCAAAGGAGCGGCTATAAACGAATAGCCGCACCGTCGTCCCGGATCGCTCCCCGCGGGAACCCCGATCGGACCCCCGATCCGCGGAAAGGCAGGGACGTACAGGTACGCCAATGTGCCTGTAAGTGCCAGTCTGCCGACGTAAATGTACATGCGGCGGTCGGGAAGGGGTTAAACATAAATTCCTGTAAGGGGGAGGCAGGATGTGGCCAACTTCCTCTTGAAAGTATCCAGGAATGCAGGGGAGGGGTGAATAGAGACAGATGTGTAACATGAGGGGGAAAAATGGAGGATAGCAGCATCTGTTCTTGGTTTCAAATAGCTTTTGTCCTTCATATGTAAAATGCTGGAATCATTACTTTAAAAACCATCTTATATCATTCCTGATATAAACTCTTTAAGGAAAATAAACACTTGTTGTGATACATATATTTCACACACACACACACACACACACACACACACACATATCTATATATATATATATATATATATATATATATATCTATATATATATCTATATATATATATATATATATATATATATATATATATATATATATATATATATATATAAAAACAACAATATAGAAACAATATGAAGATATAAAAAATCTTAAACATTATTAGTGGTTCTAATAAAAAAATGTGCTTAACTCAAAAATAGGCATTATTACAATCTATCACAATATGAATACATTTCAGAGAGAAACCCCTCTTCTCCCTCCCACCGCCCAATTCTTGGAAGATAGGTGTTCTATCCCATAATGGTCCCCCCCCCCTCAAACTGAGCATTTAGAGCATGTCTGATTTGGAGATATCTATAAAACGTGTGATTGGGCACATCGTATTCCTGTCTTAGAGCAGCAAATGTTTTTAGGATCCTTCCTTCATATAGCTGAGCCAATCTAACTATCCCTTTTGCTGTCCATTCCTTAATTTCCCCAACTGTCTCCAACTCCAGGAGGTTCCTGTTATTCCACAGGGGCGCATGTTCTGTCACGTCTCCCTGACCACCAATCGACCTTGCTGCTTTCCATACTTTGATAACCATCTTGACTGTTGGGGTTTTATTAATAAATGAATTGGCCTCCAGCACCTCTACAACTGTTTTGTGAGGTGCCCCTAGGATCATTAACCTCTTGACCACTGGACACTTAAACCCCCTTCCTAACCAGACCAATTTTCAGCTTTCGATGCTCTCACTGCATGCGTCTAACAGGACCCTCAGCTGTGTGGGTTGCTGTGTGAAGAGGCGCGTTGTTCAATTGCAGCGGCGTGCGGGATCAGCTGGTGTGCTGAGAAAGTGCCAGACTAGCCTCCGACAATTGTTTCGTGGGTTACCACGTCATCAGGGGGGCGTGACGCACACAGCTGAGGGTCCTGTTAGACGCATGCAGTCCTACTGCCGGGCAGGCACTCTCCAAGTAAGGGGCCAATCAGCTTTTTATGTTATGTGATTTTAAAATAAACGGTAATGCACTATAGCTTTTCTCTCTGTTAATGTTTTTGGATGGAATCCTGATCATCACTGGCATTGAATCTGCAGTCTGCACGTTATCATCAGTGTGCAGGCACAAACACCTGTTCAGCTTATCTGACCCAATTCATATGAAAGGGGTCCACTGCACTGTATTAATGGTGGTGGCTGTAGCAACACTCAAGATCCGTTTTTGCATGCTCCAATGATCGTTTGGATTTGTCAATAAGCACACATGGACTGTTTTATTTAATTTTGCATATGGTTTTGAGTACCGCAATAAGACGCACTATTTGGATAGTGTTTTTTTGGACTTTCACTGAGGTCACCAGTGTGTGTGCTATATTAGCACAGTGATTTCATATGGTCAAATCGAGATATTTTTTGTTATAATTGTTTAGACACTAGAGTGTATCATATACCCACATATACCATTTGGGATCACGTTTTCAACATCCCATTAGAGGTATTTTTTACTAGCGCCCTCTTCCCCCATTAGATTCCATTGCACAATATATTGTTTATGTTTTGACACAGAGGAGCAGCTGGATATTAAGTAGTAATTCCCAGCAGAGAGCAATTCACTTATCACTAAGTGGTTAATTGATTTCATTAGTGAATTATAATTATACTTAAATAATTTGGCGCGGAAACACATCTCACCTTTGGCCCAATGTTTTTGCATACTATGAAAGATGAAGTTACCCCGAGTAAATAGATACCTAACATGTCACCCTTAAAAATTGCACACGCTCGTGGAATTGCGCCAAACTTCGCTACTTAAAAATCCCCATAGGCGACGTATTGCAAGGTATTGGGGTATTGTGGAGTATTGGGGTATTGTGAAGTATTGAGGGTATTGTGGAGTATAGGGGGTATTGCAGAGTATGGGGGCTATTGCACAGTATGGGGGGTATTGCACAGTATGGGGGGTATTGCAGAGTATTGCGCAGGGATGGATGGTTGGATCTGTGACTGCATTTGTCACAGATCCAACCCACGGTGCTGCTGCTGCCACCCGCTCCCCCCCTCTCCTCTCACACTGTACATTACATGACGCCGGTTTGTTTACAAGTGATCGCTCCATCATTTGATGATCAATTTACCGCGATCCATGATGCGCCGGGTCTTCTAGATGATTCCGAGAGCGCGCCCCAGGGGGCGCGCGAGAGGAGGATTCTGGGAGGATGTCCCAGGGACGTCCTCCCAGAACAACTCCACCGTGCTGTAGACGTATTTTCTCTATAGCGCGGTGGGAAAGTGGTTAAACCTCCGATTACATCACCTCCTGGCTCTATTCTTCCTCCTATATGCTGCAATTGTGCTGCCAGATAGTAGCAGCGTGGGTGTGGTGTTGTCATACCCCCTTCCCTTATTGTCAGCTGCAAGGTTTGCAACTTAATTCTAGCTTGTCCTCCATTCCATATTAATTCTCGAAACAATGGCCCAGATTCACAGAGAGCGGCGTATCTCTGTGCGGGCGTAGCGCATCTCATATGCGCTACGCCGTCGTAACATAGAGAGGCAAGTACAGTATTCACAAAGCACTTGCTCCCTAAGTTATGGCAGCGTAACGTAAATGGGCCAGCGTAAGCCTGCCTAATTCAAATTAGGAAGGTAGTGGGCGGTTTGTATTAAAATTAGCCGTGACCCCATGTAAATGAATTCCCGAACGAACGGCGCATGCTCAGAATCACGTCGAATTTACGCCCTAAGATACGCCGGCTCAATGGCAACGACGTGAACGTAACCTATGCCCAGCCCCATTCACATATGACTTATGTAAATGACGTAAAATCCGACGGCAGTTCTGACGTCCATACCCTAACATGACTTAGACCAGATATTTGGTGGTTTATCTTTACGCCATTCGTGAATCTGCGTATCTAGGTCATTTACATATTTGACGCGTAAATCAATGGAAGCGCCCCTAGCGGCCAGTGTATATATGCGCCCAAGATACGACGGCGTAGGAGACTTACGTCGGTCGGATGAAGCCAGAATTCAGGTGTATCTCATTACAAGAATAAGGCACATAGATACAACGGCGCATCCATGGATTTACGCGGCGTATATAAAGATACGTCGGCGTAAGTCTTTGTGAATCCGGCTATATGTGTCTATTTTCCTAAACCATTTTTTTACGTATCCATATAGGTGCGTTATGCAGCACATATAATAGTTGTTGCATCCACAGCATTTGAATCAATTTGCATCTCCCTGCGACTGACAACGGGAGGTGCCGCCAAATTTGAATTTTGTTTTTAAATTTAGTCAAGAGGGGGACTAGATGATTCCCTATATATTTATTGAGGTCGCTTGTTATATCTATCCCTAGATAATTCATTGTCCCGACTATCTCCAGCTGTGGGATTTCTACTAGAGTCTGACTCCTCATTGGGTCTACCGGCATTAATGCTAATTTCTCCCAGTTTATAACCAAACCTGAGATTCTTCCGAATTCTCTAAAGATGGTCATTACCTGCTTAATGGAGTGGTCCGTGTCACTGAGGAAGAGGAGAACATCGTCCGCATAGAGAGCGATTCTCTCCTCCCCAATCGGTCTCACGAACCCCTCCATCTTTTTATTCATTCTTATTGCAATAGCTGTTGGCTCCATTGCTATGGCAAAAAGCAGGGGTTACAATGGACACCCCTGCCTTGTGCCCCTCTCTAGCCGAACCCTCGCTGAGTAGTCATTGTTGACTCTTAGGCCGCGTACACACGATCGGTCAAAACCGATGAAAACGGACTGAAGTACCGTTTCATCGGTCCAAACCGATCGTGTGTGGGCCCCATCGGTCAGTTATCCTTCGGTCAAAAAAATGAGAACTTGCTTTAAAATTTAACCGATCGTTAGTACGCATGACCATCGGTTAAAAATCCACGCATGCTCAGACTAAATGAGGGGATGGGAGCGCTCGTTCTTGTAAAACCCGCGTTCGTTTTTGAGATGGCATATTCTACATTTTTAAAATTAGTGTCTTGTTTATTGAAGCACATTTTTTTCTTCGTTCTATTGCTAGAATAAACACGTTGTTTTGCTGATGCTATTTAGACAGAGTTCTCCCATACTGGCTTCTTTTCTTTTTTGCTTGTGATCTCATTTTTTTTTTTTTTTAGAAAGCCAGATCTCCAAAATAATAATTTTTTGGACTCCACATATTTTTTTTGTTGAAATTATTTTTTTTTGCTCAAGTTATCACATCAATGTTTTTTTTGTTTGTTTTTCGAAAAATTTCATTTTTTGTTTTTCTCAAGTTATCACACCAATTTTTCTTCACCCCGCCTCAAGGAGGTTGTGTCCTTTGTTAATTACACATTGTATTTCTGAAATGTTTGATGACTATTCCCCAGAAAAAGACAATAGACAAGTATTTTACTTAAATTAAATATCCATTTATTCTGGCAATTCCAAAAAAACATAACGGGCAACACTTGCCCAATCAACCAAATAGGATACCAAAGGCACATTCCACCATGATCCAGAACAAAAGCAACAACATCAGGACTCCCTCACAATGTGCTCCCCAAATCCCAGAAACCAGAAGCAGCAGCAGATGTCATACATGATCCCAAGCTGTGGTACTACAACAACCTCAGTTTGGGGCCAAATCAGCTTGAAGCCAGGGAATCACTTTTTGGTCTTCCTTACAGCCTTCCTTCCAGGCTTCCCTGCAGCGTTACTTCCATGGCCCCTTGCAGGTGGTGACAATGTGGTAGCAAGAGGAGGAGGAGGAGCCTCCCTGATGACCCGCAGGGACTCCTCATCCTCCTTCTTCTAGGTGGGCACATCTGGAGGGGAGGCACCTGTGATACGGTGCTGCCGCTGGGCCTGGGCACCTGCTGACTGCCACTCGGCCCAGCCTCCTCGTGGCTGGCACTCACCCCTACCTCCTCCTGGCTGACACCTTCCGGAGCTGCTGCCTCCTGGCTGATCTCTTCCTGTGTAGAAAAAAGGGACATGGTTTAATTTTTAGCAAAATCAATCACACACATTTTCAAGCTCTTGACTGTTTGTTTATTTTTTTTAATTTTTTTATTGAACAGACTCTCATTCTGATCCCTGCAGTTGGCATCCCTGACACAATTCTTTCTGCTCACGACTTTTGTTTGTGTCTCCAAGCTTTCCTTTTTGGTTACAAAATAATCTCGTTAAACCAACAATAATTTGCAGCCAAGAAATATGTTGTAAACTACTATACCTCACTGAAGATCAGCATATCTGCCTCCTCTGTCAGCCAGCTCCTCGGCACACTGTGCAGGGGTGGAGGGAACCGTGGAAGGCACGCTGGAAGGAAGGGTGGAAGGAAGGGTGGAAGGAAGACTTGAAAGTAATTCCGGAGCCTCAAACTGATCATCCAGAAACCGCAGGTATTTGTAGTACCACAGCTTGGGCTCCTGTACATCATCTGCTGCTGCTCCTGACCTCCGAGAGGCCTGCACTTGTAGATATCTCTTCCTGTAGGTGTTCCTGATATTGTTCATTGTGTTCTGGATCACAGTGGAAGTCACCTCTGGTATCCATGTCTGCATGTATTTGGCAAATTGGACAAGTGTTGCCTTTCTGATGTTCAGATTTTTGTAATATTGTTTTTTTGCGTCCCATTCTCTGTATTTGTCTATGAACCTCATGAGGTTGTCGGTTTGGTTGAGTTTTTGCATTTTACATTTTTTTCTAAAATAGAAAAACACAAACATATAAACACTAGGGGCCAGATCCACGAAGAAGTTACGATGGCGTATTTATTGATACGCCGCGTAACTTCTAGGTTGCTCCGGCGTATCTTTGTTTTGTATCCACAAAACAAGATACGCCTGAAGCTGGGCTAGATCCAACTGGCGTACGTCTTAGTACGCCGTCGGATCTAAGGTGCATATTTACAATGGCCGCTAGGTGGCGCTTCCGTCGATTTCCACGTCGAGTATGCAAATTAGCTAGATACGCCAATCCACAAACGTACGTCCGGCGCATTTTTTTACGTTGTTTCCGTAAGGCTTTTTCCGGCGTAAAGTTACCTTTGCTATATGAGGCGTACTCAATGTTAAGTATGGACGTCGTTCCCGCGTCGAATTTTGAAAATGTTACGTTGTTTGCGTAAGTCGTTCGCGAATAGGGCTTTGCGTAGAATTACGTTCACGTCGAAAGCATTGGCTTGTTGCGGGTTAATTTGAAGCATGCGCACTGGGATACCCCCACGGACGGCGCATGCCCTGTTAAAAAAACTTCATTTACGGTGGGTCAAGACGTATTAACATAAAACACGCCCCCATCTCATCCATTTGAATTGCTCGCCCTTACGCCGACACAGTTACACTACGCCGCCGTAACTTACGGCGCAAGTTCTTTCAGGATACGGAAATACGCTGAAAGTTAAGGTGGCGTAGTGTATCAGAGATATGCTATGCCGGACGGAAAGATGCACTGAGGTACGTGGATCTGGGCCTAGGTCAGCTTTTCCATCGCCAGAATCTTTTAACACAATCTTTTGACCTTCAAACACAGTGTCTCCTGCTGCCACTAAAATGCTGACCAGCTCTGCCCCATTGTTGTGTAAAATGATGATTTACCTGCAGACCCTGTGTTTACATTTCACTAAATAAGTGGCATAATAACATGCAAAAGTAATGAGAGCATTCATCAAGGCACCATTCATGTGTAGATATCATGCCCCTCAGCATTGATGAGATGATACACAGCTTAATTACCTCTGTCCAACAATCACATTCGTTGCCTGAACTGATACACAGTAAAATAAAGAGGTTTTGCAGTCTCTCATATATATATATATATATATATATATATATATATATATATATAGGAGATGTCTCCGAGCAGATGGAGAGCAAAATTGCATGGGGGGCCCCAAGATTAAAAATTGCTCAAGGGTCCAATCAACATATAAACCCCCCATCCCATGACTCAAGTCTATAGGCCTCTGCTGGGCCCATTTTCAGATTTACCATTGTTTCTGCCGGTTGTCACTTCAGCTTGTCCAGACTCCGCGTAACCAACGTAGTCACGTTGTTCTCCTTATATACCCCGCGCATGCGTGAAATGCCGCCCTCTTCGCCCGACCATGACGGACCTTTTCCTCTATTCCACACTCCTAATCATTGTGAAACGAAAATATGGCGGTGGCACAGATGCGTGGTATACCCTGTCCCGACGAGGAAAGCCCGGAGGCGGGAACGTCACGATCCAGGCCCAGACACTACAAAGCCACAAATATGTCACTTGAAGAGATGGTGGAGATACTGCGGAGGAAAGATTATGATGGAGCTCATGGCCCATACAACACCCCTAATCGGAGGAAGGCCCAAATAATGGACAAAGTGTCGAGAAGACTTTATGAGTATTTTGGGGTCTGGAGGTCCAAGGAGCAGCTCTGAAAAAGGTCGTCTGACTTGAAATTGCGGGAGCCAGAGCAATATAGGAAGATCAAGAAAATTGACAAAAGTAGGTAATTTTCATGTGTTTGGTGCAATTGACTTTAGTATTTTTCGCCATGTTTTTCTCCATGTGCATGTTTGGCCTGGTTGTACTATTGAAGAGGTCAAATTTCTGTTTACAAGTTGGCAAAGTGTAGTATTTTCCATTCGCAGTAAACATCGTTCCTCCAAAATCTGATGTTTTCCGCAGATCCAGGAAAAGCACATGTGGTCATGCCTATTTGGCATAAAACAACGTTTATAAACATTGTTGTCAAGATGATGTGTTTGTTCAACCTTACTAGAATGTGAAAGGCAAACCGGATTCATTCACACAGTGATAATAAGCAGCTGTTTACACATCTGGACTCAGGAGCACCTGTGTGTCCCCCATAACTAGCATATTTATTAGGGTCTCCCACAAATGATACTTTGGGGGTGCATCCATGTGTGTCACTTTGCCAAAAAGCGTCAGTAGTCTAGCTTGGGGTAACTCAGAAAAACAAAGGTGATGTTTTTAGGAAGGATCCCAAACAGACAATTGTACCCCACTTCTAAGCAATGTTTGATATTTCTGCCCTGCAATATCTGTGTGCTGAGTATACCTTTGTTTCCTTTTATTAGGGCAAAGAAGAGGACACCATTCGGAGAAGACAATGAGCCACAGACAGAAAAAACCCCACCAACCTCAGCATGTGGAGGAGGTGGATGTGGAAGAAGGAGTTGTGGAAGAGAGAGAGGTGGAAGAGAGAGAGAGAGAGATGGAAGAGAGAGAGGTGGAAGAGAGAGAGAGAGAGAGAGGGGTGGAAGAGAGAGAGGTGGAAGAGAGAGAGGGAGTGAGAGGTGGAAGAGAGAGAGAGAGAGGTGGAAGAGAGAGAGAGGTGGAAGAGAGAGAGAGAGGTGGAAGAGAGAGAGAGGTGGAAGAGAGAGAGAGAGAGGTGGAAGAGAGAGAGAGAGAGGTGGAAGAGAGAGAGAGAGAGAGGGGTGGAAGAGAGAGAGAGGTGGAAGAGAGAGAGAGAGAGAGGTGGAAGAGAGAGAGAGAGAGAGGTGGAAGAGAGAGAGAGAGGTGGAAGAGAGAGAGAGATAGAGAGGTGGAAGAGAGAGAGGTGGAAGAGAGAGAGAGAAAGAGAGAGAGAGAGGTGGAAGAGAGAGAGAGGGGTGGAAGAGAGAGAGTGGGGGAAGAGAGAGAGAGATGGGTGGAAGAGAGAGAGAGATGGGTGGAAGAGAGAGAGAGAGATGGGTGGAAGAGAGAGAGAGAGAGATGGGTGGAAGAGAGAGAGAGAGAGATGGGTGGAAGAGAGAGAGAGAGAGATGGGTGGAAGAGAGAGAGATGGGTGGAAGAGAGAGAGATGGGTGGAAGAAGGAGAGATGGGTGGAAGAAGGAGAGATGGAAGAAGGAGAGATGGAAGAAGGAGAGATGGAAGAAGGAGAGATGGAAGAGGGAGAGGTGGAGATTATCAGCACAACAGGTCAGTGTCTGTCACCCCAGCTTCACAGGGTTAAAGAGATGTAGGTAGGCCTGCACATTTCTAATAAACCCTTTTGTATTTTTTTAGGGGATGAACATGGTGGTATCACAGCATCTGCTAGGACACCTTTCTCCAGTGCTAGTGCCCAAATCGTCTTCCAAGAAATAATGGAATGCAGTACTGAAATGGACATTATGAGGAATAGGATGAATGTCATTGAGCAAAAATATAAGAACATCCTTGACATGATAGGCCGTATAGTAGATTAACAATTTTAGATGTTATGTTTTGCACACCAATTTGCATTTCCACAAGCCAAAATTTGAAGATGCACACAGTGGGTTAGATTCAGGAAGATTAGCGGATCTTTAGATCCGTCGGCGCAAGTTTTTGAGGCAAGTGCTGTATTCAGAAAGCACTTGCCTCTAAAGTTGCGGTGGCGGATCGTAAATCCCCTGGTGGAATTCAAATTCCGCGGCTAGGGGGAGTTTACTATTTAAATCAGGTGCGTCCCCGCACCGATCGAACTGCGCATGCGCCGCCGGCTAAATTTCCCAGCGTGCATTGCTCTAAATGACGTCGCTAGGACGTCATTGGTTTCAACGTGAACGTAAATTACGTCCATCCGTTATTCGCGGACCGACTTACGCAAACGACGTAAAAATTTAAATCGAACCAGGAACGACGGCCATACTTAACATAGGATACGCCGCATATAGCAGGGGTAACTATCCGCTGCAAAAAGCCGAACACAAACGACGTAAAAAAAAAGCGCCGGGCGGGCATTCATTTCTGAATCGGAGGAACTCCTCATTTGCATATTCGTCGCGTACAAAAAACGAAACGCCACCTATCGGCCGGCCTGGAATTGCAGCCTAAGATCCGACGGTGTAAGTCACTTACACCTGTCAGATCTTAGGGAGATCTTTGCGGAACCTGATTCTATGAATCAGGCGCATAGATACGATGGACGGAACTCAGAGATACGACGGCGTATCAGGAGATACGACGTTGTATCTCTATCTGAATCCGGGCCAGTGTGTCAACATGTGCTATCTGCCATCACAGGATATCGATTGTCTGTGCTTTGTGGGTGCAACCCCTTCCTCGCTACTCAAGTAGGTGAGAGGAAGGGTTTGCACCCCCAAAACACATCCATTGATCACCCACGATGGCAGATAGCACATGTTGACATTTGGCATGGGATCAGGATAGCAATCCCCATTTTCCGCTCAAAATTTGTGCATCTTCAAATTTTGGCTTGTTCCGGGGTGACATCACCCCATCACATGTGTTTCTAATAAGGTTGAACTTTGTAAGTTCCATTGTTTGTAGATATTTCATTTTTTGAAAAAAGCCTGGTTTTCGTACATTAAAAAAAAAAATTTTTTTTTACCTGAAAATTAAAAAACGCACAAGTTGTGCACATAATAAAACCCTTGTTTCTATGCTCAATACCAGTTTGTAGATTTAAAAAAGTGAGTGATTACAGTACAATTGTGGTTATTTACTAAAACAGAGAAATACACTTGGCACTAGAAGTGCACTAGTTGGAGAACCAGGGAGACCGATAAAAGACACCAAAGCAAGAATGACAAACAACTGTAATTCCAATGGTCAAATTATTTATTCTTAATTTTAATTAGTGGGAATGTATTAATAAGCATTCCCAGTATTGATATTGTCTTTTTATTATTAGTGGGAATGCTTAATAAGCATTCCCAGTATTGATATTCGTTTTTTCTTATTATTAGTGGGAGTAATAATGGCTCTGTGTAACTTCTGCATACTTTCAGCGATTGAGACCATTCAATTTTTAAAATGTTCATCTCGTACAGCCAACGATGGGACTTCAAGTTTTTTTGTACTATTTATACTTTAAATATTAAGCTTTTAGACACTTTTTTAACATTGAAGTCAATGAGAACATGCTTTTTACCCCTTAAAATCTCATGTGCTACCAAAAGTTTCAGCTCCTTCATACTTTCACTTACAGACACCAAACAAATTTTAAAACGGTCACAAAATATTTAGCTATCCGGCTACAACTTTTCAGATTGACATCTTTTATAGTTTTTGTGAAAAAGCAATTTACGTTTAGTGTTTTTTTTCAGAAAATGTTATCAATTATAATGTGTTCCTATAGAGCTCCTTTAGAGTGGGTCATGTGATCATTAGAGCACAGATCATTAAAAAAAATATATATATCTTTAAAAAAGGGGGAACAAATTGCTCTCACGCCCACAAGATCTACTTGTCATACACAATTTATATATCAAAACGTAGGTATGTTTGTCTAGTTTCAGGCAATGTGGTCAGTTTTGTGATACACGTTTTATTTTTGGTTTCTGGAGCTTCTAAATGACAAGAGTTCCAAAATTCTTTCCATTGACTGTCATGTAAAAAAAATCTATAAATCTCCCAGCAAAACGCACACAGAACCTCTTTTTTAAATCGCTGACATGCCCACATTTTTAAGTTTATCAACATAAATTTTATACCGATTCGTTCACAAAAGCCTTGTGTTTCAAACAGTGAAGTCACTGTTTCGATAGCATGTACGGTTGTGGATTTATTAAGGTTTGTTTGAAGGCTTCAATAACTCATTTGGTGTGTGGATTAAAGCATTTCTAATGGTAATTTGTTTCCCTAAATAGCTTCCTTTACCTCAGTGCAGTCCTCCTCCCTTACCTCATGTGGAGAAAGCCTCTTGAGGGGGGAGCAGTGACCAGGCAAGTCAGGACACTCTCTATATTGCAGATAGAGAAAGGAGCTGTTAATATTAGATATTAGGCGTCCTGCTCGCCCCCTCCCCCCTCAAGAGGCTTTCTCCACACCATGGAGAATGCCTCGCATTACTGTGTGTAGTTACAGACAGAAGAACAGGAAGTGAGGATTTCTCAGAAGAAAAAAGGACATTTAAAAGCAAAATGGAAGGATGAGGTAAGTGAAGGAGGACTGCACTAAGGTAAAGGAGGCTATTTAGGGAAAATTATTTTACCTTTACAGGCATGCGGGCGAGCGGTAACTTGAGAGGTGCCCGAAGCTGAGCTGGAGGAGGATGGTGTGTTAAGTAGGGATGAGCTTCGCGTTCGATACGAACCTATGTTCGACTCGAACATCGGTCGTTCGATCGTTCGTCGAAACTCGAACAAAACGGGTCGTTCGTGCCAAATTCGAGTGACGCAAAACCTCCCATAATTCACTGCGGCGTTGAGCGCTGATGATTGGCCAAGCATGCTGTATGTCCCGCATGCTTGGCCAATCACAGCGCGCAAAAAAACGAAGAGCCCTTAGTTGGCCAAAGCCAGGGTGTCTTTGGCCAATTATGGCTCAGGGGGATTAGTACACGCCCCACACTATAAAAGGCAGCCTGCACGGCGGCCTTGTGTAGTGTGTTCCGGCTTTGTGAAAGAGAGGAGCAGTCAGACAGTTAGAGAGAGAGAGATAGAGACACAGGGCCAGATTCATGAAGCACTTACACCGTTTTTTTGGTAGATGCGCTGCGTAAGTGCAGATTTGCACCGGCGGATCCCTGCACCGTACCCAGAGAACCAGATTACGCCTCCAAATAGACTTCATCGCCTCGGTGTAACCTTTCCACGCCGGCGCGGCGTTGGCGCAGATTTACGCTGGTCGGATCTGGCGCGGCCATGGTTTTTGTGTTTTAAATATGCAAATGAGGTTGTTGGGCCGATTCATCAACTTAAGCTTGACCGGCGCAGGCTACTCCGGGTGAGCGGAGCTGAAATTTCCAGCGCCAAGTTACACCTCATAAAAGCAGGGGTAACTTTGCACCAGACTTGCACAGGTCAGCTGGAGAGCAGCTAAAGCAGCAGCGTTACAAACGAACTGAGCAACAACACTTGCTGGACAACTCATCTGTGTGCCAACATGCCAGGGGCAGCCGTGGTCCTTGCACTATTGCGTCGAAGGGCACGTAGGAGGGCACGGGAGAGGATCTTCCGCCCGCGCATTAACGTCTTTGACATGGGGGAAGTGGAGGTGTATCGCACCTACAGGTTCAGCCGTGAAGTCATCCTGGAATTAACCAGCATCCTGCAGGATGACCTCACCAGCCATAACTGCCCCACCACAATGCAAACGACCTAGCTTTAAAAAAAAAAGCTTAAGTACATTTGCACCTGCAGGGCGGAAGTCTGGGCTGATTTATGGACTGGGCATTGGTAGTGGACCGGCGTAGCTCAGGGATCACGCCAGGGTGCAGTTCTGAGCATGTGCAGATTGGGGCATTTACCCCTGGATGTCACTGAGCATGTGCAGTCTAAGATGCGCCCCGGCGTGACCCCTGCGCCACGGTCGGCACTTCATTAGCATAGGGTGACTCCCAGTTGGCCTTACCCCGCCTTACGCTGTCTAAAATCCGCCCCGCTGGGGCATCGTAGACAAAAAAAGTTTCTTGAATCACCTAACTGCCTCTCCGCGCTGGACCGGTGTAGTCTAAAAATGATGCACCACGCCGGTGAAAATCTGCACCATTGTTCATGAATCTGGCCCACAGTGTATTTTCTACTAGATAGATAGATAGATAGATAGATAGATAGATAGATAGAGCAGGAAGGCTAGTCAGTATAGTTAAATCTACAGTTTGTAGAGAATATATTCACATCCCTAGGAGTTGTCAATATATTTATAAACTGTATAGCTCAGCTAGATCTGCTATTAGTATCTGTCAGGCAGGAGATTGTTCTTCATGCAGTGCTCTAACGTGTTGTATTGCCTGCATTAGGGATTAGCTTAAACATAGTACTCAGTGTTATTCAACGTGTGCTAGTTAATTGCACATACACGCATTACCTGTTACTGCACGTGTGCAATTTATTTGCACAGAAACGCAGTCGCTCTTACTGCGTGTGTGCTGTTTAATAGCAACTAAACACAGTTGGTGTCACTGCGTGTGTGCTGTTACATAGCACCTGAACGCAGTCGCTCTTACTGCGTGTGTGCAGTTTACTAACACCTGAACGCAGTTGGTGTGACTGCGTCTGTTTTGTTACATAGCACCTGAACGCAATCGCTCTTACTGCGCGTGTGCAGTTTACTAACACCTGAACGCAGTTGGTGTGACTGCATCTGTTTTGTTACATAGCACCTGAACGCAGTCGCTCTTACTGCGTGTGTGCAGTTTACTAACACCTGAACGCAGTTGGTGTCACTGCGACTATTTTGTTACATAGCACCTGAACGCAGTCGCTCTTACTGTGTGTGTGCAGTTTACTAACACCTGAACGCAATCGCTCTTACTGCGTGTGTGCAGTTTACTAACACCTGAATGCAGTTGGTGTGACTGCGTCTGTTTTGTTACATAGCACTTGAACGCAGTCGCTCTTACTGCGTGTGTGCAGTTTACTAACACCTGAACGCAGTTGGTGTCACTGCGACTATTTTGTTACATAGCACCTGAACGCAGTCGCTCTTACTGCGTGTGTGCAGTTTACTAACACCTGAACGCAATCGCTCTTACTGCGTGTGTGCAGTTTACTAACACCTGAATGCAGTTGGTTCGACTGCGTCTGTTTTGTTACATAGCACCTGAACGCATAAATATGGCTGGAAGGACAAAGAGAGGCAGAGAGTCACGAGGGCAAGCAGGCTCTGCATCTAGAGGCAACGCTGGTGGTGGATGTGGTGCATCCTCTTCAGCACGTGGCCATGGCCGCTCGTCCTTTTCGGGAGCTGGCCGTGTTGAGCCTCAACATGCAGAGAAATTAGTGGAGTGGATGACCAAGCGGTCCTCATCCTCCTCATCCTCTCTCACACAGACTGATCATAGTTTGTCTGGCAAAGCAGCTGCCAAGGCGTCCTCTTCCCTCTGCACAATGGCATCACACAACAATCCTTCCCTAGTCCCACCGTGTCCTCCTGAGGAGTCCCCCGAACTGTTTCAACACAGTGTTGGGTACATGCTGCATGAAGATGCGCAGCGTTTTGAAGACTCCGATGACGGAACACAGATAGAGGAAGACATTGATGTGAGCCCAGGGAGAGGGGATGGCCGAGAGGGACAACAATCTGGGAGTGATGTTCCCCCAGCTGGAGCATACTGCCAGGTTGTCAACAGTGATGATGAGGTGGGAGGGGATGATGAGGTCATTGAGTCTACCTGGGTGCCTGATAGGAGAGAGGAAGAGGAGGAGGCACAGGCACATCTCCAAAGAGGCAGGATGCCCTCCAGGGGTCAGCTTAAGGGCAGCACACCAACTGCATTACGTGGCACTGCTGTGTCTCAACGGTACAGCAAAAGTTCTTTGGTGTGGGCCTTTTTTGAAACATGTCCATCAGATCGTACCTTTGCTGTTTGCAACATATGTCTCAAGCATATCTCTCGTGGCTAAAACATCACCAACATATGACCAAAGCGTACCTCCCCTTGCCCTTCTGTGACCTCCAACCCCACTAGACCCCCAGTCCTCTCTGAAGCCTGCACTGAAGTTGTAGAAGTTGCGGGCAATCTACTGATAGTACCAGACAAATTTCCCTGCCCCAGCTGCTGCAGCGCCGAAAGAAGTACACTCCCAGCCATCCTCATGCCCAGCGGTTGAATGCTAGCTTAGCAAAATTGCTAGCACTTCAACTGTTACCTTTTCAGTTGGTAGATTCTGCCCCCTTCCGTGAGTTTGTGGAATGTGCAGTACCTCAGTGGCAAGTACCCAAACGCCACTTTTTCTCACGGAAGGCGATTCCGGCTCTCTACCGTCATGTGGAAGGCAATGTCCATGCCTCGCTGGACAGGGCGGTCAGTGGTAAGGTGCATCTTACCGCTGACTCATGGTCCAGCAGGCATTGACAGGGACGTTACCTGTCTTTTACGGCCCATTGGGTGACTCTGCTGGCAGCTGGGAAGGACGCAGGGCAAGGTACAGTAGTTTTGGAGGTTGTTGCGCCACCACGCCTCCAAAACACTACTACTGCCTGTGACACACCTCTCTCCTCCACCCCCTCCTCTTCTTCCTCTGTGGCCTCTTCCTGTGGTGATGTTTCCTCAGAACCAGCCGTGCTCCGTAGGCGTACAAGGGGCTACGCAGGAATGCAGGCCAAGAGATGCCATGCGGTGCTAGAGCTGGTGTGCTTGGGAGACAGAAGCCACACTGGGGAAGAGGTTCTTTCAGCTCTGCAGGGGCAGGCTCAGAGGTGGTTGACGCCACGCCAGCTGAAGCCTGGAATGGTGGTCAGTGATAATGGCACCAACCTCCTCTCTGTCCTGCGACAGGGAAAACTCACCCATGTGCCCTGTTTTGCGCATGTTCTCAATTTGGTGGTGCAGCGGTTCTTGGGCAGGTACCCGGGCTTACAGGATGTCCTGAAGCAGGCCAGGAAAGTCTGTGTGCATTTCCGGAGGTCATATAATGCCAGTGCTTGGCTGACAGACCTCCAGAGGGAATACAACCTGCCCAAGAACCGCCTAATCTGTGACATGCCCACCAGATGGAACTCTACGTTGGCCATGCTGCAGCGGCTGCACACGCAGCAGAGGGCCATCAATGAGTACATGTGCCAATATGGCAGCAGAACTGGCTCAGGGGAGCTTGGGTTTTTTCACCACGCCAGTGGGCCTTGATCAGGGATGCATGCACTGTTCTGTCACCATTTGAGGAGGCCACGAGGATGGTGAGCAGTGACAGTGCATGCATCAGTGAGACTGTCCCGCTTATTCACATGTTGGAGCACACCCTACGTGGAATAATGGACAGGGCCCTTGAGGCAGAACAGAGGGAGGAAGAGGAGGACTTCCTTACCTCTCAAGGCCCCCTTTATCCAGACACTGTTCCTGCTTGCCCACCTAGAACACAGGAAGAGGAGGAGGAGGATGATTGTATCAGCAGCATGAAGGTGGAGCCTAGCACTCAGCATCAACAGCAGCAGCAGTCTTCAAAGGATCTGTTATACCTGAAGGGTTCCACATGTACTGGCACTTTAAGGCTGGCTCCACCCAGCAGTGATGACAAGGGTCAAGGGGCATAGTAGCCATCTTAGAGAGAGCACATGTAGGAAGCAGATAACCTGTACCGTCCTGAGATGCATGTTGCAGTGTACAGCCTGTACTGAATAAACATCCATTGTTCCAGACCAGAGTCTTGTGTCCCTCACAACACAGAGGATATAACAGTGGCGACGAGGATGGGATTTACAAAGTGTCTATCAGTCTGAGAGAGAGACAAAGACATTGTGGATTGTCACCTGGATAAAAGCAATCACAGATCCCAGCAGGAAAATGTCATTAATCGGGACATTAAGTGAGTTTGATGGAGAACAGACATCCTGGAGTTCCTGGGTTGAGAGACTGGAACAGTATTTCAGTGCAAATGACATCCCAGACAACAGGCAAGTAGTAGTGTTTCTGACAGTGGTTGGGGCCAAAACATATGACACTCTTAGGGATCTGCTTTCCCCTGTAAAACCAGCAGCTAAGACATTGGCAGAGCTGCTGACACTGCTAGAGGATCACTTCCAGCCTAAACCATTAGAAATTGCAGAAAGATTTTGCTTCTATCAGAGGCAGCAGCAGACAGGTGAAGAGATTAAAGCTTATGTGCTCGCCCTTCGCAGACTAGCCTCTACCTGTTCTTTTGGGGACTACCTACCTACTGCACTGAGAGATAAGTTTGTTATGGGACTGAATTGTGAGTCGACCCAAAAGAGACTGTTAACAGAGAAAGACCTTACTCTTACAAAGGCAATTGATTTAGCTTCAGTGATGGAAATGGCTGTGAAAGATACAGAGGAATTGAACCCCCAGAGCAGAAGGGAAGAGGTGAAGCAGGAAGTTTTCAGAACAGCAGTCAAGCCAACTGCTGCAAACTGGAAATACAGACCCCCACCAAGCCGGGAGTCAGCTTGCTACCGTTGTGGGAATACAGACCATGACCACAAAGTCTGCCGGTTTAAGGATCAGACCTGTCATAATTGTGGTAGGACCGGCCATCTGAAACGAGTTTGCCATAGCAAGAAGGTGCGAGATAAACAACCTCTGAACCCCAAGACTAAGACATATATGGTGGGAAGATATACATCATCATCTGAGTCAGAGGATGAGGATGAGGAAGTGCTCCACAGATTAGACATACATCATATGCATTCAGCACCCTCCGCAATGACTGTAGATGTAACCGTTGAGGGAAAGAAACTCAAGATGGATGTAGACACAGGAGCAGCAGTTTCAGTTATCACCCAGAAACAATGGAGACAACTTCAGACCAGAAAAACTGTCCGCCCAACACCAATCAAACTGCAGACATACTCAAAGCAGATACTCCACCCACTGGGTTACGCAAAAGTAAAGGTATTGTACAAGGGTCAGACAAAGAGACTGCCATTATATATCCTAGAAAATGGGGGACCCCCTCTCTTTGGGAGAGACTGGATTGCTCACTTTGGTATGCCAGACATCGCCATAAGTCCCTGTAACACGGTTACCATTCCATTAGGAGATAATGAGGGATGGGTGGTGTCCCTGAAGCAGCGGTTCCCAAAGATTTTTGATGACCAGTTGGGAAAAATAAAGCATGACTGTGTGAGACTCAAGCTGAAACCCAACGCTCAGCCTAAGTTCTTCAAAGCTCGGACAGTACCTGTCGCACTCCGAGCAGGTGTGGAAGCAGAACTAAGTCGGCTGGAGGATCAAGGTGTCATCTCAAAGGTAGAGCACAGCGAGTGGGCATCACCAGTTGTACCAGTAAAGAAAGCGAATGGGGACTTGCGAATTTTTGTCGATTTCCGCATGGCACTGAACTCCCAACTGGAAATAGACCAGTATCCCCTACCCAGAGTAGATGACATATTTGCCTCTCTTGCAGGGGGTCAAAATTTCACCAAGCTTGATCTCAAACAAGCATATTTACAGTTTGAGGTCCATCCTTCTTCCCGCAAGTTTCTGACCATCAACACTCACAAGGGACTGTATGAATATAATCGGATGGTGTTTGGGGTAGCCTCTGCCCCAGCCATTTGGCAACGAAAAATGGACGAGATTTTGGCGGACATTCCTTTCACTCAGTGCCTGCTAGATGACATGCTCATTACAGGATGGACCGACCAGGAACACAAGCAGAATGTGGAGCTTGTGTTGGCCAGACTCCAAGAACAGGGTCTGAAAGTGAACTTAGCAAAATGCCAATTCATGGTGCCTAAATTGGAGTTTTGTGGCCACCTTGTGGATGCAGAAGGTATACACACCACGGAAGCCAAGGTTGATGCTTTAGTCAAAGCTCCAGCCCCAACCAACGTCCATCAGCTGCGATCATACCTTGGCTTGCTGAACTATTACCACAAATTCCTGCTAGATCTGGCACACACCTTGTTTACGTTGAACAAGCTTTTGGAGAAACACTCCAGATGGGACTGGTCGGCTGCATGCCAACGTGCTTTTGAAATTTCTAAGCGGAGGCTGTTGGCATCACGCATGCTCGTGCACTATGACCTCCAGAAGCCTCTCACCTTGGCTTGTGATGCCTCACCCTATGGTCTGGGGGCGGTACTATCCCACATCTTACCAGATGGGTCAGAAAAACCAGTGGCATTTGCCTCCAGGTCTTTGACAAAAGCAGAAAGCAATTACTCACACATTGACAAAGAGGCTCTTGCGCTGATATGGGCAATTAAGAAGTTTCATCTTTACCTGTATGGTAGGGAATTCACCATACTGACGGACCATAAACCACTCCTTCAGATCTTTAGCCCTGACAAAGGCATCTCCCAGACTACTGCGGCCCGCCTCCAACGCTATGCCCTATTCTTGGGGGCATACAGCTACAAAATTCAGTATCGTGGTCATGATGCCAATGCTAATGCGGACGCTATGTCCCGACTGACAGGGAGGTCCATGGACTCTACTCCACCAGTCAGGAGTTGTCGTTACACCAGCCTGTCCTTCTTGTCTTCTGGGGAGATAGCAGCCCATACAACCAAGGATACCTTTCTGAAAACAATACTCTCCTGGGTACGGTCCGGTTGGCCTGCAACTGTCACACAGGAGTATGAACCTTATTTCCGTAGGCATATGGAATTAACTGTGGCTGGCAACTGTGTTTTATGGGGAGACCGAGTGATCATTCCACAGACCCTCCGGAGACACATTCTGGACTTGCTACATACTGGTCATCCCGGGGGCACACGTATGAAACAAAAGGCCAGAGGCTATGTGTGGTGGCCAAACCTAGACTCAGATATCACAACATATGTGAATGCTTGTGCTGGATGTGCACAAACGGCAAGAGACCCTCCTCGAGGGTGCGCCCAGCCCTGGACTTGGCCCACGGTTCCTTGGTTTCGCCTACACTTGGACTTTGCAGGCCCGATCAGAGGACACACCTTCTTGATCATAGTGGACGCCCATTCAAAGTGGCCTGAGGTCATTCCCGTTACTCAGCCAACGACAAAGGCAACGGTTTCCATACTGTTACATCTCGCTGCTACGTTTGGATACCCCAGAGAAATCGTCACAGACAACGGTGCACAATTCACCAGTCAGGAGTTCAGCGTTTCCTGACTGGCCCACAACATCAAAACACAAGTTGACGACACTTCCGGTTCCGGCGCCGCATGGACTAGCTGCTCTCCTCTGCAGCTTCCGCCGTCGACCCGCAAAACAGCCTGTAAAACCAGCCCAAGTAGCCATCCGAGCCCCCTCCACCCCTGGGCACGTCCCTGCACCCCCATGGATCGATTCGTCGAAAAATCGGGCGCTCGCGTCCACACGGCCCAGACGGTGCCGCCGGCGGCGGCCCAGCCGCAAATCGAGGCCCCCGCGTCGGCCTACTCCGCTCGCGGACTTCCACAGCGCCGGCCGAAATGGAGGTAAGTGGTGACAGCTCACACCCACCTTCTCCACACCACCTCCCCACCCAGGCTTCAGGGGACAACACCACCGAGCGCCTAGCTCAGGCTGTAGCAGCCCTGCTGACCCCCATGATAGCAGCCTCGGTGGAGAAGGCCGTGAACGCCGGGATGGCACAAATTAAGGCCCAGCTGGGAGAGCATGGCACCAGATTAAATGAGAGTGGTACAGCGCCCTCTCTAGCGCAGAAGAGGAGCTTTATCAGGCCCAGGCTCTAGAGCATGCCCAAGACAAGACTTGACAATTTATTCTCCAGAACTGGAAGACGATTTAAGAAAAACAGGTCCAGGAGGAGCAACCTGCGATTCGTCGGTGTCCCGGAATCCTTCAGGCCTCTGCACTCTCAGATTTCTGTGCCCAACGCATCCCAGAAGCGCTGGGGCTTCCAGGCCCTTGCACGTAGAACGGCACATTCGCATGGGGGCATTCAACTCAGACCGTAAATCACCGCGCCCGAGTTATCGCCAAATACCTAATTATGCTGACAAGACTCTCATACTCACTCCTGTAGGCAAGCCCGCCAGCTCCAGATCGATGGCATAAAAGTGCTAGGTTTGCTGATTACTCCATTGAGGTATCGAAAAAGAGAAGGCATTTCAACAGGTCTGCACGAACAAATCAATTTCACCTTGGCCTCCCCGCCATACTGCGCCTCAGGGCCCCTAATGGCGATCAGCTAACCTTCCAGGACCCTCAGAAGCCGAAAGCCTTCCTGCGGTCGCGACATGCACACCCTAACCCCCAGACGCCTTCTAAGGCCACTCCAACCGTCCACTGGACCAAAGAAGCCGAGGAAAGAATCACCCAAGCGCTTCAGCCCTCGCTCAAGAACCGGCCTGGTTCACCACAAAATGATTTCCCTGCAAACCAGAGCTACCCCCCTGGCTCAACCCTTATCATTGAACGCTCTTGTTGCCCCGTCAAGGAACTTCCTGGGCAGGCCATTGCTATGGTACTGCCTGAACCTACCCACTGGTGGTCAGCTCATCCTCAGCATCTGGTCAGGTAGACTCCTATGCGAATGTATCTGTCTGATCTATTCTGTGTCCCTATTTTGCACTTTTATCTTTTGCCATTATTGTTCGATTTACTATGTTTTATGCTCATATGCAACCGACTGCATTCAGTCCGGTCATGCTCTCCCTCTACCCCCCCTCCCTAATGGAACTTTCTTGCATTCAGTTTTGTTGCTATAGCTGTTACATAAATGTGCCCCTCCTGGTCTCACTGTACGTTTTAAACTGCATGCCCCCCCCCCGCATTCCGTACGCTGATGGTTCAACTGCTAGGAGCCTCGCTACCAGTTTCCAGGCTCTTGGGCACTTGTCACCAGGGTCGTGACAAGGGGGCCTGCTCGTACAGTGACTCCATGCGGAAAAAAGCGAAGTACTCGCTATTGGTTTGGTTATTTGTGTTACTTTCTTTTCAGTTCTCCCTCTTGCGACTCCTCTCCCCTCTTCCTTCTTCCCCTCCCCCTCCCCCTGGCACCCGCATACACACGCCACGCACCCCCCCTTTCCTCCCGTGACGCACAGGACCTACTGTCCCTTTATACGGTGACCTCCCCGGCCCGCACACCAAGCAGTGCCCTACCTAAAAATACATCTCAGACCCCCTTCCCAGAGCCCATAACATGAAAATCTTTTCATGGAATGTAAAAGGCCTTAGATCCCCAAACAAGAGGATGAAGATCCTCAGACACTTAAAAAGACTCAAGGCGGACATAGCGCTGTTGCAGGAGACCCATTTAGCCGCACCTGACTTCCCGCGCATGAAGAAACTATGGGTGGGCACGGTCTTGGGCTCAGAAGCGGAGGGCCGCAAGGCAGGTGTCCTCCTACTGATTCATAAAAACCTCCCATGCACGGTTCTAGCGGTGAATTCCGATTCACATGGCCGGCCCACCTCAATATTGGCTCCAAGGAACTGGTCATCTCTAACGTTTATGCCCCTAACAGCCCAGGAAAAGCTTTCTACTGCGAGCTATCCTCCTGGCTACTGCAAAACACCAATCTCCCCCATCTGGTTGGAGGTGACTTCAATGACACTCTCCACCAGGTAGACGACAGATCGTCCCCCAAACGCTCCAGCACAGGCCCTGACACGTCACAACCCTCGCTTTTTGCCTCCACTATGGATTCCCTCCACCTGCGAGACCTTTGGCGCTTGTCTCACCCTGCGGATAGGGAATTTACATTTTATTCGAACCCCCACGCAATATTCACTAGAATAGATTATTTTTTCAGATCGGACGACTTAATCCCTTTGGTGTCAGACTCTGATATCCTTGACTTCGCAGTATCTGACCACGCCCCGGTATCAGTATCCCTTAACAACCTAGACCTTCCTCCTCACCCGAAGATATGGCGATTCCCCTCCTACCTCCACAACCACACAGACTTCAGACTCTTTATGGAGAAAGCCTGGACAGACTACTCCTCGGCAAATGCCCCCCATGTAGATGACCCAAACCTCTTCTGGGACGCAGGCAAGGCTTTCCTCAGGGGTCAAATCATTTCCTACGCCACCTCTTTCAAGAGAAACGCCTTATCTAAATACAAAATAGCAAGCTCCCGACTAAATACAGCACAAAGGACCCTATATCTAGTCGACTCTCCTGATAACAGAGACGAGTGGCACGCAGCCAAGAGATCATTCGACACCTGGGCAGACACCCTAGAAACAGTCAAAAGAGCGAATTTAGATGCCACCTTCCACAAATTTGGAAATAAGTCGGGCAAACTACTTGCCAGACTATGTAAAGGCCCCTTCACCCCTACCCACATCACCTCCCTAAGAGACCCCAGCGGCTCCGTTAAATCCACCCCCTCGGCAATCAACAAGGCGATGCTCCAATATTACTCGGCCCTATACGCTCCGGACCCCATCGTCAAAAATACAGCGGCCGCCTTCCTAGAAAATCTAGACATTCCTAAACTTACTCCCTCCCAACTGGAAAGCCTAAACGCCCCCATCTCCATTTCAGAGATATCAGGCACCATCCGCAAGCTTACACCCTCGAAAGCCCCAGGTCCTGATGGCTTCACAGGCGAATTCTATAAGACCCTACAAACCATGATAGAGCCCACCTTACACAAAGTATATAGCGGCATGTGGTCCGGCGGACCCTACCTCCCCTCGGGAAACCAGGCGATTATCAAGCTACTATCTAAGAAAGGTAAGGACCCCCTCGAACCAGGTTCCTACAGACCAATATCACTCTTAAACCTTGATGTGAAAATTCTCTGTAAGATCGTTGCAAACAGGCTCTCTGACATCATCCCCTCCCTAATACACCCGGCACAATCGGGTTTCGTGAAGGGTAGGACGGCCACCCTAAATATCCGCAAAGTGATGCTGGCCCTGGAACACGCCAAACAACACCCAGAAGGCGACCATGCCATTATCACACTAGACGCGGAGAAAGCCTTCGATAATGTCAGCTTCGATTGGCTCTCTCTGTCCATGGCAAAAATGGGTTTCTCTGGTCCCTTCTGCCATCTTATAGAGGCTATGTATACAACTCCCTCAGCAAAACTAGTAGCCGCCGGAATTCTCTCAGAGGACTTCCGCCTCCATAAGGGGACGAGGCAGAGCTGCCCCCTTTCCCCACTTCTATTCAACATAGCCCTAGAACCTTTGTCCAGGCACCTCTCCCAAATAGCCCCCCTCCACGGCATACAATCGGGCTCCCATGACCTGCGTTCGTCTCTGTTCGCCGACGATGTCCTCATTTTTTCGGCAGACCCCTCTTCGGATATGTTCACCATTAAAACGGTTTTCGATAAGTTCCTTCTCTGCTCCGGCCTTCACGGACCGGCTGCTCCTGGAAGGCTCTTATAAGATCTCGGACATTTACAAGCCTCTGCTCCTTAAAGCCATACCCTCGTTGGCGTCCTCATCCGCTGCAAACTGGGGCAAGGACTTTCCTGACGAGAATCTGATACCCAAACTACTACATGGCTTTAACAAAGTCCAACAGATAACCCCGAACGAAATTTGGAAGGAAACCCAGTTAAAGATAATCCACCAGGCTCACATCCCTTTTCTACGCTCATCACAGGACACGAATGTCACTTCCTGCCCCATGTGCCAACACCCGAAACCGTCTCTAACGCACCGGTTCTGGTCGTGTTCATTTATTTCAACATTCTGGGACCAAGTCCTGGCCTATGTCTTTCAAATCACCCTACTGAAGTTACCCAAGGACCCTTTCCTCCTCATATTTGGTTACTGGGATCCCCTGCTACTCCAAAGATCTCAAGGGGCTGCCCCCCCTTCCAATGCTCTTCCGCCCCCCTCACAGGTGCCCAAGAACTGGCCACTACTATGCTTCCTAGTCGCACGTAGGGCTATCCTGAGAAACTGGATCTCTCCTCAGCCCCCCTCCATCACCATGATTACACGAGATTTCCTCCACCTCCTCTACAAGGAACGAGTCACAACGGATTTCAAACGTGCTACGACAAAGTCCCGCTTCCTCGCAACTTGGCAACCTTTTATGTCCGCATCACTCTCTCAAGAGGACTACAATGCCTTTGATCACTACTCTTTCTCGTACTTTACGTCTCCTCCACCTGTGGCCTCAGGCGAGGATACCCCATCTCCTGCACTTTCCACCGCTCCCAGCTGATTGGGACTGCACTGTTGACTTCAGCCTGGATGTCACCTCTCCCCCCCCCCCCCCCCCCTATCTTCTGGTCACCTGGACACTGCTCTTATCTCGGTGCCTCCTCCCCCCCTTTTTTCCCTCCATCACCCCCTCCCCCTGCCTTAGCTCCCTTTGTTATGTTACAACGATGCACTGTTACTTATAGCTGTTTGTACTTCAAGGACCATCCTTCAAGTTCACCCTGGTCACGTATATATTTTGCATAAGATCCCACCAGTTCATACCAATGTGGGGACGGTGTACTCCTCTGCATCCCCCCCCCTGTTCTTGGGGGCTGTGGATGAGGATCTCGCCTCTACTGTAACTAATACATGCCTATTGATCATTTTAATGCCTTGTTCTCTGTTCCGCTCAATGACATGTCTCTGTTAACGTATAAGTATTGTAACACCAGGGCTGCGCCCCTCTTGTTACTTGTAACACCTTGCATCGTTTCTCCTGCTTTGACATTCCTGTTTTGTATTTCTTGAAAAATTCAATAAATACTTTAAAAAAAAAAAAAAAAAAACACAAGTTGACCGCACCTTACCACCCGGCTACAAATGGTCAAGCAGAGCGGTTTGTGCAGACTTTTAAATGCCATTTCAAAGCTACAGTGGCTGCAAGTAAACAACAGTCTCTGTCACCCCAGCAGCTGGACTCCTTCCTTTCTGCTTACAGAAACACACCACATGCAACCACTGGGAAAACTCCAGCAGAACTCCTTGTGGGGCGGCAGCCATGGACTGTTTTGGATATGCTCTGCCCTCAAACAGTCCAGGAACATGTACTACAGTCCCAAGACAAGATGGTCAAACACAATGAGCTCCCCCGATTCACAGTCCAACAAAAGGTATGGGCCCGATCTTATGGGGCTTCCAACACCCGTTGGCTTCCTGCTGTCATTGCAGAGACTTTGGGACCCAAGATGTACAAGGTCCGCCTGGAAGATGGTTCCATTTGCAGACATCATGCGGACCAACTGCGTCCTCGTTCTCAACTGCCCGAATCCCTGATGCCGGCTGAACCACCAGTGTCTCAAGGATCTGCTCCCAGCGAGTCAGGATGCACAGAGACTGATGATTGTGGGGACTCTGAACTTTTGAACTCAGCTCCAACAGAGCGATTCAGCTCTGGTCCGGAGGTCTGTTTACCCTCTGAGCTGGGGGATCCCTTCTTGGCCCCGCCGGTACCCATTCTGGCCAGCCCTGTTTCCTCCAGTCCCGAATCGCTGGATGCCTGGCCTCAACGACACTGTTGCCCTCCTGACCGGTTTCAGTTGCAAGAGCGGTTATGAGACTTTCGACGGGGCCGACGGAAGTGATCCGATGACATATTAACCCCGCAACTGTTCCTGGAAGTCCCGTAATTCTCCTGTGTTTGGAGGACTGTTATTGGACAGTTATCAGTTAATGTTTTGTGCCTGTTATTGTTTTGTTGTGTTTTTTTTTTTTTTTTTAGGGAGGCCCCCTTTATCCAGACACTGTTCCTGCTTGCCCACCTAGAACACAGGAAGAGGAGGAGGAGGATGATTGTATCAGCAGCATGAAGGTGGAGCCTAGCACTCAGCATCAACAGCAGCAGTCTTCAAAGGATCTGTTATACCTGAAGGGTTCCACATGTACTGGCACTTTAAGGCTGGCTCCACCCAGCAGTGATGACAAGGGTCAAGGGGCATAGTAGCCATCTTAGAGAGAGCACATGTAGGAAGCAGATAACCTGTACCGTCCTGAGATGCATGTTGCAGTGTACAGCCTGTACTGAATAAACATCCATTGTTCCAGACCAGAGTCTTGTGTCCCTCACAACACAGAGGATATAACAGGATCATTTACAGTCCCAAGGAACACGTGGACTTTTACGTGGCTGGGATGAGGTGGCTGCGGATCCTGTCATCCTCAGTGACCCAGAGGACTCTGCCCCGAATGCCTCTGCAAACCTATGCTGCATGGCCTCCCTGATCCTGCAAAGCCTGCGTAAAGGATCCTCGTGTACGTGCTATCAAGGAGAGGGATCATTACTGGCTGGCAACTCTCCTTGATCCACGTTACAAGAGTAAGGTAGCGGACCTTATGTTGCCATCGCAGAGGGAGCAGAAGATTAAACTTCTGCGGGAGGCCTTGCAGAAGGGTCTGTGCAATGCGTTCCCAGAACCGGGGGGGATTACCAAAACCTGGCCCTGGACAACGTCTTGCTGAGGCTTCGGTGAGTCAGAGAAGGAGCGGTGGAGAAGGTGGCCGTCTGACCGATGCGTTCAGACAATTTTTTAGTCCGCAGCCCCAAGGTCTGACCGGTTCCAGCAACCATCGCCAGCGTCTGGTTTACATGGTCCGGGAATACCTAGCGGCAAGATCCAACTTGGATCACATGGTGCGCCTCTCCACAGACTCTGTTGATCGACTGACCTTCATCAAAATGAATCAGGCTTGGATCAACACCAGCTACCAAGCACCTGATGCTGATGTTACTGAATAATATTTTTTTGTTGAAATGTCAGATCCCTTTGAGACTGCTGATGCTGAGTGACTGTCCTGTTATGCTGCTGATAGAATATCCTTCTCCTCCTCACTTTTCTTGCTGATAGCTAGGAAGAAATTTTGTTTTTCTGTGCTCCGCCACCAGTGCCTAAGGCCTAATTTTTCTGCCCCTGTTTAACAGGGGCGCCTAATAAAAAATGTTGATGCAATACTTTGCACGTGGCTCCTTGTTGCACTCCAATTAAAGATATTGGGAGGGGTTGCAGTGTTGTGTTGTGCCTAAGGCCTAATTTTTCTGCCCCTGTGTAACAGGGGCGCCTGATAACAATTTTTGATGCAATACTTTGCACGTGGCTCCTTGTTGTGCTCCAATTACAGATATTGGGAGGGGTTGCAGTGTTGTGCCTATGGACAAATTTTTGTGCCCCTGTGTAACAGGGGCGTCTAATAACAATTTTTGATGCAATACTTTGTACGTGGCTCTTTGTTGCGCTCCAATTACAGTATGTTTGAGGGGTGCCCTTTTTTCTACAATTTTTGCGTTCACAAAAAAATAATGGCACCCCCCACCACCCCTAAAATAATCGAGATATTGTTGCCACACAGCACGTGCGCAAGCAGTATTAAATTACTTTGTTCTTATAATAATTTCATGTTGTGAAGGGACATTTCTCATTAAATTGAATATTGGTCTTTAAAATGAGCGTTTTTGAATTTGAAAGTTCGAGTCCCATAGACTTCAATGGGGTTCTAAATGTTCGTGCGAACCTGCGGTCTGTTCGAACGTTCTGGTGCGAACCGAACCCGGGTATGTTCGGCTCATCCCTAGTGTCATGGTTATGAGCGGAAGCTGTAGAAGATTGGGTGTCCTGTGTTAGCCAGTCAACTATGTCCTCAGAACTTTTCGAGTTCAGGGTAGGTGGCCTCTGAACACTGGGCATTATTGTAGGGCAAAAGGGAATCACAGCACCACGACCACGACAGCCCCTGCGGGGTGGCCTGCCTCTGCCAGTCATTTTTTTTTATTTGTTTAGTTGTACTATGCGTGCAAGCTACTGTGACACCAGATATGAGTGGCACTGTGCACTGGCAGAAGTTGGCAGAGTAGACGCTGTAGGCCTGACACACAACTAACTGCTATTCTATTGCAGTCAAAATTTTGTTTTTTCTTTTTAAATTTAATATACTATGCCACCAGATATATGAGTGGTGGCACTGGGCAAGTGGGCACAGTTGACACTATGAGCCTGACACACGCTGGCAACTGACTACTATTCTATTGCAGTACATTTTTTTGGCGTTTTTAAATTTTATGTACTGGGCCACCAATATAGATGAGTGGTGGGTGGCACTGGGCACAGTGTACGCTGTACCCATGACACACGCAGGCAGCCAGGCAACTGACTACAATTATATTGCAGTAATAATTTTTTTTTTAAATGTTACCTACTGTGCCACCAAGATAGATGAGTGGTGGGTGGCACTGGGCACAGTGTACGCTGTGATCCTGACACACGCTGCCTAGCAGGCAACTGCAATTAGATTACAGAGAAAAAAAAAGCTGACTGATATACTAGCCCTAAAAGGGCTTTTTGGGGTGCTATACAGCAGAGCACAGCAGAGTACAGCAGAGATCAGATGAGTCTTTCAGGACTGGAGTGGACACTGAAAACACTAGCCTATCTATAGCTTTCCCTATCAATTCAGCGGCAGCAACACTATCCCTCCTCTCACTAAGAATGAAGGGTCAGAATGAATCTAAAATGGATGCTGCCCGAGAGGTGGGAGGGTCAGGGAGGGAGGGTATGCTGCTGATTGGCTGGAATGTGAATGCTGACTGTGAGGTAGAGGGTCAAAGTTTGCTCAATGATAATTAATAGGAGGCATTTCGAACAGCGCATATGTTCGCGCGCATCAGCGAACACGCAAAAAATCGCCGCAAATTATTCGCCGGCGAACAGTTCTGTACATCTCTAGTGGTAAGTGAGCCACTAACCCCACCGGATGAGAGAGGGTACCTTTGGAGGTCTCAAAACACACTGTAGTCACAGGATACTCTCGGGTGTCCCCATGCACACAAATAACAGCTACCTTGTTATTCACAGAGACCTCAGTAGTAACTAATTCAGCCTTTATTAGTGTCACTAGGCTACCTGAATCTAGACAACACAACAACACTTTTACCATTATTACACATTTTCCATAAATGTTTCTCAGTTCCCAGAATAGCAGTGCATGCGACTGTCGCAAACAGCGACTGCCGTCTGTCCCTTAGAAAGTCGCATTGCATGGGTTCATCCACAACCGGACAATTTGCTGCAATGTGTCCCTCATGCCGGCAGCGGTAGCAAATAATCCTTTTTGCTGCCTCTTGAGGCCTAGACTTTCCGGGCTGTTCTCACCAGACACTAGGGAGAACCCCCACCCTCTCACTCTCTCCACCCTCACCCCTTGGAATCATCTTACCCGCCACTGGGGATGGTCTGGTCTTAGGGTGGAAAGTCCATGAGTTTCTGGAAAAGCCAGTTAGGTTCTCTGTAGTCAAGTACCACTCAACAAGATCCACAAGCTTATTGGTGTTTTCTGGGTCTCCCATGGCTTACCCACTTTTGGATGGGAGTAGGAAGAGCTCTTAGGAAGCGATCCATCACAACACATTCCACAATCTTTGGAGCGGACATATAGGTAGATTCAGAAAGAGTTAGGCCGGCTTATCAGTAGATTAGCCGACCTAACTCAGAATCTACGCCGACTTATGTTTAAGTGTATTCTCAAACAGAGATACGCTTAAACATATCTAAGATACGACGGCTTGCGCCGTCCTATCTTAGGTTGCAATATTGAGGCTGGCTGCTAGGTTGCGCTTTCATTGCGGTCGGCGTAGAATATGTAAATTAGTAGATACGCCGAGTCACGAACGTACGCCCGGCCGCCGCAGTACATGTACGCCGTTTCCGTAAGGCATTATCAGGCCTAAAGTTATTCCATCTAATAGATGGAATAGTAATGTTAAAGTATGGCCGCCGTTCCCGCTTCAAAATTCGAAATTTTTACGTTGTTTGTGTAAGTCGTCCGTGAATAGGGATTTACGTCGTTTACGTCCACGTCGAAATCAATAGGCCCGTGCGGCATACTTAGCCGCAATGCACACTGGGAAATGTAGGCGCCCGGTGCATGCGCAGTTGAAAAAAAAAACGTCAATCACGTCGGGCCAAGCCTCATTACCATTAAACAGGCCCCCTCAGACAAATTTTAATTAAGCACCCTTACGCCCGCCCGCTTTAGGCTACGCCGCCGTAACTTAGCAGGCAAGTACTTTGAGAATCAAGTACTTGCCTCGCTAACTTACGGTGGCGTAGCCTAAACACGCTAAGCTACGCCGCCGCAAGTTTACACCATTCTACCTGAATCTACCTAATAGTCTCTGGCTGTAGCCACTTCCTGCTCAGGTGAATGAGATCATACATTTGAGATCTGGGGGGTTTTCCAAGCCGGAAAGTCCAGTTATGCCCACGCTGAGCCCAGACAGCCAGGGTGACACCCAGCCACGCCAATATTTCAGTTTTTAGCACCACATAGTCTTTTGCTTGGTCAGGCTCTAAGTCATAATAAGCCTTCTGCGATTCCCCAGTTAACAGAGGGGCCACCAGTCCAGCCCACTGCTCCTTGGGTCATTTTTCCCTTTCAGCAGTCCTTTCAAATGTGGTCAAAAACACCTCTGGATCATCCTCTCCAGTCATTTATGTCAGTAAACGACTCACCCCAAAGGATGCAGTATTAGTGGAACCACTTCCCTTACTGGTCTGCGGACGATGCTGTATTAAATTCTCCATTTGTTGTAGCCTTTGCTCTTGCTTCTGTAACAGGTCTATGAAGCGGGCATCAGATTGCTGCTGAGCTTGTTGGTGAGCTTGCTGCTGGGCTGCGAGGCTCTGTTGCAAAGTCGCATTTGTCTGCTGCTGGGCTGCAAGGCTCTGTTGTTGAGCTGCAATGCTCTTTTGCAAACCTGCATTTGTCTGCTGCTGATTGGCATTTGCTAGAGCCAGCTGTTTCAGTATCTCCTCCATGCTGGCCCTTAAAAAAAATGCCACTGGTTCTCCACCAACTGTGAGGGGTTAGCCTGGCAGCGGGTGTGTGTGACCCCCTGGAAGGGTTCAGCACACAAAAACACTAGGCACAGCAGACAGTGGTAGGAGGAAAACAAAAAGGTGCAGATTTATTTGAACTATATACAAAATAAAAATATGACAGAAAACAAAAGAAATACAAAAATAAATCCTGGTCAACTTGACCTGCTCGCTATACACGTTGGTGTCCCTAACTAACAACTGGGTACATAGGTAGAGGGCGCTAGACCACTCAGTGATAAGTAAATATAGTGATCCTGTGGAAGAAAATTTGTATTAGTATTAAATACAAAATCTACGATAAATTCAATTATAAAGTTTAAAAAAAATGACTCTATGTCATGACCACATGACATTATAGTCCCAAATCTTGTGAATAATGTGTCACAACAAAGTACACAAAACGTGAAAAGAAATTCTTCTTAGTTGATATAATCTTGCTTTTTAGTGAAAAAAAGGAAAAATGCCACCACCACATTCCAGTCTTCTTAACCACCCAATATCTGTGCTGATGAGAAAAGGATGCGCTTACCAGAAGAGGTAGACTACTTTAGTTAAAAAGTTAGTCAATTGAGCCTATGCAAGATTGTGCCTGCATACACATCGGACAGAAAGCAGATAATAGCCTCATCCCAGGACGTCCCAGTTAGGATATGCAAAAAAACAATGGAGGTGCCAACAGTGTAATACTGATAAAAATGTATTAAAAATACAAGGTAGAAAAAATATAAAACAAACAGCCGAAATGGCCTCTTACTGTAGGGGTGCCTACCCGTCACTGGGGCTGCGAACCTGTCACCGCTACCTTGTGGTACGATAGGTGTGTGGGTCGTTTCAGTAGAAATGCTACCCCCGTAGCATAGCTTGGCGTCCCAACTAACAGCTCCACGAGCTCCACGAGCAGGGAAAGGCACGTCATGTGATCGGGTCCGCCTCCGACGTACGTTTCGTTGGATAGAACGTCTTCAGGGGCGTGCCCGATCACTAGTGCATGATGGAATATGTAGTCCTGGAAAGACTACTCATTGGTCCAAATCCAAAATTTATCTGCAGCAGCCGCAGTGCCGTTTAGGCTGCAAATTACATCACAATTCCTCATGTATATCTAACATCCAATGGGCAATAATAGTGTAAATGCCAAAATGCAGATGGCTAAACCGCCAGCAAGTCACATATGCACAAAACAAAGGAACAAAAATGGCACACTGCCCTCGCATCCCTCCGGACGTGCAAGGCACTAAAGTCCTAACTTTAGGAAATCAGGAGACTGATGGTTGGGTGAGATTACAATTCGTTAATAACAATCTCATAGGCCTAATCAACATATTAAAAAGGACTATGATTACGCCATAAAGGTTATATGAATAATCAGCATTAAGGTTCCTAACTCCACGAGAGGGAGGAGATAGACCACTCCTCTCGCATCCCTCTAGACGTGCAAGGCGCTCCTTCCACATAAGCCAAAACATAACCCATACAATCGGAAATAATACCTTGAAAATTTCATATCCCAGCGGAGTGCTAGCAAAGCATCTTTGTGTCGAATATTGGTGTACAGTGACTCAATGGGGCTGATTTACCAAGCCTTCACTCCATGACTCATGGAGTAAAAGCAGGAGTAGCAGCCGTTTGGTCATTTACTAAAGAAATACGCTGCTAGTGCAGTGTATTTCCCTAGTTACTAATGTGCTCCGTGCGCCCAGGAGAGGGTGCATTGTGCACCAGTACAGACCTGGCGCACGGCACATTGAAATGTAAATTGCGGGGGTTTGGGCGGGAGTTTATTAGGGGGGAGGTGGGGGGATGCAGGGGAAGTGAAGTGACATGTGTTTGAAAGTGTTTGGCGGGCCGAATTGAAAGGGAAAGTGTTTTTTTAAAACAGATCCCCGTACGCTTGCACAGTGCGCCTGAACCTCGGGAGGTTCATTTGCATACTGGGCATGCGCAGAGAGAAATTTCGGCGCTTCCCGTGCGCCTTGTCAGTACGCCGTGAAAATCTTGGTAAATACCAAGCGGCGTACCCGTGAATGCGCTGCGTGACGCGGCGCACGGGAATCTCCGAGCTGTTTTCAGCCATGAAGGGGAACTCCGCGCCAAATTTCAAACCCTTCAGGGCTACATTAGGCTCTTAGGATTGGTCCGGAATGTGAGGGGTTAAACCCGCGCCGATTCGGCGCGGGGGTCCCCCCCCAGATCCAAACCAAGCCCTCATCCCAAGCACGCAGTCTGGCACGGACAGGAATGGGGGTGGGGACGAGCGAGCGCCCCCCCCCCCCTTAACCGTACCAGACCGCATGCCCTCAACATGGGGGAGTGTGTGCTGTGGGGGAGGGGGGCACTGCCCCCCCACCCCACAGCACTCTTGCCCCCATGTCGATAGGGACAAGAGCCTCTTCCCGACAACCCTTGCCATTGGTTGTCGGGGTATGCGGGCGGGGCTAATCTGAATCTGCAAGCTCCCTTTAATAAGGGGGCCCCCAGATGCCGGCCCCCCACCCTATGTGAATGAGTATGGGGTACATCGTACCTCTACCCATTCACCTGGGGAAAAGTGTAAAGTAAAATAAAACACCACACAATAAAATATTTTATTAATCAGCTCCGGAGCCCCCCCTTTCTTCTTTAGCTCTCTTACAAGGGGGGGTTTCTTCTCTCCCGATCTTCTGCCGGGACCCTGGGCTTCGGTGATTTCTGCCGGGGGAGGGCGCCATCCCTCGGTCCTCTCCGGAGCCTTCCGCCGGATGCCCCCACCCCATTTAAGCTCTTTTTCATTAGGGAGGGGCATCCGGACTTCGGGGTCTTCTGCCGGGGGATGGCGCCTATCCCCCGGTCTTTCCGGTGCCTTCCGCCAGGGTTCCGGTCTTCCTGGTCTTCTGCCGGGGGTGCGCCAACTCCCTGGTCTTTTCTCTTCTGTCTTCTCTGCTCCCTCTTCTGCCTGGCTCCCCCGCGGAGCCAGGGCTTTCTTCCGTCTTCTTTCTTCTCTCTTCCTTCTTCTGCCTGTCTCCTCCGGGAGCACAGGGCTTGTCTGCGCTGTCCTCTCCCTTCTCTTCCATAGGATGTTGACACGACGAGGTTCCGCGCTGACATGCCGTGTCAGCGGCGGGCATGGACTTATATAGGGTAATACCACCATGTGACCTCAACCCATGTGACATCACATTCCCTGGGCATGATGGGAATGTGATGTCACATGGGTTGAGGTCACATGGTGGCATTGCCCTATATAAGTCCATGCCCGCTGCTCAGACGGTATTCCAGCGCCGGACCTCGTCGTGTCAACATCGAATGGAAGAGAAGGGAGAAGACAGCGGATACAAGCCCTGTGCTCCGCGGAGGAGACAGGCAGAAGCGGAAGGCATCGCAGAAGCCCGGGGGTGAATTACGGCGCTGAAGACGGGGGTGGGGTGCCAGTGCACCCCCCCGCAGAAACCGTCGTAGAAGCCCGGGACCCTCCCCCAAAGGCAGGAGCCTCACTGGTGAAGGGGGTCCCGGTGAATTACGGCGCTGAAGACGGGGGTGGGGTGCCAGTGCACCCCCCCGCAGAAACCGTCGTAGAAGCCCGGGACCCTCCCCCAAAGGCAGGAGCCTCACTGGTGAAGGGGGTCCCGGTGAATTACGGCGCTGAAGACGGGGGTGGGGTGCAAGTGCACCCCCCCCCCCCGCAGAAACCGTTGAAGCCCGGGACCCTCCCCCAAAGGCAGGAGCCTCACTGGTGAAGGGGGTTCCGGCAGAAGATGGCGAAGCCCGGGGCCTAATGGGGTGGTGTAGGGGGGCCCCGGCAGAAGACCCCCGGCTGACTAATAAATTAATTTTTAAATGTGTGTGGTGTATTATTTTTTTCCATTTTTTTTCCCCAGGTGAATGGGTAGGGGTACAATGTACCCCATACTCATTCACATAGGGTGGGGGGCCGGAATCTGGGGGCCCCTTTATTAAAGGGGCCTCTCAGATTCTGATAAGCCCTCCGCCCGCATACCCCGACAACCAACGGCCAGGGTTGTCGGGAAGAGGCTCTTGTCCCTATCGACATGGGGACAAGAGTGCTTATGCCCCCCTCCCCCACAGCACACACTCCCCCATGTTAAGGGCATGTGGTCTGGTACAGCTCAGGAGGGGGGGGGCGCTCGCTCGTCCCCACCCCCATTCCTGTCTGACCAGACTGCGTGCCTGGGATAAGGGCTTGGTTTGGATCTTGGGGGGGACCCCACGCTGTTTTTTTTTTGCGCGGGTTTAACCCCTTATGTTCCAGACCAAGCCTAAGAGCCTGGTATGCACCTGGAGGGAACCCACGTTATTTTTTTTGGGGGGTCTGGAGTTCCCCTTCATGAACAGCGATCTGTCATTTACACATGTCAGTCCCACCCCCTCCCCTTCAGTTAGAACACACCCAGGGAACATATTTAACCCCTCCCTCGCACCTAGTGTTAACCCCTTCCCTGCCAGTGGCATTTTTATAGTAAGCAATGCATTTTTACAGCACTGATCGCTAGAAAAATGCCAATGGTTCCAAAAAAGTGTTCGATCTGTCCGCCATAATGTCGCAGTACCGATAAAAATCGCTGATCGCCGCAATAACTAGTTAAAACAAAAAAAAGACATATTTTGTAGACGCTATAACTTTTGCCAAAACCAAACACTAAACGCTATTTGCGATTTTTTGGAACCAAAAAGATGTAGAATACGTATCGGCCTAAACTGAGGGTTTTTTTATTTTTTAGAATATATATTTTTGGGGATATTTATTATAGCAAAAAGTAAAAATAATTATTTATTTTTTAAAATTGTCGCTCTATTTTTGGTTAGAGCTCTAAAAAAAAAAAAAAACGCAGAAGTGATCAAATACCACCAAAATAAAGCTCTCTTTGTGGGGGGAAAAAAAGGTTGCCAATTTTGTTTGGGAGCCACGTCGCACGACTGCGCAATTGTCAGTTAAAGCGACGCCGTGCCCAATCACAAAAACTGGCCCGGTCATTGACCAGCAATATGGTCTGGGGCTCAAGTGGTTAACAATTAACAAAACACTAAAGTTAGCCCAATTTTTGGGGATAATGTGAAAGATGATGTTACACCGAGTAAATAGATACCTTACATGTCACGCTTTACTATTGGAAACACTCCTGCAATGGGGCCAAAATTAATTCCGTGAATATCCCCATAGGCGACCTTTTTCTTTTTTTTCCAGGTTACCAGTTTATAGTTACAAAGAAGGTCTAGTGCTAAAAGTATTGCTCTTGCTCTAACGCACGCGTCAATACCTCACATGTCTGGTTTGAACGGTGTTTACATATGTGGGCGGGACTTACGCAAGTCCCGCCCACATATAAATTGTTAATTTTTAACCACTTGAGCCCTGGACCATATTGCTGGTCAATGACCGGGCCAGGCTGGAAAGCATGAGATCAGGGAAAAAAAAAAACTCTCATGCCATTGCAGCTTGGTTCCTACATGTGTGATGAACTGAGTCTGCTCAAACACTTAGTAAAAATCCTTTCTTTTTAAAAGGTGAAAATCACTTGGATGGTCATAGAGCGTGGGTTGGGTTAATTAACCAGGTGTAAGCTCACCCACACTAGAGACTGCAATTTGTTCATGTGATTTCAATTGCTTCATTACTAGCACATGTTATAAAAACCGTGCATCGATCAGTCCTCAGCTGCCCTCATAGGGGCAGGCAGAAATGCTGTTGTGGAACACAAATGTGGTTTGTTGCATGGGTTTTTATTTTGCCAATGGTTTTTGTTTATTTTTAAATGATGTTCACTTTGATGTATTTGTCTCTGCTGCCTTATTTTATGAAAAATTTTTGAAGATGTTGCGACTTTAAATCTGTTTATTTTGAGTTTTGAAATGTATTTTTGTTTGTGTGTGTTTGTTTGTTTTTTTTCTTTCCTTGTTTTGTTGACCAATAAAAATAACTTTAGAATTTTGAAGTTTGTTTTTTGTTACTTTTTCATGCAACATATTTTGACAGCTGCAGCTGAACTAGGTTAGGGCCTAACAAATTAGGTGTGATTTTTGTCTAAGCTTCTTTCCTGGTGTGTAATCATGAAATGTTTGCCATGTTTATTCCCCATGACTTTAAAGACAAAAACTGGTAAGTATTTTCTTTTAACTGTAGTGGTCCTCAGCCCTCAAGTACCCCCGACAGGACATGCTTTGTGGATTTCTCTTATCAAGAATTGCTGTCCAGACTGTCTTTTAAAGCACATGTGCAAGATGAAGGAAAACCTGCAAACATGGCCGGGGGGGGGGGGGGGGGTTGCTATTGGTGGACAGGCTTGAAGTGCTGATTTACAGCACTGTGCTTAAATCTAGGGCAAGGCAATCCTATTCTAATTGTGGGTGTTTGAGGGAAGCCAAGTGAGTGTTAGAACCCCTGCTTGTGTTTTTTTTTTTTTTTGTGTTGAGCTTTGTGTCCCTTTTCTTAAAATTGGCTTCACTTCCTGTCACACAGCTGAACAGGAAGTGAGGTTAAAACCCTACCAGTGTCTTTTCTTGGGGACACAGGTCAATCTAACTAGTGTCCCCATTAAGCAAATTGCACTCCAGCACTGCTGTGTACACCCCAAATCATGGGTCTTCAAACTACGGCCCTCCGGTTGTTCAGGAACTACAATTCCCATCATGCCTAGTCATGTCTGTGAATGTCAGTGCATTACAAGGCATCATGGGATGTGTAGTTCTACAACAGCTGGAGGGCCGTAGTTTGAGGATCCCTGCCCCAAATGATTATTTAGTTTGGGGGTTTAGTAAAGGCAAAGCCACTCTGCAGTACAAGCATAGTTGCTGAAAATGAGAGAGGAAGCACTGATGGTTTTAACATCCAATCCTGTAGAAGCAAAGTTGTTTTGTTTTCTTCCTTGCTTTGCACTTGTAGGAGTGGATTTGCCTTTAGTAAATGGACCCCAAAGTCCAAGATCCCTAATAATTTGGGGTGTACACAGCAAAATACTAGAGTGCAATTTACATAATGGGAAACTATTTAGATTGATCTCTGTGTCCCTAAGAAAAGATATTAGTAAGGTTTTACCCTCACTTCCTGTTTGGCTATGTGACAGGAAGTGAATGAATTTGAATTAGAAAGGGTGAAGACACCTCACAAATGTTGTCACTATCAGGGGTGCAGACATCCCCAAAAAATGAGCAGATAATACTTATTTGCAAACCCCATTGGGTGGGGTGCTCTAACACACACATTCATACATATTAGCCACGCTGTATCCTGGCCTATTGGCATGGTTATATTTTCTTAGGCCTCTCAATAAAACTCTATGAAATTTGTGCTTAAACTAGAACCAGGGGCGGACTGACAACTCATGGGGCCCCCGGGCAATAGAAGAGTATGGGGCCCCTCTGGCTTACAGATGGACACCACGCCAGGAGGTAGTGCAGAGGCGGGCAGCTAAAATCTTGGGATATTCACATTAAAAGCATGTCATTTTCGGACATATCAGGGACAGATCTAAAAAAAAACACAGATTTTTACATACTGTCCCTGGTTTTACTGAGCCTGGCAACCCGGATGGGGCCCCCTAGTGGCATGGGGCCCTCGGGCAGTGCCCGAGTGACTCAATGGTCAGTCCGCCCCTGACTAGAACTATAATCAACACTTTTTATTTTCTTTAATTTTGGATGGAGTGAGGGAGGGTTATAGGCCCTGTCAGTTTATTTTGTATTATCTGTGTCCAATTGGGGAGATTTGCCTTCACTTCCTGCCCCATAGCCAAACAGGAAGTGAGAGAAAAACTATGCAAATTAACCACTTCCCGCCCAGCCTATGGCCGATTTACGTCCGGGAAGTGGTTACACAATCCTGACAGGACGTCCTGCAGGATTTCATGCCGCGCGCGCCTGTGGGGGCACGCAGCGTGGCGATCGGTGATGCGGGGTGTCAGTCTGACACCCTGCATCTCCGATCTCGGTAAAGAGTCTCTCACGGAGACGGAGACTCTTTACCACGTGATCAGCCGTGTCCAATCACGGCTGATCACGATGTAAACAGGAAGAGCCATCGATGGCTCTTCCTCACTCGCGTCTGACAGACGCGAGTATAGGAGAGCCGATCGGCGGCTCTCCTGACAGGGGGCGTTCGCGCTGATTGTTTATCAGCGCAGCCCCCCCTCGGATGACCACACTGGACCACCAGGGATGCCCACCCTGGACCACCAGGGTGGGCAAAAAAAAAAAAAAATATGGAAAAAAAAAACAAAAAGCATTAAAAAAAAAGAAAAAAGATGCCAATCAGTGCCCACAAATGGGCACTGACTGGCAACCTGGGAAAATCAGTGCCACCCCACAGTGTCCATCAGTGCCACCCCACAGTGCCCATCCATGCACAGTGCCCACTTATCAGTGCCCACCTGTGCCACCCATAAGTATCCATCAGTGCCACCCATAAGTGCCGCCTATGAGTGCCCATCAGTGCCACATACCAGCGCCGCCAATCAATGCCACCTCATCTGTGCCCGTCAGTACTACCTCATCGATGTCCATCAGTGCCATCTCATCGGTGCCCATCAGTGCCGCCATATCAGTGCCCGTAATTGAAAGAGAAAAACGTATTTACAAAAAAATTAACAGACAAAAATAAAAACGTTTTTTTTTTTCAAAATTTGCAGTCTTTTTTTAGTTGTTGCGCAAAAAAAAAAATCGCAGAGGTGATCAAATACCAACAAAAGAAAGCTCTATTTGTGGGGGAAAAAGGACGCCAATTTTGTTTGGGTACAGTGTTGTATGACCGCGCAATTGCCATTCAAAGTGCGACAGTGCTGAAAGCTGAAAATTGGCTTGGGCGGGAAGGTGCGTAAGTGCCTGGTATGGAAGTGGTTAAGGGAATCCAGTGCCCCCCTCCCCCCCCAGAACTAGTGTGTGGGTCCCCTGAAAATTACTGGGCGGGTCATACAAAAACAGGGTGTGACCTTGACAGGAAGGGGTGGGTCATTTTTCTATTAGGAGGTGCAGATATGTAGTCAGGCCTAGGGCAGAACAAAACCTAAATATACTACTGCATATTAGGGCTTATTTAGACCGGATCCGATTTACAGCGTGTTTTTATATTGTGGGAGGAAACCCACGCAGGCACAGGGAGAACATGCAAACTCCATGCAGATGGTGTCACGGGCTGGATTCGAACCAGCGACCGCAAATACCGTTGGAAATCAAATAAAAAATGACCGCCACTTTATTCCCTAGGGTGTATGCTAAAAAATTATATATAATGTTTGGGGGTCCTGATTAATTTCCCAGGAACAAAATATAATTTTTACATGAAGGAGAGAAGTGCCAGAATAGGCACGGTATGGAAGTGGTTAAAGTGAAATAATAAAAGTGAAATATTCCTTTATATTTCATAAAGGGGGGGAGGGGGGGTACACGCATGTTTCCCGTGCTTAGAACTGTCCCTGTACAAGATGTCATTTCTGAAGTGAAACAAAAAAAAGGAAGTTTAAAGTACTCATGGCTATAAAGAATACAGTCATTGCTCATTAACAATAATAAAAAAAAAAAAAAAAATGGGGGTCCCTCCAAATTAAATTACCAGGCTCTTCAGGTCTGGAATGGATATTAAGGGGAACCCCGCCGTAAAAACCCCCCAAAAAATGGCGTGGGGTCCCCCCAAATATCCATACCAGACCCTTCAAGTCTGGTGTGGATTTTAAGGGGAACTCCACCCCAAATTGAAAAAAAATGGCGTGGAGTACCCCTAAAAATCCACACCAGACCCTTATCCGAGCACGTTGACCTGGCCGGCCGCAGAAAAGAGGGGGGGACAGAGTGCGCCCCCCCCCTCTCCTGAACCGCACCAGGCCACATGCCCTCAACATGGGGAGGATGTCCCCATGTTGATGGGGACAAGGGCCTCATCCCCACAACCCTTGCCCGGTGGTTGTGGGGGTCTGCGGGCGGGGGGCTTATCAGAATCTGGAAGACCCCTTTAACAAAGGGGACCCCCAGATCCTGGCCCCCCCCTATGTGAAATGGTAATGGGGTACATTGTACCTCTACCATTTCACCCCCAAAAAAATGTCAAAAGTGTTAAAAATGACAGTAGCCGGTTTTTGACAAATCTTTTAATAAAATCTTCTTTTCTTCTTTCCTTCGGGTTTCTTCCGCTGCTTCTTTCTTGGGTCTTCTCGTCCACATCTTGCCCGACGTGTTCTTCTATCTTCTCCGTCCGTCCTTCAGCCTTCTGGTCCTGCATCTTGCCCGTTGTCTTCTCCTATCTTCTTCTCCGTCAGTCCGCCAGCCTTCTCGTCCACATCTTTTTCTTCCCCGGACCCAGCGTTTGAATTTGATTTGGCCGCCGTGTTCCCGCTCCTGGGACCCTCTGACGCCACAAGTAAACTCCTTAGAAGGTCATGTGCGTCAGAGGGGGGCGGGGTCACATGAGTGTGACACGGCGGGAACTTCAATTGGAAGCGGCGGCATCTTCTTCTCCGGGCGGCGCGATTGAAATTGAATTCCCCTGCCGTGTGACGCTCTGTGACCCCACCCCCCTCTGACGCACATGACCTTCTAAGGAGTTTACTTGTGGCGTCAGAGGGGGGCAGGTCCCAGGAGCGCAACACAGCGGCCAAATCAAATTCAAACGCTGGGTCCGGGGAAGAAAAAGATGTGGACGAGAAGGCTGGCGGACGGACGGAGAAGAAGAGAGGAGAAGACAACGGGCAAGATGCGGGACCAGAAGGCTGAAGGACGGACGGAGAAGATAGAAGAACACGTCGGGCAAGATGTGGACGAGAAGACCCAAGAAAGAAGCAGCGGAAGAAACCCGAAGGAAAGAAGAAAAGAAGATTTTATTAAAAGATTTGTCAAAAACCGGCTACTGTCATTTTTAACACTTTTGACATTTTTTTTGGGGTGAAATGGTAGAGATACAATGTACCCCATTACCATTTCACATAGGGGGGGGCCAGGATCTGGGGGTCCCCTTTGTTAAAGGGGTCTTCCAGATTCTGATAAGCCCCCCGCCCGCAGACCCCCACAACCACCGGGCAAGGGTTGTGGGGATGAGGCCCTTGTCCCCATCAACATGGGGACATCCTCCCCATGTTGAGGGCATGTGGCCTGGTGCGGTTCAGGAGAGGGGGGGGGCCGAACTATGTCCCCCCCTCTTTTCTGCGGCCGGCCAGGTCAACGTGCTCGGATAAGGGTCTGGTGTGGATTTTTAGGGGGACTCCACGCCATTTTTTTTTAAAATTTGGGGTGGAGTTCCCCTTAAAATCCACACCAGACCTGAAGGGCCTGGAATGGATATTTGCCGGGAACCGCACGTCTTTTTTTTTTTTTTTTATGGCGGGGTTCCCCTACACATTTTTTGTTTTTGTTTTATGAATGAATCCCTTTAGAATTGTCAGAGCCGACAATTCATTATAGCCGCGTGTGAATTCTTAAATGACTTTTTTCCTTCTGAATGTCATTTTGTGCAGGGGCAGTTCTAAGTGCGGGAAAAATGCGCTATTTCACATGCTGACATTACACCCCCCCTAGGTACGAAATTTAAAGGAATATTTCACTTTTATTGTTTCACTTTAAGAATTATTAATTTCACTGCTCCCGAAAAAACGGCCATTTTAAAAAATAAAAAAAGCATTGATACATGTTCCCTGGGACAGGACTGAGGTCCCCAAACACTTTTTAGGACAAAACTTGCAGATTAGCCTTTAAAATGAACACTTTTGATTTCTCCCATAGACTTCTATAGGGAGTTCGGCGCGGCTTTACATATTACTTTCAATGCGCCGGCTGCTACGCTGGTTCATGCGCCTAATTAAGCCTCCACTCGGCGCACTAATTAAGGCATGAACCAGCGCAGCGCACAGAGCATAGTAAATCAGGCCCAATGTCTACTGTTACCATTATTGTATGGTCAGTGGCTTGAAGATTTTGTAATTCTACAATTAAATCTTTACTGTCTTTGAGGTATGACGGACTCTGTGATACCAGTGGTTTAAAGAACCCATCCAGGTACTCTCCCATGCGTGAACAAAGTGATCCTATGCCGCTAATTATGGGTCTCCCTGGAGGGTTTTCTTTATTTTTGTGGACTTTTGGTAAAGTATATAGGACTGGAATTTTGGGTGCGTGGAGGATCAGATAGTCTGCTTCCTTTGGATTTAGAATCTCTCGATCTAATCCCTCATTCACCCAATCAATAAGTAAACCTTTAAGTTTTAATGTAGGGTCCCCCCTCAAAAGTTTATATGTATTGGAATCATCAAGCTGTCTCTGCATCTCTTGGTAGTAGTACTCTCTTTTTAGTATAACAAGCCCCCCCCCTTATCGGCCGGTCTGACCACTATGTTTCTATTACTCTCAATGGACTTTATTGCTTCTTTAAACTGTACATTAGAGCTATGACGAACAAATTCCATTTCTCGTATGTCATCCTGTACTAGAGTGCGAAAAACTTCAATATGATGGTTGGAGCATTTATATGGATTAAAGGTGGACTGATTCCTCAACCCACTATGCACACATTTTTCCGGACTTTTCTGTATGGCATCTTTAGTATTCCCAGCAAAGTGTTTTTTTAATATTTAGCTTTCTAATGTGTTTTTCCACATATAAAGAGCTCAAATTTGTCCAGATCCTTATTCGGGGCAAATTTGAGGCCTTGTTGGAAAACTCCCAACTCATGATCTGAAAATTCTACTTCTGTCAAATTATAAATCCCCTCATTTAACTTGTCCTTTTTCTTTTTCTCTCTCTGCCTCTCCCTCGTCGTCCTCTTCTTCTAGTTGTTCTTTCTGATATTGGGGCGATTTGGGGGGAATACGATAGGTGTCCTTCCAACCCCTCCCACCCCCCCCTGGTACTGATTGTGATAGGGGGCTGGCCTCCCACGAAAATTCCCTCTAAAACCCCCTCCCGGGGGCCTGGGGGGATATTGAGGACGGTATGGTTTGTAATATTGATAATCCTGTCCTCTATGATCCAAAGGACCATACCTATTGTAGGTCTCAAGAGGTGGAGGATATGAATATCCACCATGGTTGGATGGAGGATAATTGGAGGGTTTGGAATGGGAATTTGGAACTTTAGGGTGACTTTTAATGGTTGGTTTTTTGGGGGTACTGGCAGTCTGTACAATTTTTTTTCTTTTCTACACTTTTAGGTGGTGGACCTGACTCCCCTCTATCCATACTGGATTTGGGAGAGTGTCCTAATTGTAGAGTATCCTGCCATTTGTAAACCTTATTTTCTTCAAAGTCCTTAATGTCCCTCTGATATTTTTTCAATTTCTTTGTTTTTACTTCTCCATCATATTTGGACAAATGTACTTGTAAGAGTTTAGATTTTTCTACATAATCACTACTGGTTTTGAATGGCTCCATTTTATTTTTTAAATCTACGATTTTGCTTTCCAAAGTTGCATTTTTTGCCTTTCGCCTTCTGATCATAAATTGCATCAACTTTTGCTCACAGGCATTAAAAAATTGATACCATTCATCAAATGACTGTAAATTGTCAGCACAATCACTAGGACCGACGTCCCATCTGAGGTGTCTGGGTGTGAGGTTTTTACCTATGTATAGTTCGAATGAGGCGATATCCCACCACAATCTGATCTGCTTTTCCATACTAAACTGTAATTCTTTAAACCCCCTTTCGAGATCTATATTGGGACTAGGGATCTCTTTAAATATTTCATCTAGATTGATATGTCTCTCTTTCATGAAGTCAAACACATCCATGGCTGCGTGAACAAAATGGTTCAGAAATACCTAAAATTCTGATTCCTTAAAAGTGAAACAAGTGAAATTCAGCGCCAAAAATATAATTAAATAAATACAAAATACAAAATAAGCTGCACCTCATAAACAATACTGATTGTAATATATGAAGAAATAGGTAGAGGGCGCTAGACCACTCAGTGATAAGTAAATATAGTGATCCTGTGGAAGAAAATTTGTATTAGTATTAAATACAAAATCTACGATAAATTCAATTATAAAGTTTCAAAAAAATGTCTCTATGTCATGACCACATGACATTATAGTCCCAAATCTTGTGAATAATGTGTCACAACAAAGTACACAAAACGTGAAAAGAAATTCTTCTTAGTTGATATAATCTTGCTTTTTAGTGAAAAAAAGGAAAAATGCCACCACCGCATTCCAGTCTTCTTAACCACCCAATATCTGTGCTGATGAGAAAAGGATGCGCTTACCAGAAGAGGTAGACTACTTTAGTTAAAAAGTTAGTCAATTGAGCCTATGCAGGATTGTGCCTGCATACACATCGGACAGAAAGCAGATAATAGCCTCATCCCAGGACGTCCCAGTTAGGATATGCAAAAAAACAATGGAGGTGCCAATAGTGTAATACTGATAACAATTTATTAAAAATACAAGGTAGAAAAAATATAAAACAAACAGCCGAAATGGCCTCTTACTGTAGGGGTGCCTACCCGGCACTGGGGCTGCGAGCCTGTCACCGCTACCTTGCGGTACGATAGGTGTGTGGGTCGTTTCAGTAGAAATGCTACCCCCGTAGCATAGCTTGGCGTCCCAACTAACAGCTCCACGAGACTTTTCTGTATGGCATCTTTAGTATTCCCAGCAAAGTGTTTTTTAATATTTAGCTTTCTAATGTGTTTTTCCACATTAGAAAGCTAAATATTAAAAAACAATTTGCTGGGAATACTAAAGATGCCATACAGAAAAGTCCGGAAAAATTTGTGCATAGTGGGTTGAGGAATCAGTCCACCTTTAATCCATATAAAAGCTCCAACCATCATATTGAAGTTTTTCGCACTCTAGTACAGGATGACATACGAGAAATGGAATTTGTTCTTCATAGCATGTACAGGTTAAAGAAGCAATGAAGTCCATTGAGAGTAATAGAAACATAGTGGTCAGACCAGCCGATAAGGGGGGGGGGGGCTTGTTATATTAAAAAGAGAGTACTACTACCAAGAGATGCAGAGACAGCTTGATGATTCCAATACATATAAACTTTTGAGGGGGGACCCTACATTAAAACTTAAAGGTTTACTTATTGATTGGGTGAATGAGGGATTAGATCGAGAGATTCTGAATCCAAAGGAAGCAGACTATCTGATCCTCCACGCACCCAAAATTCCAGTCCTATATACTTTACCAAAAGTCCACAAAAATAAAGAAAACCCTCCAGGGAGACCCATAATTAGCGGCATAGGATCACTTTTTTCACGCATAGGAGAGTACTTGGATGGGTTCTTTAAACATTGAGTCACTGTACACCAATATTCGACACAAAGATGCTTTGCTAGCACTCCGCTGAGCCCTAAAGAGTGAATCAAAACTGAAGAAAATCCAAATCAACTTTTTGATCAAGGGGTTAGAAATAGCAATGTCAAACAACTATTTCTTGGCGAACAACCAATATTATAATCAAATTGGCGGAGTAGCCATGGGGGCCCGCTATGCGCCGAGTGTGGCTAACGTTGTCCTCAATAAGTGGGAGCATGAAACTATTTTTTTGGATAAACACCATTCTTTGAGTTTTTACAGACGTTATATTGATGACGTGATTTTATTTTGGAAAGGTTCAGCTGACAGTTTGGAGGTTTTCATTAGAGAAATGAATAACAACAATTATGGGCTGACTTTTCTAGCAGAAACCAGTATGACCACGGTAAATTATTTAGATCTAACAATAAGTAAAAAAGAGGACACATTTCAGACTATTACATACTTTAAAGCTACGGACAGGAATGGATTTGTGCCCACCCAGAGCTGTCACCATCCTTTATGGATAGGGGCTGTGCCTAAGGGGCAATACAGGGAGTGCAGAATTATTAGGCAAATGAGTATTTTGACCACATCATCCTCTTTATGCATGTTGTCTTACTCCAAGCTGTATAGGCTCGAAAGCCTACTACCAATTAAGCATATTAGCTGATGTGCATCTCTGTAATGAGGAGGTCTAATGACATCAACACCCTATATCAGGTGTGCATAATTATTAATCAACTTCCTTTCCTTTGGCAAAATGGGTCAAAAGAAGGACTTGACAGGCTCAGAAAAGTCAAAAATAGTGAGATATCTTGCAGAGGGATGCAGCACTCTTAAAATTGCAAAGCTTCTGAAGCGTGATCATCGAACAATCAAGCGTTTCATTCAAAATAGTCAACAGGGTCGCAAGAAGCGTGTGGAAAAACCAAGGCGCAAAATAACTGCCCATGAACTGAGAAAAGTCAAGCGTGCAGCTGCCAAGATGCCACTTGCCACCAGTTTGGCCATATTTCAGAGCTGCAACATCACTGGAGTGCCCAAAAGCACAAGGTGTGCAATACTCAGAGACATGGCCAAGGTAAGAAAGGCTGAAAGACGACGACCACTGAACAAGACACACAAGCTGAAACGTCAAGACTGGGCCAAGAAATATCTCAAGACTGATTTTTCTAAGGTTTTATGGACTGATGAAATGAGAGTGAGTCTTGATGGGCCAGATGGATGGGCCCGTGGCTGGATTGGTAAAGGGCAGAGAGCTCCAGTCCGACTCAGACGCCAGCAAGGTGGAGTACTGGTTTGGGCTGGTATCATCAAAGATGAGCTTGTGGGGCCTTTTCGGATTGAGGATGGAGTCAAGCTCAACTCCCAGTCCTACTGCCAGTTTCTGGAAGACACCTTCTTCAAGCAGTGGTACAGGAAGAAGTCTGCATCCTTCAAGAAAAACATGATTTTCATGCAGGACAATGCTCCATCACACGCGTCCAAGTACTCCACAGCGTGGCTGGCAAGAAAGGGTATAAAAGAAGAAAAACTAATGACATGGCCTCCTTGTTCACCTGATCTGAACCCCATTGAGAACCTGTGGTCCATCATCAAATGTGAGATTTACAAGGAGGGAAAACAGTACACCTCTCTGAACAGTGTCTGGGAGGCTGTGGTTGCTGCTGCACGCAATGTTGATGGTGAACAGATCAAAACACTGACAGAATCCATGGATGGCAGGCTTTTGAGTGTCCATGCAAAGAAAGGTGGCTATATTGGTCACCGATTTGTTTTTGTTTTGTTTTTGAATGTCAGAAATGTATATTTGTGAATGTTGAGATGTTATATTGGTTTCACTGGTAAAAATAAATAATTGAAATGGGTATATATTTTTTTTTGTTAAGTTGCCTAATAATTATGCACAGTAATAGTCACCTGCACACACAGATATCCCCCTAAAATAGCTAAAACTAAAAACAAACTAAAAACTACTTCCAAAAATATTCAGCTTTGATATTAATGAGTTTTTTGGGTTCATTGAGAACATGGTTGTTGTTCAATAATAAAATTAATCCTCAAAAATACAACTTGCCTAATAATTCTGCACTCCCTGTACATGCGCCTCAAACGGAATTGTGACTCAGATTCAGATTTTTCAGCACAAGCTGAACATCTCACTAAAAAATTCCTGGAAAAGGGGTATGCAGCAGAAACATTGGAACAAGTATATAATCAAGTTGCGGCCCTGGACAGGCAAACTCTGTTAATCTCTAAACCAAAAAAAGAATTTAAAAGTGAAGCCGCTTTTGTCTCTGGGTTTCATAGGCAATACCTGCAGGTTGAGGCCATTTTCAGACGGCACTGGCCCATTTTAATGAAAGACAAAGATTTGGAAACATCTATCTCTAGTGTACCTATACCTAAGTTCATCTATAGGAAAGCCCCAGGGCTTAGGAATAAAATAGCCCCTAATGTGCCTGATCCACCTAAGAAACTTGTCACTTTTTTGGACGGTTCTGGGTTTCACCATTGTACCCGGTGCAAAGAGTGTAAAACTACACGAAAATCGGGAGAAAAAAAGAAGATCACACATTTCAAGTCCAATGTCACAGGGGAAAGTTTTAAAATCAAACCCCTGATTATGTGTGGATCTGACCATGTCAAATACGTGCTGGAGTGCCCTTGCTCACTTCAGTATGTGGGCAGGACCACTCGACAACTTAAAGTGAGGATAAATGAGCATCTTGCAAACATTGCTAAAAGTTTCCCAAATCACAGCGTGTCTAGGCACTTTACTAACTATCATCAAAGTGATCCTAGTTTGTGTACCTTTTTTGGCATAGACAAAATCAGTAGGCATTGGAGAGGGACGCACATGACCCGCAGCGTCTCACAAAATGAGATGAAATGGGTGCATAGGTTACAAACTATGCAGCCCACTGGTCTCAATATTGAGTTAGACCTCAATTGTTTCCTGGCAAATGATTAAATTGCCAATGTAGTCATCTCAGAGGTTGGAGCTGAATTTTCTGTAAATGTATTGGTATTTCCCTTTGTTATGAGTGTAATTGAAAGTTATCTAATTATTTTAGAGATATACGTTATTCATGAGCTGGCATCTGTTCATAGATCAAGCTCCTCTGTTTCAGGTGGGAGTGATAACTTTATCACCCCTCTTACAGGGTGAGATACTTATGTGTCTAATTTTATGTATTTATTATTTTTCTTCTCTTTGTCCACAATTATGGAGTTCCATAATGAGGGAGGTCTGTCATGGATTCAATGGAACTGGGTACTAAAATATGTGTGCAGTTCTATGTAGGCACCCACATATATGTAGATATGAAATTTTCAAGGTATTATTTCCGATTGTATGGGTTATGTTTTGGCTTATGTGGAAGGAGCGCCTTGCACGTCTAGAGGGATGCGAGAGGAGTGGTCTATCTCCTCCCTCTCGTGGAGTTAGGAACCTTAATGCTGATTATTCATATAACCTTTACGGCGTAATCATAGTCCTTTTTAATATGTTGATTAGGCCTATGAGATTGTCATTAACGAATTGTAATCTCACCCAACCATCAGTCTCCTGATTTCCTAAAGTTAGGACTTTAGTGCCTTGCACGTCCGGAGGGATGCGAGGGCTGTGTGCCGTTTTTGTTCCTTTGTTTTGTGCATATGTGACTTGCTGGCGGTTTAACCGTCTGCATTTTGGCATTTACACTATTATTGCCCATTGGATGTTAGATATACATGAGGAATTGTGATGTAATTTGCAGCCTAAACGGCACTGCGGCTGCTGCAGATACATTTTGGATTTGGACCAATGAGTAGTCTTTCCGGGACTACATATTCCATCATGCACTAGTGATCGGGCACGCCCCCCTGAAGACGTTCTATCCAACGAAACGTACGTCGGAGGCGGACCCGATCACGTGACGTGCCTTTCCCTGCTCGTGGAGCTGGTGGAGCTGTTAGTTGGGACGCCAAGCTATGCTACGGGGGTAGCATTTCTACTGAAACGACCCACACTCCTATCATACCGCAAGGTAGCGGTGACAGGCTCGCAGCCCCAGTGCCGGGTAGGCACCCCTATAGTAAGAGGCCATTTCGGCTGTTTGTTTTATATTTTTTCTACCTTGTATTTTTAATAAATTGTTATCAGTATTACACTATTGGCACCTCCATTGTTTTTTTGCATATCCTAACTGGGACGTCCTGGGATGAGGCTATTATCTGCTTTCTGTCCGATGTGTATGCAGGCACAATCCTGCATAGGCTCAATTGACTAACTTTTTAACTAAAGTAGTCTACCTCTTCTGGTAAGCGCATCCTTTTCTCATCAGCACAGATATTGGGTGGTGGTGGCATTTTTCCTTTTTTTCACTAAAAAGCAAGATTATATCAACTAAGAAGAATTTCTTTTCACTTTGTGTACTTTGTTGTGACACATTATTCACAAGATCTGGGACTATAATGTCATGTGGGGACATAGAGACATTTTTTTGAAACTTTATAATTGAATTTATCGTAGATTTTGTATTTAATACTAATACAAATTTTCTTCCACAGGATCACTATATTTACTTATCACTGAGTGGTCTAGCGCCCTCTACCTATTTCTTCATATATTACAATCAGTATTGTTTATGAGGTGCAGCTTATTTTGTATTTTATATTTATTTAATTATATTTTGGGCACTGAATTTCACTTTTTTCACTTTTTTTAACTACTGGGTACAGCCTTGTGCTGCCCCAGTCCCTGACTCCCTGTTGTTTAAATCTCTTTAGCATTAGCCACACATGCTTGGTCTCACCGCACAGAGATCACACTCCCCAGACTAATCACACAAATCTGGTTCCAGGTTGGAGCATCTCTCTGTGCATGCTGGGAGCTTTTGTAGAGGACCTAATGAGTTCACCTAAATCAGCTGGGCCCATCAAGTCCTCCAGCAGGACTCCCAGCACTCCCCCTAGAGGTATAAAGTGGCATAAAGCCTGAACCTAGGGGATATATAGACTGCATCTTGGATGCAACCAGGGAATTTAACCTGCTTGCTGCCACAATATATATATATATGTGTGTGTGTGTGTGTGTACAGTATATAATACAGTCAGTGTACAGTATATAATACACTTCAGGCAGTGTACAGTATATAATACAGTGCAGTCGTGTACAGTTTATAATACAGTGTAGGTGGTGTACACAGTATATAATACAGTGTGTACAGTATATAATACGCGTCAGGTGGTGTACAGTGTATTATACAGTGCATGCAGTGTACACAGTATATAATACAGTGTGTCCAGTACTGAATACACGTCAGGTGGTGTATAATACAGTGCAGGCCGTGTACACAGTATATAATGCAGTGTGTAGAGTATATAATACTTTGCAGTAAGTGTACAGTATATAATACAGTGCATTCAGTGTAAGTATATAATACAATGCAGGTGGTGTATACAGTATATATTACAGTGTGTACAGTATATAATACAGTGCAGGCGGTGTACAGTATTTAATACAGTGTAGTGCAGTGTGAAAACAAATTCCCCATCAAGGAGAACTTCATTGGTGTGGGCTTTTTTCAACACATGTGCAGTAGATCGCACAGTTGCTGTTTGCAATCTATGTCTGAAGCGGATCAAGCGTGGCCATAACACCAGCCGCTTGGGCACCACAGGCTTGACAAGACATATGATGCCATGCAGTCCATTGGCAACAGCACCTGATCCATTGGCATCAAAAAGCCCCCATATAAGGTCATCCATCACAAAGCCCCCCATAAAAGATCCCCCATCACAGACTCATCTTTTATTACAATGTAATATAAAATTAAGAGTGGGAGCCCTGATGTCACTGTCCCCAGCCAATGGAGTGCTTCCTTACATCTCAGGTGTCCCTGTCCCCAGCCAGCGGGGTGCTTCCTTACATCTCAGGTGTCACTGTCCCCAGCGGAGTGTTTCCTTACATCTCAGGTGTCCCTGTCCCCAGCGGAGTGTTTCCTTACATCTCAGGTGTCCCTGTCCCCAGCGGAGTGTTTCCTTACATCTCAGGTGTCCCTGTCCCCAGCAGAGTGTTTCCTTACATCTCAGGTGTCCCTGTCCCCAGCGGAGTGCTTCCTTACATCTCAGGTGTCCCTGTCCCCAGCGGAGTGCTTCCTTACATCTCAGGTGTCCCTGTCCCCAGCGGAGTGCTTCCTTACATCTCAGGTGTCACTGTCCCCAGCGGAGTGCTTCCTTACATCTCAGGTGTCCCTGTCCCCAGCGGAGTGCTTCCTTACATCTCAGGTGTCCCTGACCCCAGCTGAGTGTTTCCTTACATCTCAGGTATCCATGTCCCCAGCGGAGTGCTTCCTTACATCTCAGGTGTCCCTGACCCCAGCGGAGTGTTTCCTTACATCTCAGGTGTCCCTGTCCCCAGCGGAGTGTTTCCTTACATCTCAGGTGTCCCTGTCCCCAGCGGAGTGTTTCCTTACATCTCAGGTGTCCCTGTCCCCAGCGGAGTGCTTCCTTACATCTCAGGTGTCCCTGTCCCCAGCGGAGTGCTTCCTTACATCTCAGGTGTCACTGTCCCCAGCCAGCGGAGTGCTTCCTTACACACACACTGACCTACCTGACTCCTATAATTTCCAGTACTACTCACCTCACCCCCCCTCCTCCCCCCCAGACACAGCTCGATGTAGAACTCACCCCACCCCCTCCCCCCCCCACACACAGCTCGATGTAGAACTCACCTCAATCCCCCCCCCACACACAGCTCGATGTAGAACACACCTCAATCCTCCCCCCCACACACAGCTTGATGTAGAACACACCTCAATCCTCCCCCCCACACACAGCTCGGTGTAGAACACACCTCACCCCCCTCCCCCCCACACACAGCTCCCCCCTTCCCCCCCACACACAGCTCTTTGTAGAACACACCTCACCCCCCCTCCTCCCCACACACAGCTCCCCCCCCACACACAGCTCGATGTAGAACACACCTCCCCCCCCCCACACACAGCTCAATGTAGAGAGGGAGGATCCATTCTCCTCCTTACCTCTGCATCTTTGACCATCTCAGACATCCAGGATCTCCTCAGCGCTGGGTGCTTGGTGTCCCCGCCGTCCAGGAGGTCAGCTGTCCTCTCGATGCTCCCATCCCCCGCCCCCCTGCACTCACACACAGACACAGCGCCGCTCCAGAGGGACAGGCTGGAGCAAAGGAGTCCCGGAGCAGCGCTGTGAAATGTTACTGTACGGAGAGGTGGGGAAAGTACTCAACGGGGGGGGGGGGGCGCGAAAGCCAAAAAGTCACCGCAGAAGCGCCGCCGCCCCTTCACCACTGCCGCTCCGAGGCCTGGCCTCGGGTGGCCTTGTGGGAAATCCGGCCCTGCCTACTATACCCTGAGTCCTCTCAAAAACCTGCACCACCTGTTGATTTCAGCAGGCAAATTTCACTACCCCAGTTGCTGAAACGCATAAAAATAAATAGCACTACAACAGCTGCCTTTTCAGCTGGTAGATTTCTTTTCACGTAAGGCTATTCTAGCAATGTCATGTGGAAGGCAATGTTTTGGCCTCATTGGACAGGGCGGTCAGCAGCAAGATTCATATTACCACTGACTCATGGTCCAGTAGGCATGGTCAGGAGCATTACTTTTCCTTCACGGCACACTGGGTAACTCTGCTGGCAGCTGGGAAGGATGCAGGACAGGGTTCAGTGTTGGAGCTTGTTCCGCCACCATGCCTCCAAAAAGCTGGTTGTGATTCTGCCCAGGGGAGAGCTGGCAGCCTTAGGCCTGGGGTGCAAGTCTGGTCAAGTGTCCCATAGAACCACCGAATCAGCTCACCATCCATGCCCACCTGGTATTATAACGGATATTGATGTTATGAAGCAAGACAAATATGACATGGAGTGATCTCAATTTCTGTAAAGAGCCGATGACGTGGCTCTATACCGAGTGTCCAATCACAGCTTATCACATGTAAATGCGAAAGTGTTGTTTATGGGCTCTCCTCGCCTTACATTGACAAAGTGTGAGGAGAGAAGAGCTGATTAGTGGCATCTCCTCGCAAGGAGGACCAGTACAGGTGATCAGGGCACTGATCATCAAGGCAGCCCCCAACAGTGCCCATCAGTGATGCTAATCCATGCCCATCAGTGATATTAATCAGTCACCATCAAAGACACCAATCAGTGCTGCCTTTCAGTGCTGCAAATGATAAGGCTGAGGGAGAGGAAGAAGAATTTGGGAGAGACAGAGTAGGAAGGAAGAGAAGGAGAAGAGGGTCTTCTGTCTATACTGTTGACATTTTCAATTTCATGCCTAATATTAGATTGATCATAACCTTTCTTCAGGAATCTTTTCTCTAGATTTTCTAAAAAAATCCCCTGGGCATGTACAATTTCTCCAGAGTTGAATAAACTGCTCTCCCAGAATGTTCAGAAGCCAGGACCTGTGATGGCAACTAGGGATGAGCCGATCGGTTTGCAGCAGAACATGCGAACAGACAAATAATTTGTTCGAACGGGCGAAGACAGTTAAAGCGGATCTCCCACGCCAGATACGTTTTTTTTTTTTATTGGCTATGTAAAACTTAAATTACCTTAACCTCTGCAACTTATGTGTCCTGTCTCCGCCGGCCGCTCCGCCGCTTTGCAGTGTGAAATAATACGTTATATTCCCCCTTCCGGTGTAGGCACCATTTTAACTGTGGGAATAAGCCCACAGCACGGCACTTCCTTTTCCAGGTGGATGCTGATGTCCCAGCATCCACCGCTAGATCTCGCGCATGCGCGCGAGCAACGGGGACCATCGGCTTTGGCGTGTGTTGCCATGAAATCGCGCAATATTTTGTCTAACATGGGAAGAATACGATATCAACGGAGCTATGAAACGAGCTCCCAGAAATCACTGCGCGGGACAGGAAACGAAGAGAAACCCGAGCAAAAACCCGAGGAAGGCAGACCGGAAGACCATCTAGTTTTATGGTACTGTGATTATTATTTTTTTTTAAATATCGGTTTCTGCATAGTATTATTAATGTATTAATTATGCGATCATGTTAAATTTTGGGTGGAGATCCGCTTTAAAGTCTATGGGGCACGAACAAATACATTTTAAAGGTTAATATGCAAGTTATTGTCAGAAAAAGTGTTTGGAGACCCGCGTCCTCCCCCAGGGGACATGTATCAATGCAAAAAAATATTTTAAAAACGGGCGGTTTTTCAGGAACAGTGATTTTAATAATGCTTAAAGTGAAACAATAAAAGCAAAAAGCAAAAGCAAAATATTCCTTTAAATTTCATACCTGGGGGGTGTCTATAGTATGTCTGTAAAGTAGCACATGTTTCACTTGTTTATAACAGTTTCTGCACAAAATGACATTTCTAAGGAAAAAAACAGTAATTTAAAACTACTCGCGGCTATAATGAATTGTCGGGTCCTGGCAATACAGATCAAAGTCATTGAAAAATAAAAATGTGTGGGGTCCCCCTAAATTTTGTGACGTGCGACCCTGCCCCCTCTGACGCATCACAGGAAACGGGAAGAGTCGCGGGAAACCCCCATTGCGTCAGAGGGGCGGGGTCACCCATCCATGTGACGGTGGCCCCGCCCTCAGTTATAAAAGAGCTGTCAAAGAGCTTGCGTGTCATTCGGCCGGGTGCCTCCGGTCTAGGCAGGATTGTGCGTCGTTCCGTGCTGTAATGAGCATCGCTGGAGAATGGATCATCGCTGGACATCGAGAATGGATTACAACGCTGGACATCGAGACTGACATAGCGGGAATTATTTTTTTATTTTTTATTTTTAATAAAGGACTTAACCCAAGCTGTCTCCTGTAGTTTTTAAAATTTTCACACTTTTTTTGTGAAATGGTAGGGGTACAATGTACAAATTCACATAGGAGGGACGGGATCTGGAGTTACCCCTTTGTTAAAGGGGGCTTCCAGATTCCTATAAGCCCCCCGCCCGCAGACCCCCACAACCACCGTGAAAGTGTTGTGGGATGAGGTCATTGTCCCCATCAACATGGGGACATCATCCCCATGTTGAGGGCATGTGGCCTGGTACGGTTTAGGAGGAGGGGCGCTCTCTCTCGTCCCCCTCCTCTTCTCCTGTGGCCTGCCAGGTTGCGTGCTCGGATAAGAGTCTGGTATAGATTTTTGGGGGAACGGTTTACAGATTCTTTATTAGGGTGGGAGATATTTAATAATATTTCTCAGGGGTGCGGACATCTTGTAAACACAGAGATCCACGTCCTGACAGGTAGAGGAGACAGATGGTGTGTCCCTTGTACATAGGGGACACCGATCGGTCACCTCCCCCAGTCAGTCCCCTCCCCCCACAGTTAGAATCACTCCCTAGGGAACACATTTAACCCCTTGATCGCCCCCTAGTGTTAACCCCTTCCTCGACAGTCACATTTATACAGTAATCAGTGCATATTTATAGCACTGTTCGCTGTATAAATGTAAATGGTCCCAAAATAGTGTCAAAAGTGTCGCAGTCCTGACAAAAACTGCAGATCACCGCCATTACTAGTAAAAAATAAATTAAAAAAACGTTTTTTTTTTACCAAAAATATGTGGAAGAATACATATCGGCATTAACTGAGAAAAAAAATGGATATTTATTATAGCAAAAAGTAAAAAACATTTTTTTTTTCAAAATTTTCTGTCTTTTTTTGTTTATAGCATCATACATAAAAACCGCAGAGATGATCAAATACCACCAAAAGAAAGCCCTATTTGTGGGAAAAAAAGGACATCAATTTTGTCGCACAACCACGCAATTGTCATTCAAAGTGTGACAGTGCTGAAAGCTGAAAATTTGCCTGGGCAGGAAGGGGTTGAAAATGCCCCGTATTAAAGTGGTTAAGTTACAGTTTTTATAAATGTTATTAGCAGAGAGCACTGGTTTGCCTTTGTTTTATAAAGCCACACATGACTAAATGAGATCCCAGGAGGAGGTCTGAGCTGTCTGGGTGCACTGTGATGAGGATTTATGTTCCCGAAAAATCCTGAGATATTACACTTATGCAGGATAGAATTGTACACACGATCGGAATTTCCGACAAGAAAAGATTGATGTGAGCTTTTGGTCAGATATTCTGACCGTGTGTACGCCCCATTGGACTTTTTCTGTTGGAATATCTGGCAGCATGGACAGCAAACTGGAAGTGATGTCATCAACATGCAATGCGTTTTGGAACAGCTAATTGGTTCCTTCTCAAAGCAATGAGTCATTTCTCCTTTTTTTCTTATTATTTTACTTCCAGAGTTTGCTTCTCTCTTCAAGTGCTGTCGGAAGTGCCTGAAGACCCTCTTTTTTTCCTACATAGACTGTTTGCTTGGTCTGTTACTCAAAGCACCCTTAGGCCTCGTACACACGGGCAAACATGTCCGCTGAAAATGGTCCGCCGTACCGTTTTCAGCGGACATGCCCGCCCGGAGGTTTCTGTATGATGGCTGTACACACCATCATACAGAAATGAGAGACAATCTGCGCGGACAGACAGCGCGGTGACGTGTTCGCACCATCGCCGCGACGATGACGCGGCGACGTGCGCGACGCTGAAAGGTCAATGCTTCCACGCATGCGTCAAAGTCATTCGACGCATGTGAGGGATGGCGGCCGCTCGGACATGTACGGTAAGTCTGTACAGACGACCGAACATGTCTGACGGACAGGATTCCAGCGGGCATGTTTCTAAGCAAGTTTAGAAACATTTGTCCGCTCGAAAACGGTCTGGCGGGCAAATGTACGCTGGAATCTTGTCCGATCGGCTGTACACACGACCGAACATGTCTGCTGAAACTGGTCCGCGGACCAGTTTCAGCAGACATGTTCGGTCGTGTGTACGGGGCCTAATACACACTTTTATCTGGCTTTAGCAAGTTTACATGGAATATTTGTTCAGCATTTATTTTCTCTGGTTCATGAACTTTATAATTTACTTCCCCAACTCTCTCAACCACTTTTAAGGGACCCTGCTACCTTGGCAAGGAACTTGGTTACAACAGTGGAGATTAATACCAGTTACTTGGGCCCCCCTGTTGTATATTCTTTGTTGGGCTGCCTGAGCTAAATGTTCTTTTACAATTGGCATTATTGCTTCAATTCTATCCTGCATTTAAACAATATGCTCAGTTACACTTTTGTGGTGTGTCTTTTTCACTTTCCAGGTTTCTTTGGCTACGTCCAGAAGTCACCTAGTGTGTCTCCCATAGGGAAATTCAATGATTACCTTATTTCACCTTAAACAACTTGCACATTCATTTGATTACCTGTGATCCTTAGTTTGTAAAGATCTCCTTAGGGGCCCCAACATGACTGAACACCAGGAACAATGTTTTTGGCAAATGTATTGCACAGATGAACTATCTAAGGGTAATGGGTAATCTCATAATCCATAATAACTAGAATATGCTGATGGCCCAGGCAGACCCACAAGGCTCATGGCAATTCTCTCAAAGGGATCCTCAATAATTGGTAAGGACTCTAGGGCACTCCTAAAATGTGACAGGAGTATAGACATTGGAATAAGTTTTGTACTTGAGTGGGGAAACTGCATCATGCCCACATCCCTAATAACGTACAGAATATGGCCAAAGAACTAAATAATTTTTAGTTTTTTGGGGATCCTTGCCAAAAACAAATAATTGGGGGTAAGCATGTGGAAACATCCCCAGGATAAATGCTTCAACCATCTCTTTGCTACCCATTGCTCCAGCTCCAGGATAGACCTAGTTTTTGCACCACTTCCACTAAAACAAAAGTTTAACTGGCCTGGGCCTCAAAAAAAAAAGAAAGAGAATTATTGTCAAATACAAGTGAAACTCGAAAAATTTTAATATCGTGCAAAATGTCATTTATTTCAGTAATGCAACTTAAAAGGTGAAACTAATATATGAGATAGACATAGCAAAGCAAGATAGTTCAAGCCGTGATTTGTCATAATTGTGATGATTATGGCTTACAGCTCATGAAAATCCACAATCTCAGAAAATTTGAATATTACATGCAATCAATAAAACAAGCATTGTACATAGAATCGGACCTCTGAAAAGTATAAGCATGTAGATGTACTCAGTACTTGTTTTGGGCCGCTTTTGCAACAATTACTGCCTCAATTTAACGTAGCATGGAAGCTATCAGCCTGTAGCACTGCTGATGTGTTATGGAAGACCAGGATGCTTCAATAGCAGCCTTCAGCTCTTCTGTATTGTTCGGTCTCATGTCTCTCATCTTTCTCTTGGCAATGCCCCATAGATTCTCTATGGGGTTCAGGTCAGACGAATTTGCTGGCCAATCAAGCACAGTAATCCCACGGTCATTGAACCAGGTTTTGGTGCCTTTGGCAGTGTGGGGAGATGCCAAGTCCTGCTGGAAAATGAAGTCAGCATCCCTGTAGAACTCGTCTGCGGAAGGAAGCATGAAGTGCTCCAAAATCTCCTATTAGATGGCTGCGTTGACCCTGTACTTAATGAAGCACAGTGGACCAACACCAGCAGATGGCATGGCTCCCCAAATAAACACAGACTGTGGAAACTTCACTCTGGACTTCAAGCATCTTGCAGTGTGTGCCTCTCCATTCTCCCTCCATACTCTGGGTCCTTGGTTTCCAAATGAGATGCAAAATTTGATCTTATCAGAAAAGAGGACTTTGGACCACTGAGCAACAGACCAGGTCTGTTTTTCTTTAGCCCAGGTAAGACGCTTCTAACATTGTTTGTTGTTCAGGAGTGGCTCGACAAGAGGAATACGACATTTGAAGCCCATGTCCACAATCGGTCTGCATGTGGTGGCTCTTGATGCACTGACTCCATCCAAAGTCCACTCCTTGTGAAGGTCCCCAACACTTTTGAATGGCCTTTTCCTGACAATCTTCTCCAGGCTGCGGTCATCCCTGATGCTTGTGCACCTTTTTCTTCCAAACTTTTCCCTTCCAAATAACTTTCTAATAATGTACTTTGATATAGCACTTTGGGAACATCCAACTTCTTTTGCAATTATGTTTTTGAGGCTTCCCCTTCTTATGGAGGGTGTCAATGATGGTTTTCTGCACAACTGTCAGATCAGCAGTCTTTCCCATGATTGTGATTCCTACTGAACCAGACTGAGAGACCATTTAAAGGCTCAGGAACCCTTTGCAGGTGTAATGGTTTAATTAACTGATTAGAGTGGGACACTTTGGGCCTAGAATATTGCACCTTTTCACAATATTCAAATTTTCTGAGATTGTGGATTTGGGGTTTTCATGATCTCTAAGCCATAATCATCACAATTATGACAAATCACGGCTTGAACTATCTTGCTTTGCTATGTCTATCTCATATATTAATTTCACCTTTTAAGTTGCATTAGTGAAATAAATGAACTTTTGCACAATATTCAAATTTTTCGAGTTTCACTTGTATTTGACAATAATTCTAGTTTTATTTTAAAAAAATTGTGGCCCAGGCCAGTAAAACTTTTGTTTCAGTGGAAGTGGTGCAAAATCGAGGTCTATCCTGGAGCTGGAGTGATGGGCAGCAAAGAAATGTTTGAAGCATTTATCCTGGGAATGTTTCCACATGCTTACCCCCAATTATTTGTTTTTGGCAAGGGTTCCAAAAAAACGAAAAATTATTTAAAGGGTTCAGGAATAAAACGGTTGAGAAAGGTTGGTTTAGGAACTTTCAACTGATATATAATTTCATAATTATTTTTTATACATTTAATACGACATGCCCTCAATACTACTGAGATAAGGAAAACACAGTATGTCATCTGGTTTGACAGTTACTGTACATCATTAACCATTACAATTTTTTCCAAGTCCTGGGCAAGGGTAGGTTCTTTTCTCTGCTCAGTTCCAACGTTTTCCTTATGAGTATTGAGATCAGAAAACTCCAGTGTAATCAGAGGCCTACTCATTCTCATTTGCTGTAGAGACTGCCTCAGACTCCTCAAGTTTTCCTGCCTAAACAGAGAAAGGAAAAACTGGGGGGCTAAACCTTAATCTTCTGTGTAGGCCAAGGATTCTGGCTTGACCTCTGGTTCAGATGCTGTGATCAAGTGTGGAAAATCCAAAAGTTCCCAAAATGTAATCAATTCCTTCCCAATTATTTCATCATGCAAAAAGTTAGATTGAACTCAAAATGGTTATGTCACAGTACCATAGTTGTTCTGGGGCAGTAATGGCAAACCTTGGTACCCCAGGTGTTTTGGAACTACATTTCCTATGATGCTCCTGCAGTCTGCAGTTTAGTTAAGCATCATGGGAAATGTAGTTCCAAAATATCTGGGTTGCCAAGATTTGCCTTCACTGCTCTAGGGTATTCTCGAGTATCCCCTTGTACAGTACACAGATTTTAGCAATCTTTCTAGTGGAAGTCCACAGATGTAATCACATCAGCTTTAGCCAAAGTAGCCAAGCTTGAGTCCAGCCAACGCCGGATCCAGGGGGGGGGGGGCAACAGGGCAATTCCCCCCCCCCCCCCCCGAGACAATCATGTCACATTTTTTTTATCATTTTTTTTAAAACTGCTTTGCGGTGCCTGCAGCTGCCGCTGCCGAGTCTCTCACTCTCTCTCATCACCAGGGCCAGACTGGCCCAGCCCAGGGGGCTGCCTGTTCTGAGGCTGCTTTTAGCTGTAGCTGACTGCAGCGCTCCCCCTTTCTCCTGCGTGTATGACACCGGGCATTTCTCGCTGTGTGTGAGAGCTGGGTCTGTGTTCGGCTGTGCTGCCTGTGCTAGACCTGCTTGTGTGATAGTAGATGGAGATGGAACACTGATTGAATCAGTGTTTTGTCTATCACACAAGCCCTTCTAGGGGGGGACCTTGCTAGAGCACACTGCCCTGCCTAACACAGACCTACAGCTCCTGTTTGTTCCATGACACATGTTGATACCTGCTGTGTGTGATCGAGGCAATGCCATGGTGAGTGCCATGCACAGTGGGGCTTCATTCATATACAAAGTGGGGCTTCAGTCATATACAAAGTGGGGCTGTATTCATATACAAAGTGGGACTGCATTCATATACAAAGTGGGGCTGCATTAATATACAAAGTGGGGCTGCATTAATATACAAAAGTGGGACTGCATTCATAGACAAAAGTGGGACTGCATTCATAGACAAAAGTGGGGCTGCATTCATAGACAAAAGTGGGGCTGCATTAATATACAAAAGTGGGGCTGCATTAATATACAAAAGTGTGGCTGCGTTAATATACAAAAGTGGGGCTGCGTTAATATACAAAAGTGGGGCTGCATTAATATACAAAAGTGGGGCTGCATTAATATACAAGTGGGGCTGCAGTAAGATACAGAAGTGGGACTGCATTCATAGACAAAAGTGGGACAGCATTCATAGACAAAAGTGGGACTGCATTCATAGACAAAAGTGGGACTGCATTCATAGACAAAAGTGGGGCTGCATTTATATACAAAAGTGGGACTGCATTAATATACAAAAGTGGGGCTGCATTAATATACAAGTGGGGCTGCATTTATATACAAAGTGGGGCTGCATTAATATACAAAGTAGGGCTGCATTAATATACAAAAGTGGGACTGCATTCATAGACAAAAGTGGGACTGCATTCATAGAAAAAAGTGGGACTGCATTCATATACAAAAGTGGGGCTGCATTAATATACAAGTGGGGCTGCATTTATATACAAAAGTGGGGCTGCATTCATATACAAAAGTGGGACTGCATTTATATACAAAAGTGGGGCTGCATTCATATACAAAAGTAGGGCTGCATTTATATACAAAAGTGGGGCTGCATTTATATACAAAAGTGGGACTGCATTCATATACAAAAGTGGGGCTGCATTTATATACAAAAGTGGGACTGCATTTATATACCAAAGTGGGGCTGCATTCATATACAAAAGTGGGACTGCATTTATATACAAAAGTGGGGCTGCATTCATATACAAAAGTGGGACTGCATTCATATACAAAAGTGGGACTGCATTCAAATACAAAAGTGGGGCTGTATTTATATATACAGTGGGGCTGCATTTATATACAAAAGTGGGTCTGAATTTATATACAAAAGTGGGACTGAATTTATATACAAAAGTGGGACTGCATTTATATACACAAGTGGGGCTGCATTCATATACAAAAGTGGGACTGCATTCATATACAAATGTGGGGCTGCATTTATATACAAAAGTGGGACTGCATTTATATACAAAAGTAGGACTGCATTTATATACAAAAGTGGGACTGCATTTATTTACAAAAGTGGGGCTGTATTCATATACAAACGTGGGACTGCATTCATATACAAAAGTGGGACTGCATTTATATACAAAAGTGGGGCTGTATTTATATACAAAAGTGGGACTGCATTTATATAAAAAAGTGGGACTGAATTTATTTACAAAAGTGGGACTGAATTTATATAAAAAAGTGGGACTGCATTAATATACAAAAGTGGGGCTGCGTTCATATATACAGTGGGGCTGCGTTCATATATACAGTGGGGCTGAATTCATATGTACAGTGAGGCTGCAATGATGGGCACTGATGAGGCTGCATTGATCTCTTGGACCATGTCTCCAGTCTCTGACCATCCTTTGTACCACGTCTGCAGTCTCTGCCCATCCCTTGTACCATGTCTGCAGTCTCTGACCATCTCTTGTACCATGTCTGCAGTCTCTGACCATCCCTTGTACCATGTCTGTAGTCTCTGACCATCTCTTGTACCATGTCTGCAGTGTCTGACCATCTCTTGTACCATGTCTGCAGTCTCTGACCATACCTTGTACCACGTCTTCAGTCTCTGACCATCTCCTGTATCATGTCTGCATTCTCTGTCCATCTCTTGTACCATGTCTGCCATCTCTGACCATCTCTTGTACCATGTCTGCAGTCTCTGACCATCCCTTGTACCACCTCTGCAGTCTCTGACCATCTCCTGTATCATGTCTGCATTCTCTGACCATCTCTTGTACCACGTCTGCATTCTCTGACCATCTCTTGTACCATGTCTGCAGTCTCTGACCATCTCCTGTGTCATGTCTGCATTTTCTGACCATCTCTTGTACCACGTCTGCAGTCTCTGACCATCTCTGTACCACGTCTGCAGTCTCTGACCATCTCTTGTACCATGTCTGCAGTCCCTGACAATCATCTACAAACTATGGGATAGATTTATGGCATTTATATTTAAATATTTTTTACTAGTAATGGCGGCGATCATTGATTTTTTAAGGTACTGCAACATTGCAGCGGACACACCAGACACCTAATTGAGTTCTGTAAGCAACACCTTATTTTCTGGCAGTGCCCCTCCCGAGACTAGACTCTGGATCCGCCCTTGAGTCCAGCAAGGCTGTAATATGCTTATCTTTCACCATCAGTTGGCGCATGTGCTTTTCCATTACTGGCACAGCAGTTCACGAAACAGTAGCAAAAAAAGACTGACATTGACACCTGAAAGAGAAGTCAAACTGCATAGGCTCATCAGTCAGTTGACAGTTTGCTGCCATATGACCAAGTTCCTGACAACAGAAACATTTAATATTACCCCAGTTAGGTCTACTAACAGACACTGACCTTCTTGGTTTGGGGTGATATTCTCTAGACCTAACACCAGATTTTCACCCCTCCCATCTCCTTGCCATGCTTACCACCCACTTTCTTGAACAGTCTCACAGTTGCCATGAGGGACAAACTTTGTGTGGAAAGTCTGTAGAGTTGTAAGGGAGATGACCAAGATTATCAACCAACTCAGGGTCCCCTTGACTCACCCAATCTTGCACGGAGATAGGTAAGGACCTTAGGAAGCAATCCATGACCACACGCTCCAGCTGCAGCAGCTTCCAAACCAGGTGGATAAGTTTAAATATATGTGATTGTGGAGCCCTGTCAACTCGAAAGGACTAGCTGCTGACCTTCTGTGCTCATACTGCATTAGTCGTTTATCATAACAGGTTTTCTGCAATTCACCAGTTGGCAAGAAGGCTTAAAGTCCTGATCGGGGTTTTAGGCCAGCCTTCATACTTCCAAAAAATGTTACCAGAAAAAGCCTCTGGGGGCTCCAATGTAATGTGAGAGGAAGTGTTTTAAGCGTGCTTTGGCTCTCTCATTCTGTTGATTATGCTGATTAACCTCTCAAGATTGTGTGACTGGGCTCTATGGCCCAGATTCACAGAAAACAAGGCACACATTACGTAAACGTAGAGTAAACACTATACGCTACGCCAATGCAACGCAGAGAGGCAAGCATTGCATTCAGCAAGCCATTGCTCCCAACCTGCACCAGCGTGGCTTGGGTTTCGAAGGCGTACGCCTGCGTAGGTGGAAGTGGGCGTGATCCCATGCAAATGAGGCGTGACCCCATGCAAATGATGGGCCGAGTGCCAGACAGGTACGTATTATAAACTGGGCATGCGCCTGCTCACAACTACGCCGGCAAAACTGCCTAAGCTACGCCGGATCACTGCGTCCGCCGTGAACATAACGTACGCCCAGCCAGACACACGTCCAACGCACAATACGCCGGCTTGTGTTCCCTGGTGCAGACCTGAGCATGTCTGTTGCTGGGTTGCACCTTCTTTATGGGGAATAACTTTACACCGGACGTACAACGCACATCTCGCGTAGCATGCACCGGGCACACGCACGTTTGTGAATCGCCGTATTTCCCTCATTTGCATGTTTGAATGCCTAATCAATGGGAGTGGCATCATGCTCCCAGCCTAAATGTGCACCCACTCTACGCCGGCGTAAGCAAGATACGTCAGCGGGGTGTAGCCTATTTTAGGCGAATATTAGTTTGTGGGTCTGGCGCACAGATACGACGGCGCACATTTGCACTTACGTCGGCATAACTTGTTATACGTCGGCGTAAGTGCTTTGTGAATCAGGGCCTATCTGTCTAAATCTCCCTTGATCTTCCTCTCCTCAAACAATCTACTGGATTTCAGTGCACAGCTATATGCTAGCTGTGTGTTAAGCTTGGACAATGTAGTACAAATCTGTTGGCCTGTGTCTGATAACTTGGTATCTCTTATGTCATTTCTCACTACCTCCTTCTATCTTCAATTACCTCTGTGCTGTTGCCCTGTGTAGCCCTGTAAAGCTGTTCCTTTCATCCAGCAGTGTTGTCCTGTGGCTTTTCAGCTCTCCCACCCTTTGTCCCCTTCATCCCTCTGGCTGTGTCTGGAATAGCAGAGCTCAGCGGACCAGCGGTCATCCACTGGGGATCGGCCAGTGTCAGCTCCGGAAACGCTGATCGGTAGCCTGGCTCAGCAAATTCGTGAAAATCCGGTCAAACTTGGAACTTGGCAGCAAAGAGTTCTCAGCATGGCAAGGACATACCACTTTAGCGGCTACAATCGGCTTTCATTACCTGTATAGATTGGTGCTCTATAGCACCCATTAAGTGTGAGTACCCTAATATAGGGATTGTTGTTGCATAATAATAAACATTTTTAAATGATAATACACTATCGAGTTTCCATTATTATTATTATTATTATTATTATTATTGTTATACAGGTTTTATATATCGCCAACAGTTTGGGTCAATTGATACAAAAAGTAATAGCTGTGGGGGATGAGCTGATGGAGGAAGTAAAACAGTGTTAGTTAGAAGCAGGATAGGCTTCTTTAAAGAGAAGGGTTTTCAGGGATCGTCTAAATATGGATAGATTAAGGGACAGTCGGACGGATTGGGATAAGGAGATCCAAAGGACGGGAGAGGCTCTGGAGAAGTCCTGGAGGCGGGCATGGGAGGAGGTAACAAGGGAGCTAGAGAGCAGGAGGTCTTGGGAGGACCGAAGAGAGTGGTTTGGTTGGTATTTTGGGACTAGGTTAGTGATGTAGCTGGGGGCTAAGTTGTGATGGCTTTGTAAGTTATAATTAGTACTTTGAATTTTATTTGTTGGGTGAGTGGAAGCCAGTGGAGGGGTTGGAAGAGAGGGGTGGAGGACACTGAATGGTTGGTAAAGTGGATGAGTCTTGCAGCGGCATTCATGATGGACTGAAGGGGGGATAGTCTATGTAAAGGTAATCCAATGAGGAGGGAGTTGCAGTAGTTGAGGCGAGAGATGACCAGGGAGTGAATTAGAAGCTTGGTGGTGTCATTAGTTAAAAATGGGCATATTCTGGAAATGTTGCGGAGGCTAAGGCGGCATGATTTGGACAGGGATTGGATGTGGGCCTGAAAGGACAGTTCAGAGTCTAATGTTAACCCTAGCACCCTGGCATGTGGGGACGGACAGATAGATGCGCCATTGATCTTGATAGAGAGGTCAGGGGAAGGGGCACGTGGGGGAGGAAATATTAAGAGCTCAGGTTTAGATAGATTCAGTTTGAGGAAGTGGTGTGACATCCATGCTGATATGTCTGTTAGTAGATCAGTGATGCGTGAGGAGATTGATGGGGTAAGCTGAGGGGCAGAGAAATAGATTTGAGTGTCATCAGCATATAAATGGTAGTGGAAGCCATGAGAGGCTATCAGCTGACCAAGGGAGGACGTGTAGATCGAGAACAGCAGAGGTCCAAGGACAGAACCTTGGGGGACCCCAACGGTAAGGGGAGTAGGAGAGGAAGAAGTGGAGTTGTAAGTGACACTGAAGGTGCGGTGAGATAAGTAAGATTCGAACCAACGAAGAGTGCAGCCATGGAGACAAAGCAAATTTTGTTTTTGTTTTTTTGAGGCGGGGGTGGTCAACTGTATCAAAGACAGCGGAAAGGTCCAAGAGTAAGAGTACGGAATAATGACCATTGGTTTTGGCTGTTAGTAAGTAGTTTGTGAGTTTTAGGAGGGCAGTTTCTGTGAAATGCTGAGGGCGAAATCTAGACTGAAGGGGGTCAAGAAGGTTATTCTCAATGAGGTGGTCGCTCAGTCGGTTGAAGACTAAATGTTCAAGGAGTTTGGAGGCAAAAAGAAGTAAAGAGATAGGTCTTAGGTTGTTAAGATTGGTGAGGTCTAGTCAGGCCTTTTTTGGTATGGGAGTGACTAGCGCATGTTTTAGAGGGTTGGAGAAGATGCCACGCCAGTAGAGAGTGAGAGGTTGAATATATGACTTAAAGAGTGTAGGCTAGAGTCAGATGGTGATCTTGGTATTTGAGAAGGAACAGGGGGCATGAGGTTAGGTGGGCGTTAGAAAAAAGTTTAGTGACTTCCTTTATAGTAGCTGGGTTAAAAGAGGTAAGTATTGATTGTGCAGAAAGACAAGGAGCGTAAAAGTGAGGGAGATATCTGTAGCACGGATATCTCAAGACAAATTGTCTGAATCTCATTAATTAATTAGCAATCTCCTGGGCAGTGAGTAAGTTAGTGGGTGGAGGTAATGGAGAACGAAGTAGCGTGGTAAAGGTAGAAAAGAGTTGACGGGGACTGTGTGAGAGGGTGTTAATGAGAGTGATAAATATTATACCCATATGTGGAAAAAGTACCATAAACCAGCCCAGAATCCCAGCATACATATTGAACCCAGAGGTGGTTCAGAAGTGTGTTTTTATCAAGCTTAGCCGCAAGGTCGCACGCTCTAAAGTGAGCGCATAACTGAAGGAGGAGCACAAGAGTGGACACATGCACACGTTTGATTTGTATCACCTGAATTTATGGATTTTATGGAATTGAAATGGACTTTATATGTACATTAACGCATGGTATCACATAAAGAAAATTGCACGCAGCACTTTAGTGCACTGGAACACATTTTTTGTGATATCATTGAAGCACTTTATAAGGACTTTGTTTACATTGCAATATATTTTTGAAGCACTTTTTAACCACTTCCTTACTGGGCACTTAAACCCCTTCCTGACCAGAGGACTTTTTGCGATTCGGCACTGCATCGCTTTAACTGACAATTGCGCGGTCGTGCGACGTGTTTTCCAAACAAAATTAACGTCCTTTTTTCCCCACAAATAGAGCTTTCTTTTGGTGGTATTTGATCACCTCTGCGGTTTTTATTTTTTGCGCTATAAACAAAAATAGAGCGACAATTTTGAAAAAAAAAATTTTTTTACTTGTTGCTATAATAAATAGCTCAATTTTTTTTTTACGTTTTTTTTTTATCCTCAGTCTAAGTATTCTACATATTTTTAGTAAAAAAAAAAAAAATCGCAATAAGCGACTGGTTTGCGCAAAAGTTATAGCGCCTACAAAATAAGGGACAGAATTATTATTATTTTTATTTTTTTTACTAGTAATGGCGGCGATCTGCGATTTTTATTGGGACTGCGACGTTATGGCGGACACATCGGACACTTTTGACACATTTTTGGCGCCCTTCACATTTATACTGCAATCAGTGCTATAAATATGCACTAATTACTGTATAAATGTGACTGGCAGGGAAGGGGGTTAACCTAGGGGGTGAGGAAGGGGTTAAATGTGTACCCTAATTAGTGTTCTAACTGTGGGGGAAGGGGGGTGACTGGGGGGGGTGACCGATATGTGTCTCTATGTACAAGAGACACAGATCTGTCTCCTCTCTCCCCTGACAGCACCGCTGTCTGCGAGAGCCGGGAATGAGAGATGATCTCATATGTAAACATATGAGATCATCTCTCATTGGCCGCACAGATCGCCTAGGAAACGGCCGCTCCGATTGGCCGTTCACGGCGATCTGTGACTGGCTGTGTCCAAGGGACACGGCCAGCACAGCAGTTCCCCGCTGCGCGCTCGGGAGCGCGCGCGGGGAACGTGCAAAGGGGCGGCCGTAAAAAGACGGCCTGTTAGAGATTGGGAGCCGCGCTGAGGCCGTACAAAGTCGTACGGCCGTCAGCAAGTGGTTAATAAGGACTGATAGGTAGATTCAGTAAGAGCTAGGCCGACTTATCAGTAGATAAGCCGACCTAACTCAGAATCTACACCGACTTAGGTTTAAGCGTATGCTTAAACAGAGATACGCTTAAACATATCTAAGATACGACGGCTTGCGCCGTCCTATCTTAGATTGCAATATTTTGGATGGCCGCTAGGTGGCGCTTCCATTGCGGTCGGGATTTACGTAGTTTACGTCCATGTCAAAATCAATAGGCCCGTGCGGCGTACTTAGCCGCAATGCACACTGGGAAATGTAGGCGCCCGGCGCATGCGCAGTAAAAAAAAACGTAAAAAACGTGAGGTCAAGCCTCATTTACATAAAACACGCCCCCCTCAAACACATTTGAATTAGGCGCCCTTACGCCCGCCCGCTTTAGGCTACGCCGCCGTAACATAGCAGGCAAGTACATTGTGAATCATGTACTTGCCTAGCTGACTTACGGCGGCGTAGCCTAAACACGCTAAGCTACGCCGCCGCAAGTTTGCACCATTGTACCTGAATCTAGCTATTTGTTTACAAATATACACATTTTGAAGCATTTTTTATAAGGACTTTGGGCCAGATTCTCGTATCTTTGCGGCGGCGTAACGTATCCGATTTACGTTACGCCTCCGCAACTTAGACGGGCAAGTGCTGTATTCTCAAAGCACTTGCTCTGTAATTTCCTTGGAAATCTCCCAGTGTGCATTGCTCCTAATACGCCGCAAGGACGTATTGGTTTTGTAAATTACGTTCAGCCCCATTCAGCCCCATTCACGCCGAAATTTGAAAATTTTACGTCGTTTGCGTAACACAAACGACGTAAAATTTTCTAATTTCGTCGCGGGAACGACGGCCATACTTAACATTGGTACGCCGCACTTACGCCACCACATAGCAGGGGTAACTATACGCCGGGAAAAGCCTAACGTAAACGGCGTAACTTTACTGCGTCGGCCGGGCGTAAGTTCGTGAATTCGCGTATCTAGCTGATTTACATATTTTGACGCGTAAATCAGCGTACATTCCCCTAGCGGCCAGCGTAAATATGCAATGTAAATAAGAGACTTACGCCTGTCGGATCTAATAGGTATCTATGCGTAACTGATTCTAAGAATCAGGCGCATAGATACGACGGCACAATGCAGAAATACGATGGCGTATCTGGAGATACGCCGTCGTATCTCCACTGAGAATCCGGGCCTTTGTTTACAAATATGCCAATGACATAGGGCTTGTAATGCCTCGGCTGTGTGTTGCTTTAGGTACACAGCTTAACATCAAGTATAAACCGAGTCCCAATGAAAGATGCGCTGGTTTACTGAACTGATGCAATCTTTACTGAGATATAATGAACAGGAATGTGTACAATAGTGTTCATATTATATGATATGAGATGATAGTGGGTTGATATGGTAAAACTGTGAAACAAACATAAAAAGACAAATGTAAGCATGGCTATTCAAGCAACATACATTATACATAGCTAATACAAAAGATAGGCCTAACTAACATGTGCTTGCTTACTACACTGAAACACACATTATCTATCTGCAATGTCTAACATCCCTCTACACAAGCTGAACTAGCAAAACCCCTTTACTCATAGGCTTTGGTGTTCGTCAGGTTTGCAAACTGTAATAGCTTTAAGATGTCCTGTGGAACTGGTCACTAGAGTAGCTAGAGCTGGAATGAACAGGAAATGTCCCCGCAAGCCTTAGACATACAGAGAAGACCCGCCTCTAGGCATCAAGAAAATGGAGGGTCTTAAAGAAACAGACACTGCTGAGTGCCAAGCATGTAATATACATTGCAAAGGCAGCACACTCCCCACCTGGCATACCTTTTGTTATGATAAAGTGAGGGTGCTCTTGCGCCTACCTAGTAAAGCTTAAGATGTGAAGTAAAATAATAGTAATGAACTAAAAGTGATGATGCTGCTCAATCTAATAATGTATAAATATCAAATAGAAATACAATAAATAGTGAAAGGTAAAGTGACGAGCGCAATGAATATGACTAAGTAATCAAAGTGTTAATCAGTGAACATTGATAATAAACTAAAATTGAAAACAAAGTGCTAAAAAACATTAAAAACATCAATGATGAATAAAAACGTTCAGCCAGCAAGTGGCCAGTGAAAAAAAAAAAAAAAAAAAAAAAAAGTATGCACAAAAATAGCTGCAAAAGTCAGCAGGCAAACATAAATATGAAGCCTAAATCAGTCCTGGAATAATAGGCTAACAATACAGCCTTTATACGTGCATAAAAGTGTAGGAAGTTCCATAAAGACAAAAATAAATATAAACTTCTCCAATAGTGATAAACAAATGTTTAAAATCTTCTCATGTGGATCTTCAAATAATGTGGGCTCACAATGCGCTTACCTTCCCAAGGTAGTAATCAAGCCTTGATTAAATGGATATCCACAAGGGGTGTTGTTGAATCTGCAACTAGCTGTGGATGTCCAGGGCGTCCTGTATAATCCAATGTTTGTAGGCTCCAGACTTCTATTTGGCAGCGGTGGTGCTCAGCATGGGGAAATAAAAAAGGTAGCTTCCCATAGTGTAGTAAACCAAGGCTAATTTATTGGTAAAAACGCTAACAAGTGCATTTTAAAAGATCAAAGAAAACGAAACTAAGAAACAGCTGATGACAGCTTACTGATGTATTGCTTCAAAAATCAGTCCGTCCCTTACATGTTACACCACGTCACGTGGCTTCATCAGAGGTGGACCCAGAAGTTAGAAAGGTCTGGCGTTCATAATGGCCACGACTTCAGCCATTAGTGTAGTCAAAGCTTCATGAGTGAGGCGAGTAGACCCGACCTTCAGGAGCATGGCATCCAGAATACGACGAGCTACTCCAATCATCCTCTCCCAGGCTCCTTCCATATGCGATGCGTGTGGAGGATTAAAAGTCCAAGTGCATCCTTGATCTTGAAGATAGGAACCTGTTTCAGAGTCTGTAGAGATGATCTTCAACTCCTTGCAGGCCCCAATAAAGTTTGTGCCGCGGTCTGAACGAATCAATTTCACTGGTCCTCTGATAGAGAAGAATCTTCTCAAGGCCTTGATGAAACTTGAAGAAACTCTAGTACTCAGGCAAGAGAACAGAACAGCCCAACGTTTACTTTTGGCACTGCCTCCTCTGGTCTTGCGAGAAGAGATGTTCCATGGTCCAAAAACGTCTAGACCTACGTGAGTGAACGGAGGATCTGAAGCAAGTCTGTCTGCAGGTAAGTTTGACATCTTCTGAACCTCAAGTTTCCCTCTAATCTTCTTACAGGTAACGCATTTGCTGATCACGCTGGAGACTAGTCACTTACCTCCTATGATCCACAATCCTGCTGACCGTACTGCTCCTTCAGTGAAGTGTCGTCCTTGATGTGCAACTTGCTCGTGATAGTGTCTTACCAGAAGAAGAGCGATGTGATGATTCTTAGGTATGATGAAGGGATGTCTCTCTTGGATAGTCCTATCCGCTGCCGACAAACGACCTCCAATTCTTAGTACTCCGTCTTCGTCGAGGATAGGGTTCAACTTCTTGAGCGAACTGTGTCGAGAAATCTCTTCCTTTTTCAGAAGGCTTTGAATTTCTTCTTTAAAGAATTCCTGCTGGACGCATTTGATGGTCGCGACCTTGGCTTGTTCAAGATGGTCGTTGCTACGCTGATCAGTATTAGTAGCTCTGCAGGAGTATCTGGCTAGACAGATACGTTTTCCGATTGCACGGGTCAGCGACTTCCAACTGGAAAACCTTTCAAATCTATGGGCGCCCAGACTGTCTCTGGTAACTAAAGTCTTGCAAACTGCAACTTGAGGTCTTACCTCTTTGTCTTGATCTGGTTCTATGAGCTGAAAGGTCTCTACCTGAGTAGTCTCTTTGGTTTCTGGCTTACCAAGAAACAATGGACCTACGAACCAGTTAGTTTGCTTGAGTACAGCGGCTGACACCAATCTTGTCCCATGATCCGCTGGGTTCTTGTCCGTGCTGATGTGATGCCACTGATCTGGACTTGTAGACTTTCTGATACGTGTCACTCTGTTGGTCATGTATGTGTAAAATCTTTTTGAAGTGTTGTGAATATATCCTAACACAATCTTGCTGTCTGTATAAAAGTTCACTGCATGGATCTCGATGTCCAGTTCAGTCGCAATCATGTCTGCCATCTCTACCGCTAAGACAGCAGCACAAAGTTCTAGACGTGGGACATTGTGACCAGGTCTGGGAGCTAGTTTAGATTTTCCCATGATGAACCCAACATGGCTTTGTCCCTCAGTGCCTATTACCCTAAGGTAAGTTACAGCTGCGATAGCCATAGTGGAAGCGTCAGAGAATACGCATAATTCTCTCCTCTTTGTAGCAGACAAGGAAACAAATACGTACGGTCTTGGAATGTTGAGTTGTTCAAGCTCTAACAATGAGTCTTTCCACAACTTCCACTGCATTTGCTTCTCTTCAGGAAGAAGTACGTCCCAGTCAATTTGTTCCTGCTCAGTAGTGATCTGTCTCAAAAGAGCTTTGCCTTGCATGATGATGGGTGCTACGAATTCGAGGGGGTCATAAAGACTGTTGACTGTAGATAGGACACCTCTTTTTGTGAATGGTTTCTCTTCTCTGGAGACCCTGAAGGTGAAACTGTCAGTCTTTAGGTCCCAACTAAGCCCAAGACTTCTTTGCAAGGGTGGTGATTCTGTTCCTAGATTTAAGTCTTTGAGGTCTTTAGCACGGTCTTCTGCTACTCTGTAGCTGTTGGAAGCTACCTTGTTCAATCTTATGTTGGATTCTGCCAACATTTCTTTTGTACTTTTCAGGACGTTAATAGCTTCTTCGTTGCTGGAGAAAGAAGCAAGTCCATCGTCCACGTAGAAGTTCTTCATGACGAACTGTCTGGCTTCTTGACTATGTCTTTCACCTTGCTGTGCTGCTCGTTTCAGGTTGTAGATAGCTACAGCTGGGGAAGGGCTGTTTCCAAACACATGTACCTTTATCCTGTACTCATATATATATGTGTGTGTATGTGTGTGTATATGTATATATATATATATATATATATATATATATATGTGTGTATTTTTCAGGTTTTTACTAATCTTCTGTTAATATATCAAAATATCCATACACATATAATAACAATTTTTAAGAGAATAGTCTTAGGTGTCTTTATTTTATTTTATTTTATTTTATTTTATTCATCATTGGTATTCCTGTACATCCTAAGGTATCCCAAAGACATATATCTATATATATTTTTTTAAACAAGTTTTTATTTATTTTCTGCCATTGGAAACATGCCCATCTGCCAGTCCTGAGCGTGCAGTATTTTATGTGGTATTTCTAAAAGGTAGGATCAGTTCCTTTTTTTCTCCACAAGATGGCGCTCGCCTGTACACTTACAAATAGACTTTTCTTTTCCACATTCATCTCCCCATGCTTGAGAAAGAAGCGCGCTAAGTCATCCGACGGCGCCAGCTTTGAAACGTCGTCGCATTTGGTGACGTCACCGCGGCCTACGCTGAGCTCCGGGCCTCGTTTCCACTATCCCTCCGGACCAGCTGTTCTCACAGCAAAAGGACCTGACAGGCTAGGAGAGCAACCAGAGAGCAAGATCAGCATAACAACTAGCCCGGATCGACGTCCCTTCTACCCGCCCCACCCCAGCATTGAATGAGTAAATTTTCCATACTGGATTTTAAGATTTTACTATGTAAGTTAACACTGTTGTCTGTGTATTAAACAAGCTTTTTAAACGTTTAACTGAGGCGCCCTCTGTTTTTTTATTTTCCCTTACCCTGCATACATGTTTGGAGTCCCTGCTCTGGTCTCCCCTGCCTTGGAAGGCTTGCCCTAGGACAACGATTTTGGGTCCATCAGCTCATCACAGAACAGTGTCTCTCCCTCCAAGACCCATCGCATCACTCATTATTCCCAGGTTCATATTTTTCTTATTTTATTTTTGTCATTTTTCATTTTTTGAATTTTCTTTATTTATTATTTTTTTGTAACAAGGATTCATCATCCATGCAGCTGACTCTTTCTTTACCCATGTGTCACTAATTTTCAGCGCCACAATCCCCTTTGTTTATCTGTATTGAATTGTAGCTTCCTTGTTGGCAGCATGCTTATTGTGACACTAAGGTAGTGTACACCGGTTGTTATAGGGTCCCGTGATTTTTTGTTACTGCACACTCTCGTATTTCACAATAATTATCGATTTATGTGTACCTAGAGATTTGTGCTAGTATCCTAGTGATAGTATGTGTTTTTAAATAATTTATTTTTATATTAATGTTAAATAATTGACACATTCATTCTATATTTTTTTATTTTTTAGTATTCCCAATCATCATTCATTATTTTCATCTATGGATTTTTTATCAAATCTAGAGACCCTCAGGCATAATGTCCTAAATAGTCTATATGCTTTATTACCCTCTTCCTTATTCAGTACTAGTGCCTCTCTCACCAAAAACGAAAGGTACACACTTTGTGGGCAATTTAAAAAGTTAGAAAGATTAATCCACTCCACAAATCTACAGTGGTGGGATAAATATTTTTTGGAAAAATATTTTTTGAGAATAGAATCTCCCCACGTGGTCTCAGAATCACAAAAACTTGTTCCTTTCTAGATCCTGACCAATTGAAAGAATGGCAGGGAATTTCAGAGTTTGGCACAGCCAAATGGATCAATATTTTAATTGTACATAGGACTGCCAAGCTAGAGAAACTTACCAGCATGGTAAAGTCTTTAGTGACAGAAATCCAAAAGTTAAATAAAATTGTACCAACCACTTGGCTTGATACCCTTCATAAAAACACCCAAAGAGAAGAATCTCTTCTCATTAAAAATAAGCTAGGTAAATTCAGTCGTGATCTGAATGATTACACCAATGATAGAGTTTACACATGGATGCAAAAACCTGCTGTTCCATCTTTGATAACTACTGCTATATCAGTCCATAGATCACAAAATACCTTATCTCATTCCCAACCGGTTGTCCTGGAGTCATCCAACTCAGGCATCCAAACCTCCATGAACCCCAGTACATCAAAAATACCATCTCTACTCTCATTGGTTTTCAGTCCAGTTCCCAGCATCCTTCAACATAGAGATCATAAAAATAAAAATAACAACCTAAATCACAATAAAAATTGTTTTTCTGCTTCTAAAAAGAATTTAATAAAAAATCCTCAAATTCAAAATCATCCCAAAACTAAAACTTCCAGTCTCTCCCGTAATAAAACATATTCTGATCTTCAGAAATTTTATAACAGAGTTAGGGATAATCCCATACCCTCTACCTCTATAGTTTCACCCTTCCCAGTCAACAATCCACCAGATATCGTTTTATCCCCTCCATCTTTAGATCATGGAGGTATAGAAACTATACCCCTTCCAACCCATCGTGTTTCTGAGGTTCTCCTCAGTCCCATTCAGATGGGATCCCCGTCCGTCATTAGGGCCAATACGTTTTCTCCCTCCCAAACCCATCCACTTATATTTGGTTCCCAGCCCCCATTAGAATCTGGTCAAGACTCCCAAATGCAGCCGTCTTTTTTAGTAGTGAACCCCTCCCCAGCTGCCGTGCAAAAACCAAAGCACGGCGAAGAGGCTGTAGAGGGGGAAGAAACAGAAACCAAAATCAACAAAAAGGTAAATCACCCCAAGTTACGAAAACAGTTAAAAATCTTTAACCTCTCTAACCATGTCCTTACGTCAGAAGAAACCACCTTGCTCAGTAGAGGACTAAATTTTGCTCCATCATCCAAACCAGATCCTTATTTGTTGTTTAAAGATTTGAACAAATACATAAGGAATCTCACTCTTAAACGGTTCTTCGAAATACAAAAGAAAAAACAAACTGATGTATTGATTCCTACAACATCAGAGGTTTTTGATTGCTCTTTCGAATTCGATAATGACATTATCGAAATATTGGAAGAACTATATAGTGAATGCACACAAGATCAATTAGAAAATCTTACACAACACCCTCTCACATCACCGCCAATAGTTCATTCCACTTTAAAAGCTAAATCCTCCTTTTACCCATACCAATCAAAAGGTCCCCACATTACCACTTTCTATAATATGGTATATGCAGATATCAAAAGATTATGTGCACATCCACCTTCCCATTCAACTAATTTGGGTTTCTTGCCCCCCTGTGAGAAAAAAGCTCTCTCTGCTCTTGCTGCTAATAATGATATAATCATAAAAACAGCGGATAAAGGGGGAGGTATAGTTATTCAAAATCGTGAAGATTACCTAAAAGAAGCTCATCGCCTGCTGGCTGATCAATCCACATATAAAAAATTAACTAGAGATCCTCTCCCTGACTATAAAATAGAAATTAATACTCTAATTAAAAATGCAACCTATTTGCAGATTTTAGAAAAATCAGAAGTCTCTTATCTACTTAAAATTTTTTATAGGGTTCCGTATTTTTACCATATTCCTAAAATTCATAAGGCCCTCACTGATCCACCCGGTAGACCCATAATAGCTGCCATGGACAGCATTACATCAGGACTATCACAATACATCGATTTCCATCTACAACCTTTAGCCCAGGCCTTGCCATCATATATCAGAGATGGCACACATCTCCTAGAACAACTTAATCCCTATTCATGGGAAAAAGACTATATGTGGATGTCCCTGGATGTCAGTTCACTTTATACCTCCATACCTCACACTTTTGGCCTTTCCGCCATTAGGCATTTTCTATCAAAAAACCCTTATATCAATACCAGACAGGCATCTTTTATTCTGGACTGTACTGATTATTGCCTAACACATAATTATTTTTCCTTTGATGGTCAATTTTATTTACAGCAAAAAGGCACAGCCATGGGTGCTAATTTTGCACCATCCTATGCAAATTTATCCATGGGCTTATGGGAAGATAGGTATATTTGGAATAACAACCCCCATGCAAAAAATTTAGTTTTCTATGGCAGATACATAGATGATATTATCATCATATGGAGTGGCACACAAAGTGATTGTGAAGATTTTGTCCAATATTGCAATACCAATGACTATAGTTTAAATTTTACCTTCGTCACAGACCAAGATAGACTAGCATTTTTGGATCTGGAACTATACCATCTAGACAACACCATTCATGCTAGAAACTACTCTAAACCCACTGCAGGCAACTCACTTTTACATTTCAAAAGTTGCCACTATTTGAAATGGAAAAACAATATACCGAGGGGCCAATTTTGCCGGTTACGGCAAAACTGTACCACTACCATCGACTATGTTGAACAAAGTGAGACACTGACTAAGAAACTACGAGAAAAGGGGTACCCTGAATCTCTAATAAAAGAGGCATATACTCAATATGCAGAGGACCTTCCAAAAGAGAGAAAAAAGCCTCTCACTTCTGATCACTCGGCCCGTTTCATTACGAGGTTCCACCGAGATCACAAAAAGATGGAACTTATTATAAAAAAACATTGGCCTATCCTTCTGGAGGATATACACCTCAAAACTATATTGCCAAAATTGCCTAAAGTAATATATAGGAGAGCGCCTAATATTAAAAATAAAATAGCTCCAAGTAAATTAAAATCTATTTCCTCCAATCAATTGCATCAGTCCTGCTTAATACCTCTGTTGGGCATGTTTCAGTGTAAAAAAGCCCTATGCAAAATGTGCAGCTTTGTAAAACATGGCCAAAAAAACTTCACTGAAAAGGGAAAAATGTACACCTTCAATGAATTTTACAACTGTTCTTCTGATCACGTCGTCTACTGCCTTCGTTGCCCCTGCCATTTGCTCTACGTGGGCCGCACGATTCGCCCACTTAGACAAAGGTTCGGTCAACATCGCAGAAAAATAGAAGGTGGTATAGATAAACACAGTGTTCCCCAACATTTTGCCAAATTCCACAAGGGCTCCACTGATAAACTTGAAGTATGGATATTAGAACAGATCCCTAAAAACCTTACCGAGGCCGAAAGGTTTTTTAAACTTTGTGAACGTGAGACATACTGGATCTACACTTTGGAAGCTCTTTCGCCAGGTGGTATTAATGAAATGTTGGAAATTTCCACTCTTCTCTAACCTATTTAATAAACACATTCATATATTTTATTTATTTTCTTTAATTCCACCCACTAATATGGTTCCTTCTAAAAATAAAAAATATTTATGTATGGATATGTTTTACAAACACATCTTCTAAAATGACCCCTAAATGCATCACTTAAATCCAAATACATATTACCTTGATAATTTTTATTAAATTAAAGTCTAACCACAATCTTTCTTAATCTTTTATACATACTATCCTCGGTACATGTGAGTGTGTATGTATGTATATATATGTATGGGTATATATATATGTGTGTGTATGTGTGTGTATATGTATATATATATATATATATGTATGTGTATATATTTTTCAGGTTTTTACTAATCTTCTGTTAATATATCAAAATATCCATACACATATAATAACAATTTTTAAGAGAATAGTCTTAGGTGTCTTTTATTTTATTTTATTTTATTTTATTTTATTTTATTCATCATTGGTATTCCTGTACATCCTAAGGTATCCCAAAGACATATATCTATATATATTTTTTTAAACAAGTTTTTATTTATTTTCTGCCATTGGAAACATGCCCATCTGCCAGTCCTGAGCGTGCAGTATTTTATGTGGTATTTCTAAAAGGTAGGATCAGTTCCTTTTTTTCTCCACAAGATGGCGCTCGCCTGTACACTTACAAATAGACTTTTCTTTTCCACATTCATCTCCCCATGCTTGAGAAAGAAGCGCGCTAAGTCATCCGACGGCGCCAGCTTTGAAACGTCGTCGCATTTGGTGACGTCACCGCGGCCTACGCTGAGCTCCGGGCCTCGTTTCCACTATCCCTCCGGACCAGCTGTTCTCACAGCAAAAGGACTGACAGGCTTAGGAGAGCAACCAGAGAGCAAGATCAGCATAACAACTAGCCCGGATCGACGTCCCTTCTACCCGCCCCACCCCAGCATTGAATGAGTAAATTTCCATACTGGATTTTAAGATTTTACTATGTAAGTTAACACTGTTGTCTGTGTATTAAACAAGCTTTTTAAACGTTTAACCTGGAGGCGCCCTCTGTTTTTTTATTTTCCCTTACCCTGCATACATGTTTGGAGTCCCTGCTCTGGTCTCCCCTGCCTTGGAAGGCTTGCCCTAGGACAACGATTTTGGGTCCATCAACTCATCACAGAACAGTGTCTCTCCCTCCAAGACCCATCGCATCACTCATTATTCCCAGGTTCATATTTTTCTTATTTTATTTTTGTCATTTTTCATTTTTTGAATTTTCTTTATTTATTATTTTTTGTAACAAGGATTCATCATCCATGCAGCTGACTCTTTCTTTACCCATGTGTCACTAATTTTCAGCGCCACAATCTCCTTTGTTTATCCTGTACTCTGTGGTGTCTTTGTTAAAGTCATTGTCTGCATACCACAGGAACCTTAAGTAGTCTCTGTGATCTTCTCGAACGAAGAAACAGTAGAACATCTTTTGTACATCTGCTGTTACTGCTACGGGTTCTTTTTTGAACCTGATGAGTACTCCAAGGAATGTGTTGTTCAGGTCAGGTCCGCTGAGAAGGACGTCATTTAATGAGATGCCTTCGTGCTTCGCACTAGAGTCAAATACTACACGTATCTGACCTGGTTTCCGAGGATGATACACCCCAAATATTGGTAAGTACCAGTGTTCTTGGTTTTCTTGTAGTGGTGGTGCCCTTTCTGCCTGCTCGTTGTCAAAAATCTTTTGCATGAAGGCTTGGAAGTGTTTCTTCATATTTGGCTTTCTTTGTAGAGTGCGCTGCAACAAACTGAAGCGTTTCTCTGCTTGTACCCTGTTGTCAGGAAGGCGATGGCGTGGTGACCGGAAGGGTAGAGTGGCTACCCAGCTGCCTGACTTGTCTCTGTAGACTTCTCTGTCCATGATCTCGAGGAAGAGGGTATCTTCTACCGAGGGTGCTGGCTTGTCGTCGTCTCGTGTTCTTTCAAACACCTTACAACCCAGTTCATCTGTATTTCCAGTTGAGGCTAAGTCTTCCATGCACCTCTGGATACTCTGATGATGTGTTGGGTTGTCTAATCTCTCTTTAATGTGTAGACAGTTGGTACATGGGCAAAGACAAGATGTACGACCATTCTGCAACAGATGTGTTCTGTAGACATTTACCTTTGCTGGTTTGTGCAGTCCGTCTAGACATACTTCTCCAACGATGACCCATCCGAGATCAAGGCGTTGTGCAAATAGTGCATTGTGTGGCCCATTGTACTGTTCTCTGACTTTGTGCACTCTGAGAATATCTCTCCCAAGTAGAAGGGTGATTGCAGCATCTGGATCTAGTGCTGGTATTTGGTCTGCTATTCACACCAGATGAGGGTGATGACGAGCAACTTCAGGTGTGGGAATCTCTGACCTGTCGTCTGGTATCTCATCACATTCTATGAGGGTAGGAAGAGTCACCTTTGTCTTTCCATCTAATGACTCGATGATGTAGTTATTTTCTCTTCTCCCTATTGTCTCTACAACTCCAGAACAAGTCTTCAAGGTGTATGGAGTTGGACTTCCTTTGTCACCCAAGAGGCCAAAGAACTCTGTTTTTGCCAGAGATCTGTTACTCTGTTCATCCAAGACTGTGTACACCTTGATTGCTTTTTCTCTGAAACCTGCTGGATACACCTTGACTAAGCATATCTTGGAGCATGATCTTGAGCTGCCCTGCTCTGTAAAGATCTCAGTGCACTTTGAGGTTACTGTTGGCGTTGTACTCTCGCCTTGCTCCCCACCATGATCTTCTTGAGTTGCCGGAACTTCTTGTTTCCATGGTGGTGGTCCCGGGTGCAGTGTTGACAAGTGTTTGTCACTGTTACACTCTGCGCATTGTATTGTTTTTTTACAGTCTTTTGCAAGATGCTGAATTGAAGCGCAGCATCTGAAACAAATGCGATTGTCTTTAAGATAAGCTTTGCGCTCTTCTAATGTCTTACTTCTGAAACTGCGACATTTTCTTAGTGGCTGAGGCTTGTTGTGGATAGGACATATTTTGTCTGGCTCCTCAACTTTCTTCCTTGTGTTGTCTTCCTGATTGGCTGCAGATTCAGGCGGAACTTCTGTCTTCCTTACAGAAACTGTTGCTCTGCGTTCTTTGTAAAGCCCTGGAGGTTTCTGTTCTACCTTTGGGAAGCTTGCCGTTCTCTTGTTCAGGAAAGCAAAGCTTGGGTCATTGCGTATTTCAGCTTGGTCTTCTATGAATTCAGCGAAGAAGGCGAACGGTGGAAATGCAACTCGATGATCTTTCTTGTATCTTCTTGCAAGTTGTAAGGAAGTTTCTCGATTATGGGCTCAACTCCACGTGCTGTATCCAGATATGAGAGACCTGGCAGATATCCACTAGACTTAGCGGCTTCTATTTCTAAGAGTAGGTCTCCCAAACCTCTCAGCTTTTGGTAATTATTGTTTGTTATTCTTGGATAGTTTTCTATCCTTTTCAGAAGAGTATCCTCGATCACTTCAGGTGATCCATAGCATTGTTCTAGTCTCCGCCACACCATTGCAAGTCCTGCTGCTGCGTCATGAACATGTACTGATCTGATCCTTTGGGCTTGCTCAGTGGACTCTGGTCCTAGCCATCTGACGAGCTGGTCAAGCTTTCCTTTCTCTGTCAGATTTAAGTCTTGGGTACCACTCAGGAAAGATGACTTTCAGGCCCAGTAGTTTTCTGGACGGTCATCGAATTTCATGAGACCAGCGCCTACTATCTCACGGTGCATCAGGAATTTTGCCACTTCTATAGCACTTGTTGCGTCTGGCGAATACTTCTCGGGTGTAAACTCAGGGTATGGCTGCGGCTGGTAAGGCTGATGAGGCGCTTGACTGAATCCACTTTGTTTAGGTGGTTGTTCTCGTCTGTTGTAAGTCTTTCTGCTATAATCCAGACTTGTATTTGCTTGAGGAGGGAGTACGCGAGCATCCGTTTGCACTCTTGGAGGGTTGGCAGATTGTTCTCTGAGCATGCGACCACTTGACTTCCCACACTGAGATTCTGAATCAGCCTTGCAATGTTGCGTAGTATCAAAGTTGCTTATTGCTGGTGGAGTCAATGAAGACCTAGGTGCATCATTGGACTGCTGGTCGGTGTACACGGTTGCTTGTGACTGTACGTACTCACGGGTGCGCTGGATTGCGCTGTGGGATGACATCTGGTTTTCTATGCCATCGAACTGAGCTTCGGCAGCCCTTGTGAAAACTTCTGCCTCGGCTAAGGCTGCTGCAGCGTTTTTCTGCTGTTTGAGTAAGTGTAAAGATGCTTCCACTTCTGCTTTCTTTTTGAGTGCTTCAGATTCACTCTTTGCTTTTTCTCTCATCAATTCAGCTTCTTGCTCCGCATAAGAAGCCATGGCGCAAGCTGCCTCTGCTTTTGCTCTTGCCTTAGTCGCTTTGTCGCTAGCCGATGACAGACTGCTGATGCTTGAATGTCTAGAACTATTACACTTAGATCTTGCTGAATCGGCGCTAGCTGAAGTCAGATTTGTTTGACTGGATGCTCTAGACTTGATTCTTGGCAAGCTGTGTGTTTCATCCTCCTTATAGGAGCATTGAGGGTTAACTGTCAGAGTGTTGTTCTCTGTGTTCTGCATCTTGATTTAGCTGGCAGCGTGGATAATGATGATGACTGGACACAGGCAGTATCAGTGTTGTAGTGAGTGAGAGAAATTAGTTTCACTTTTGTTTCGCTCCACGTGGCTGAAAGGAGTTATTAGTCCTTTTACTGCTGAGAACGATTCAAAGCTGTTTAACTGCTTCTGACAACGTTTTAAAGCCTTTTTACTGTAATGCCTCGACTGTGTGTTGCTTTAGGTACACAGCTTAACATCAAGTATAAACCGAGTCCCAATGAAAGATGCGCTGGTTTACTGAACTGATGCAATCTTTACTGAGATATAATGAACAGGAATGTGTACAATAGTGTTCATATTATATGATATTAGATCATAGTGGGTTGATATGGTAAAACTGTGAAACAAACATAAAAAGACAAATGTAAGCATGGCTATTCAAGCAACATACATTATACATAGCTAATACAAAAGATAGGCCTAACTAACATGTGCTTGCTTACTACACTGAAACACACATTATCTATCTGCAATGTCTAACACAAGCTGAACTAGCAAAACCCCTTTACTCATAGGCTTTGGTGTTCGTCAGGTTTGCAAACTGTAATAGCTTTAAGATGTCCTGTGGAACTGGTCACTAGAGTAGCTAGAGCTGGAATGAACAGGAAATGTCCCAGCAAGCCTCAGGCCCCGTACACACGAGAGGATCCATCTGCTGGAATTGATCCGCGGACCGGCTCCAGCGGATAGATCCCCTGGTGTGTACAATCCAATCCAATCTGTTTCCGCGGATTTTTATCCCCTGGGATGGATTTCAAGCGGATACAAATTTAAAGACATGCTTTCAAATCTATCCGCTTGAATCCATCCTGGTCTGTACAGACTCACCGGATCAATCCGTCCGAAGGGATCCCCCGCATGCGTCGTAATGATTCGACGCATGCGTGGAATTCCTTATATGACAGCGTCGCGCTCGTCGCCGCGTCATCATCGCGGCGAGGGTGCGACACGTCATCGCAAGGGGATTTCGGCGCGGATTTCGATCCTATGGTGAGTACACTCCATCGGATCCAAATCCGCTGAAATCCTCGAGAGGATTTATCCGCGGAAACGGTCCGCTAGACCGTATCTGCGGATAAATCCTCTCGTGTGTACTAGGCCTTAGACATACAGAGAAGACCCGCCTCTAGGCATCAAGAAAATTGAGGGTCTTAAAGAAACAGACACTGCTGAGTGCCAAGCATATAATATACATTGCAAAGGCAGCACAGGGCTTTTTCTTAACGACCCTGGGCCCTCCCTCCAAGGGGCTCTTAATATTTTTTGCTGTTTTACAATTTTATCTGGACTGAAAGTCAACTGTGACGCACTTTATTGCCTTGAACCTCACTCTCCTATTATCAACCCTTAAATCCAAACTAAGAGCTTGGGTCAATCTGCCCCTATCTCTTATAGGCAGAATAAACCTATATAACCACTTAAGGACCGGACCAATATGCTGCCTAAAGTCCCAAGGTGTTTTTACAATTTGGCACTGCGCTGCTTTAACTGGTAATTGCGCGGTCATGCAATGTTGTACCGAAACTAAATTTGCGTCCTTTTCTTCCCACAAAGAGAGCTTTCTTTTGATGGTATTTGATTGCCTCTGCGATTTTTATTTTTTGCGATATAAACGAAAAAAGACTGTAAATTTTGAAAAAAAAATGATTTTTCTTATAACAAAAAGTAAAAAATATCGAATAAACTAAATTTTAGTCAAACATTTAGACCAAAATGTATTCAGCCACATGTTTTTAGTAAAAAAAATCGCAATAAGCGTATATTTATTGGTTTTCGCAAAAATTATAGCGTCTACAAACTAGGGTACATTTTCTGGAGTTTACACAGCTTTTATTTTATGACTGCCTATCTCAATTCTTGAGGTGCTAAAATGGCAGGGCAGTACAAAACCCCCCCAAATGACCCCATTTTGAAAAGAAGACACCCCAAGGAAACTGCATGTTGAGTCCATTGAATATTTTTTTTTTGTCCCAAGTGACTGAATAATGACAAAAAAAAAGATAACAAAAAGTTGTCACTAAATGATATATTGCTCACACATGCCATGGTTATATGTGGAATTGCACCCCAAAATACATTCTGCTGTTTCTTCTGAGTACGGTGATACCACATGTTTGGGACTTTTTGGGAGCCTAGCCACGTACGGGACCCCGAAAACCAAGCACCGCCTTCAGCATTTCTAAGGGCGCAAATTTTTGATTTCACTCCTCGCTACCTATCACAGTTTCGAAGGCCATAAAATGCCAAAATAGCACAAAACCACCCCAAATTACCCCAGTTTGGAAAGTAGACACCCCAAGCTATTTGCTGAGAAGCATGTCGAGTCCATGGAATATTTTATATTTTGAGACAAGTTGCGGGAATATGACAAACTGATTTTTATACCTGTTTAGGAGACACCTGACAGACTGGTAATTATAATAGCTTAAGGCTGGGTTCACACTTGTGCTCAAACGCTCTGACATTGGGAGCTCATGTCGCATAACGTGTGAAAATAAATGTTTCCCTATAGGAGCCGTTTTAACTGGTCCGACACATGTCGATTCGACTTTGAAAATGCTCCCTGCACTACTTTGGTCTGACTTTGACCCTACTTCAGGCTATTGAATTGAAGTGGGATCAAAGTCAGAACGCCGTCTTGCATGATTCGACTTTGGCATGTGACTTGTGCTCTGCTGATCATGAGGGGGAACTCCATGCCAAATTGTAAATAAAAAAACGGCCTGTTTTTTCGGCGTGGGGGTTCCCCTTAAAATCCATACCAGACCTAAGGGCTTAGTATGCTCCTGGCAAGGGCGGATCCAGAGTCTAGTCTCGGGAGGGGCACTGCCAGAAAATAAGGTGTTGCTTACAGGACTCAATTAGGTGTACGATGTGTCCGCTGCAATGTTGCAGTACCGCTAAAAAATCAATGATCGCCGCCATTACTAGTAAAAAATATTTAAATATAAATGCCATAAATCTATCCCATAGTTTGTAGACGATTTTCAGGGACTGCAGACATGGTACAAGAGATGGTCAGAGACTGCAGACGTGGTACAAGAGATGGTCAGAGACTGCAGACGTGTACAAGAGATGGTCAGAGACTGCAGACGTGGTACAAGAGATGGTCAGAGAATGCAGACATGATACAGGAGATGGTCAGAGACTGCAGACATGGTACAAGGGATGGTCAGAGACTTCAGACATGGTACAAGAGATGGTCAGAGACTGCAGACGTGGTACAAGAGATGGTCAGAGAATGCAGACATGATACAGGAGATGATCAGAGACTGCAGACGTGGTACAACGGATGGTCAGAGACTGCAAACATGGTACAAGAGATGGTCAGAGACTGTAGACATGGTACAAGAGATGGTCAGAGACTGCAGACATGGTACAAGAGATGGTCAGAGACTGCAGACATGGTGCAAGAGATTGTCAGAGACTGCAGACATGGTACAAGAGATGGTCAGAGACTGCAGACATGGTACAGGAGATGGTCAGAGACTGCAGACATGAGACAGGAGATGGTCAGAGACTGCAGACATGGTACAAGAGATGGTCAGAGACTGCAGACATGGTACAAGGGATGGTCAGAGACTGCAGACATGATACAGGAGATGGTCAGAGACTGCAGAAATGGTACAAGAGATGGTCAGAGACTGCAGACATGGTACAAGAGATGATCAGAGACTGCAGACATGGTACAAGGGATGGTCAGAGACTGCAGACATGGTACAAGAGATGGTCAAAGACTGCAGACATGGTACAAAAGATGGTCAGAGACTGCAGACATGGTACAAGGGATGGTCAGAGACTGCAGACATGGTACAAGAGATGGTCAGAGACTGCAGACATGGTACAAGGGATGGTCAGAGACTGCAGACATGGTACAAGGGATGGTCATGGTACAAGGGATGGTCAGAGACTGGGGACATGGCACAAGAGATGGTCAGAGACTGAAGACATGGTACAAGAGATCAATGCAGCCTCATCAGTGCCCATCATTGCAGCCTCACTGTACATATGAATGCAGCCCCACTGTATATATGAACGCAGCCCCACTTTTGTATATAAATGCAGTCCCACTTGTGTATATAAATTCAGTCCCACTTTTGTATATGAATGCAGCCCCACTTTTGTATATAAATTCAGTCCCACTTTTGTATATAAATTCAGTCCCACTTTTGTATATAAATTCAGTCCCACTTTTGTATATAAAGACAGTCCCACTTTTGTATATAAATTCAGTCCCACTGTATATATAAATTCAGTCCCACTTTTGTATATAAATGCAGTCCCACTTGTGTATATAAATTCAGTCCCACTTTTGTATATGAATGCAGCCCCACTTTTGTATATAAATTCAGTCCCACTTTTGTATATAAATTCAGTCCCACTTTTGTATATAAAGACAGTCCCACTTTTGTATATAAATTCAGTCCCACTGTATATATAAATTCAGTCCCACTGTTGTATATAAATGCAGTCCCACTTTTGTATATGAATGCAGCCCCATTTTTGTATATAAATGCAGTTCCACTTTTGTATATAAATGCAGTCCCACTTTTGTAAATAAATTCAGTCCCACTTTTGTATATAAATGCAGTCCCACTTCTGTATATAAATGCAGTCTCACTTTTGTATATAAATGCAGCCCCACTTTTGTATATGAATGCAGCCCCACTTTTGTATATTAATGCAGCCCCACTTTTGTATATAAATGCAGTCCCACTTTTATATATAAATTCAGTCCCACTTTTGTATATAAATTCAGTCCCACTTTTGTATATAAATACAGTCCCACTTTTGTATATAAATGCAGTCCCACTTTTGTATATAAATTCAGTCCCACCTTTGTATATTAATGCAGTCCCACTTTTGTATATGAATGCAGCCCCACTTTTGTATATAAATGCAGTCCCACTTTTGTATATGAATGCAGTCCCACTTTTGTATATGAATGCAGCCCCGCTGTATATATAAATGCAGCCCCACTTTTGTATATGAATGCAGCCCCACTTTTGTATATGAATGCAGTCCTACTTTTGTATATAAATGCAGCCCCACTTTTGTATATAAATGCAGTCCCACTTTTGTATATAAATGCAGCCCCACTTTTGTATATAAATGCAGCCCCACTTTTGTATATTAATGCAGTCCCACTTTTGTATATAAATGCAGCCCCACTTTTGTATATAAATTCAGTCCCAATTTTGTATATGAATGCAGCCCCACTTTTGTATATAAATTTAGTCCCACTTTTGTATATAAATTCAGTCCCACTTTTGTATATAAATGCAGTCCCACTTTTGTATTTAAATGCAGCCCCACTTTTGTATATTAATGCAGTCCCACCTTTGTATATAAATGCAGTCCCACTTTTGTGTATAAATGCAGCCCCACTTTTGTATATAAATGCAGCCCCACTTTTCACACACAGCAGGTATCTCCTCTCCTGACGTGTGTCATGGAACAAACAGGAGCTGTAGGTCTGTGTTCGGCAGGGCAGTGTGCTCTAGCAAGGTCCCCCCCTAGACGGGCTTGTGTGATAGACAAAACACTGATTCAATCAGTGTTCTATCTCCATCTACTATTACACGAGCAGGTCTAGCACAGGCAGCACAGCCGAACACAGACCCAGCTCTCACACACAGCGAGAGATGCCCGGTGTCATACACGCAGGAGAGAGGGGGAGCGCTGCAGTCAGCTACAGCTCAAAGCAGCCTCAGGACAGGCAGCCTACCAGGCTGGGCCAGTCCGGCCCTGGTGATGACAGAGAGAGAGTGAGAGACTCGGCAGCGGCAGCTGCAGGCACCACAAAGCAGTTTTAAAAAGTTGGATCCCCATCATTTCTTTCTCACGCTCGCTGTAATGTGTTTTTCCTATTGCAGCAAGCGCGAGATATAGAGTACCCTGTTGCCGAAAACCAGCGCGATAGGATCGCGCTGGAAACGGATTCTCGCAGGCAGGTACTGTATCCGATCAGCTCATGCCCTAGTGGATCAGGGCTATATGTCATTTGAAGATGTTCAGGCGATAATCCGGTTATGTGTAAAGCCAGCCCTGTCATTTATTCCCGAGGGGAGTGACGATTTTTCTCCCCCCTTTAATTACGGCCAATTTGAATCTCTGGTATGGTTGTTAGAAGTACTTGATCCAGCCTTTTTCTTTGAACAATACAGTGCCTGCCGCCGAGAATGTGTTTTTAGCATCGCGCTGATTCTCGGCGACAGGGTGCCGACATCTCGCACTCGCTGGAATAGTAAAAGCACATTCCAGCGAGCGTGTCATAGAAGCGACGGGGATCCGACTTGGATTCCCGCCAATTCTACACGTGGGCGGCGTTTGGTATGAATCCTGAGGGGGAACTCCCCACCGGATTTTAAATAAAAATCCGGCATGGGTTCCCCCCCCCAGGAGCATACCGGGCCCTTAGGTCTGGTATGGGTTGTAAGGAGACCCCCCTACGCCTACAATCCATACCAGACCCGTATCCAAAGCACGCTACCCGGCCGGTCAGGAAAGGAGTGGGGACGAGCGAGCGCCCCCCCTACTGAGCCGTACCAGGCTGCATGCCCTCAACATGGGGGGGTAAGGTGCTCTGGGGCAGGGGGGCGCACTGCGGGGTCCCCCCACCCCAGAGCACCCTGTCCCCATGTTGATAAGGACAGGGCCCCTTCCCGACAACCCTGGCCATTGGTTGTCGGGGTATGCGGGCGGGAGGCTTATCGAAAACTGGGAGCCCCCTTTAATAAGGGGGCCCCCAGATACCGGCCCCCCACCTGCAAGCAAAGTGTAAACACAAATAAACAACACAGGGTATTAAAATATTTTATTAGTCTGCTCCGGGGCCCCCTCTCTTCTTTAGCTCTTTCACGAGGGGGGCTTGCTTCTTTGACGTCTTAGGGTGGGGGCCGCTCTTCTTCCCGCCATCTGATTCTCTTCCGCAGCCGGGGGGGTCGCTTTTATAAAAGCGCCCCCTCGGCGGGCTTCCTCTGACGTCTTCGGCGGGGGGGTGGGTGCCACTCTTCTTCGCCGCCGTCGGGTTCTCTTCTGCCGCCGGGGGGGTCGCTTTTATAAAAGCACCCACCCCCCGGCGGGGTTCCTCCGACGTCTTCGGCGGGGGGTGGTGTGCTTCTGTCTTCTTCTTCTTCTGTCTTCTTTCTTGCTTCTTCTTCTGTCGCCTTCTGCTGTCTTCGTTTCTTCTTTCCTTTAGGTGTTGACACGTCGCTTCCTCCCGCTGCAATGCCGAATGCGGCGGCTCGCACCGACTTATATAGGCCACCTACAACGTCACAGTCCCATCATGCTCCGGTACCTACCCACGTGATACATACCCACGTGGGTAGGTACCGGAGCATGATGGGACTGTGAGGCCTATATAAGTCGGATGCAAGCCGCGCACCTGTCATTGCAGCGAGAAGAGCCGTTGGGTCAACAGCGGAAGAAGGGAGAAGAAGGGAAGTGAAGAAGAAGACGTCATAGAAGAGCGTGCTGGCCACCTGCTAGTAACTGAGCTTCACACGAAGATAGCGGGTGGCCAGCGCTGAAGGAGAAGGCACCGGACAACGGGAGAAGAACCGGGGTGCGTCGAGTCAACAGTGGAGAGCGGCGACGATAGAAGAAGACCCCCGGAAAGCGGAGAAGACCCCCCGGAGAGCAGAAGACCCCCTGGGGAGCGAAAGAAGAAGCCCCCCCCCCTGCTAAAAGAGCTAAAGAAGACAGGGGGGCCTCCGGAGCAGACTAATAAATTATTTTAAAAACCCTGTGTCGTGTTTTTATTAACTTAAACACTTTCCCTACAGGTGAATGGGTAGGGGTACGATGTACCCCATATCCATTCACTTAGGGTGGGGGGCTGGTATCTGGGGGCCCCCTTATTTGAGGGGGCTCCCAGATTCCGATAACCCCCCACCCGCAGACCCCGACAACCAACGGCCAGGGTTGTCGGGAAGAGGCCCTGTCCTTATCAACATGGAGACAGGGTGCTCTGGGGTGGGGGGGCCACAGTGCGCCCCCCTGCCCCAGAGCACCCAACCCCCCCATGTTGAGGGCATGCAGCCTGGTACGGCTCAGGAGGGGGGGCGCTCGCTCGTCCCCACTCCCTTCCTGACCGGCCGGGTAGCGTGCTTTGGATACGGGTCTGGTATGGATTGTAGGGGGATCCCCTATGTCGGTTTTTCGGCATAGGGGGGTCTCCTTACAACCCATACCAGACCTAAGGGCCTGGTATGCTCCTGGGGGGGGGGAACCCATGCCGTTTTTTTATTTAAAAATTGGCGTGGAGTTCTTCCTCTCAGGAATGCATACCAAACACTGGCTAGAATTGGCGGGAATCCAAGTCGGATCTCCCGTCGCTTCTATGACGGCTTTGTCTCCATCGCGGCAAGCCAGCTCGGCGCTGGCTCCCGCGATGGGGCTCGTAGGTGCTCAATCTCGCCGAGAAAGGGAGCGAAATTGACACAATATCGCGGTCACCCACTGTATTCCTCGCAGGTGTTGTCTGATTGCATACATTCAGTGCAATCCCTGGTTAGACAGACTGTGTGTGAATCAATGTTTGTTCAACCTGTGCTAGAGGCATGGTCAGATCTCCTGTATATTCAGCCAAGCCACAACATTCCAGCCCTGCCATTATTCACTTGCCTTCCCAAAAATCTATCTCCCCGTCACCTATGGCAACCCCAGCTACAGCCCAGTTTACACAGCTGCCTACCCGATACTATTACCCAGTCTCTACTTGCTGCATCTACCGTGCCTTCAATCCACCTGCTTCTCCCCTTCCACCTGTAGTAATTCCACAAAAACCTCCTCCAACTACTGTTCCTGTGTCTCTACCGCATTCCAGCCCTTCCTTTTACCCAATTACATCCTCTTCGAACATCCCTCCCGTTACTTACAAATCTGAAGTGGCTAACCCAAAAAAGAAACAAAAGTTCTTTCCGACCCACACAATCCTGCCAGTAACCCAACCTGCCTCCACGCCGACCAACCTGCTCCAGCCTGCGTTCATGCCAGTTGAACCTGATGACCCACCTAATTCTGCCAACTCTTTGCCTGCTGTCCAGTCTGATGTGCCTGCCTTCCAGTCTGATGTGCCAGCTTTCCAGTCTGATATGCCCGCCTTCCAGTCTGATGTCTCAGTGCCTACCTTCCAGTCTGATGTGCCTGCCATACAGTCTGATGTGCCTGTCTTCCAATCTGATGTCCTGGTGCCTGCCTTCCAGTCTGATGTCCTGGACCCTGCCTTCCAGTCTGATGTGCCTACCTTCCAGTCTGATGTGCCTGCCATACAGTCTGATGTGCCCGCCTTCCAGTCTGATGTCCTGGTGCCTGCCTTCAAGTCTGATGTCCTGGACCCTGCCTTCCAGTCTGATGTGCCTGCCTTCCAGTCTGATGTGCCTGCCTTTCAGTCTGATGTCCCTGCCTTCCAGTCTGATGTCCCTGATTTCCAGTCTGATGTCCTAATGCCCGCTTTCCAGTCTGATGTCCTGGTGCCTGCCTTCCAGTCTGATGTCCTGGTGCCTACTTTCCAGTCTGATGTCTCGTGCCTGCCTCCCAGTCTGATGTGCCGGCCTTCCAGTCTGATGTCCTGGTGCCTTCCTTCCAGTCTGATGTTCTGGTGATTGCCTTCCAGTCTGATGTGCCTGCCTTCCAGTCTGATGTTCTGGTGCCTGCCCTCCAGTCTGATGTCCTGGTGCCTGCCTTACAGCTTGATGTCTCCGTGCCTGCTTTCCAGCCTGATGTCTTGATATTTGTGTCCCGGTCTGAAGTCCCGGTGTCCCAGTCTAAAGTCCCGGTGCCTGTGTTCTCAACTGAATTTTCAGTGCCCGTTGCCCAGTCTGCTAAGCCAGTGCCCGTCATCCGGCTTGCTGGACCAATGACCGGTGTCCAGATTGTTGAAACAGGGGCCCGTTTACCTAGCCCAATGGGCTGGGGCCCGTTACTTTGCTTGCTGAGCTGGTACCTGTCACCCAGCTTACCATTATGGAGCCTGCCACTCAGTTAGATGACCCGAAGCTTGTTGCCCAGCTCGAGCTGCTGCTCAGCTCGTTGACCCAGAACCCACTGTCTGCCTGGATGTGCCCACTGTCTGCCCGGATGTGCCTATTGCCCAATTTAAAGTGCCTGATGACCAGCCTGAAGTACTTGTTGCCCAGCCTGTTGTACACTCATCCATTGTGCTGCTCGATGCCATAGACTATGGACAATTAAAACTAGTTGGAGCGTCCGGAGGCTTCTTCTTTAGGTGGTGTACTTTCAGGAAAGGGTTCATCAGTTGGTGGAGCTGTTGGTCCTGTGGGTCGCAGTACCGGTGTCCACCAGCGAGTGTCTTCTTGCAGCCAGGATCTGTGATAAAAGATTTCACCTACTGGTGGCACTGTCAGATCCATGGGCCGTAGTACCGGTGTCCACCAGCGGGTGTTTTCCGGCAGTGTTGAGTCATCATTATGTCCTGTGATCGGGGGTCATCTGAGCCTTATTTCAGGTGATATGTATAAATATCTGGCAGCTCACACTGTTGAGTTGCCTTGGTATCTCTCTTCTTGCGCCCTGACCTTGCTTGCCTGTGACCTGATTCAGAGCCTGTATCTGACCCTGTTCCTGTGCTTATCCTGATCTAGTCCCTCCTGTGTACCTGTTACCTTGGATCCCTGCCCTGCAGCCTATCCATCCATCCTCTCCCTGTCCTGTTGGTTTGCCATCCTCATTTGCTACCTCCCTGTGTATGACCTTGGCTTGGCTTATGTTACATGTCTGGAACATCCCTTGTCCTTCTTCTGATCTCTGTGTATGACCCTGATCTGGCTAAGTTTAAGATTGCGGTATTTCCCTTCTGTTTGTGCATAGTTGTTTGTGGGTCCTTGTTTGGTGGGTTGTTCACTGTTTGCATTGGAGGTATTTATATTTTGTTGTCACTTATCTTTAAATAAACTTAATTATTCACTCAAATGCATTTTTGGTTCTCCTGTGCAGTCCACACAGTCTGGTCTACTAATGGATCTGATGAAACAGCTGACGCTGGGAAACGCGTAATCCTATTGGCCGGCTTGGACTCCCACGTCACTTCCGGTGCGACGCCGGGACGCTGCGTTCCACTGTGGAATGCACGCTGCTTCTCCCTGTCCTTTCTGGATCTCCCATCCTCGGATGTCTACACCACCAGCTTGCTGCTGCCCAGGACAGGGAACCTGAAAGAAGATGGCACCGCAGTGACCCCAGGCCCGCATCCTGCCATCTGCCATCTGCCACCTGCAGTTTACCACTTTGTTTCACTGCTTGTTGAAAACATCCATTTGTGAGTAGCCATTTTTATGTGTGCATTTTATGTGTGCATTCCATTTATTTTACTATTAAACTACGGCTCTCTGCACTTAGATTGGCGCATCTTGTCTTCTCTTTTTCTGGTCTACTTATTCCCTGACAAAGGGCCTCTTCCCGACAAACCTGGCCATTGGTTGTCGGGGTCTGCAGGCAAGGGGTCTTATCGGAATCTGGGATCCAGATCCCGGCCCCTACATCGTACCCCTACCCATTCACCTGGGGGGAAAAAAGTGTCAATAAAAAAAAACACACTAGACAGGTTTTTAAAGTCATTTATTAGGCAGCTCCGGGGGTCTTCTTCCGAATTCGACGTCTTCTTTCAACTTCTCCGATGTCTTCTCCCCCTCTTGTTCTGCCAGCTCTTTTACTAGCGGTGGCCCGGTCTTCCCCGTCATCTTCTCCCCATGTTGACACAACACTCTCTCCCGCTGTAATGCCGTGTGTGCGGTGCGCAATGACTTATATAGGCATGGGGCGTGGTCACCGGGTGATGTCACCTGGTGACCCCGCCCCTTATGACGTCACTGCCTGAGGTGTTATTGATGCTGTGGCAGAAGACCGAAGCAACCAGATGAATTCTGCAGTGTTAGCCCAGATTCAGCCAAATGCAGCTTGATTGGATGTTGCTTCACAGTTCAGAGGGATAATGGACAATGATGATAGGTGTGTGCAGTCTGGCCTTCCGGGACGCCGAGGGAGCCTCACATGGTCTCTGGTCCAGGGACCCTAACGTCGCCCCTTTCGGTGGGTGGGGGGAGCTACAAGCCTGCGTTGGATCACCCAGATTGCCACTTCCAGGGCATTATTTAATGTCTGGCCTCTGGGAGATGTACACCATATCCCATACCAGGCTGGATGCTATAGCATCCACACCGTTTTGGCATTCCACCTCGCCTGCTCTGCAATACTTGCCGTCAGGCCCCCAACTACCTACTACACTAAGCTACATAGACAAACATCAATACACCAGGTAACATTTGCATTTGTTAATTTATATTTTACATATACAAAACCCTACCTCGTTCGTACACTTTATCTACTACTTTTGCCCATTTTTTACTGGGCACACACGTTTACCCTCACATTCACCTTTACTCTACTTATTTCACCCACACATTTATGCTAATTTACTCACATACATTTTAATGTATTCTACATCCTCACATTATAACTTTTATCCACCCATCACATTGGCAGTTTGACACTTGCACCAATGTTGCACCTCTATACACCTATTATTATTCACATCACATTTATACACCTTAGTACGCTTCACATCACGTCACTATTCCCACATTAACCTTCATTTGATTCCTCTTTGTTTAGTCAAACTTTAGTCAATTATTTTATTACCTTTATTATTCTTTATTGTCTAGTCAACTTGTTCCTTTTTGGAATATTCAGGAATGCCTTACCTAACACTATATTTTTGCCCTTACCCTCTTATACACATTCCAGCCATCAATTTGATAGGCTTGTCTGTAATTACTCATTCAATTAACTATACATGGCTGTTCTGGGTGTTCATTGCAGGTGGCGGCTCCTCCCCCGCCGGCGGGGTGTCAATTATTTGAGGCTCCTTGAAGACCCCTATGGGTGGACCCCTCACCCTCGGGAGTGCGGGGGCTTTCACAGGTCCCCTAGGACTACTCAGTGACTTCAATATCGTCCATTCCATGTTTAGCGGTAAATACAGTATATATCCTGCTAGTATCTATGTAATGCATTACTGACATGTCATTTATATATATTCATTTTTTATATATATTAATTTTATATTTTTGTGATATACCTTTTAGAAATAAATTATCCCCCTGAAGAGACCCCAATTGGTCGAAACGCGTCGGGGATCAACAATGTACTACAATATGAAATATTATATCATGTGTAATGATTATGTCTAAAGTACCATGGAATGCGATAATCTACCATTACAACTGTTCTTATGCTGTAACTCCTATATACTGTGATATTCAAATCTTTTTCCATTTAATAAATACTATTTTTATATAGCTACCAGTATTTTACTGTTTTGACATTGCTGCCTAAAAGCCCCACAAAAAACGGGGAAACCTTTACATTTTCCATTGCCTATTGCACTCTAAAGCTCAAACACACATGCATGTGTGTGTGTCTACATATATATGACCCCGACACAGTGAAAGAGAAGAGTGTAACAGGATTAACTTTAGGGGCACAGGGTGAATGAGAACCCCACTATGGTCTGTGCTAGTCACATTTAATGCGGTCAGATATTGTATATATTGTATATATATTGTGTGTTGGCTGATGTATACTAGTCAGCTTGCTGTGATGAAAGGGATGGGGTGTGATTGCATTCCATTGTCTATTGTGGTAATTGAGTCTGCTATGTGGATTGGAGCTTGGTAGCCTGGATACCTATTATGGGATGTTTAAGAGTCTTGCTGTGAGGAAAGGGGGGAATCACTCCAGCAACCCCCCCCCCCTGCTAAGACTGTTTACTGAAGGAGAAGTTTGAACACACCTGACCTGTATCACCATTGTCATTGGACAATTTAACCCACCCTGTTTCCCAAGGGTGGGAGGGATGTATTTTGAGGAGAAATGTGTTACAATGTGCAGATAATAAAGATTCATTCCCTGTTTTGAACCTCAACCAGAGCTGTGTGTCTCGTTTCTGGGGGGGAATTCTTATCGGTCGTGTTCGTTTGCCTGATTGTGGAGTGTCGATAAGCTGTCTTGGGTGGAATGGAATATCGTGAATGGATTTAACCCCTGTCCCATTTGGGGTTCCGTTACAACTGGTGGCAAGCAGTGAGATGATCCCACAGCCTTAAAGGACAGCTACAAGGACACAGGACAATGGAGACACAGTAGGAACGGCTGAAGCTCTCTACCCTTAAGGACTTACTGGAGAGCCGGGGCAGACCAGCCAGAAACCATAAGAAGATGGACGTGATTACAGAACTTGTCCAAATGGATGGAGCTGAAAGACCCAACATAACGGAAAGGCCCAGCGTAACAGACAGGACCCCGGAGGAAGAAAGTTTTGATCGGGCTGTTAAGCTAAGACTGGCACACTATGGTCCTAACACTCCACCGGAGATCATAGACCGAGTTATAGCTGCTGTGGACGCAAATTGGCTACGGCAAAGACGTTCTGCAGAAGTCACAGAAGCACCAACTGAAAGGAGAAAGATACATTTTGCTGCTTTTAAGAACTTCATTGAAACTGAAGGGGAGATTGATGGGTACCTTGCTGATTTTGAACGGCAATGTGCCCTACACCGGGTGCCCACAGAGGAATGGGTTACCATTTTGTCTGGGAAATTGTCCGGCCGGGCCAGTGAAGCATTCAGGGCCATTCCAGACAAGGATATTATGAACTATGGACTGGTAAAAGAAGCACTTTTGGCCAGGTATGCCGTCACACCGGAGGCATACCGGAGGCGGTTCCGAGAGACGAGCAAGCAGACTGGAGACTCATATACCGAGTGGGCATGCCGCCTACACCGCACAGCATCCCACTGGGTCGATGGATGCCAAGCAGAATCCGGGGAAGAGGTGCTGCAGGTGTTCCTGCTGGAGCACTTCTTTGACAAACTGTCCCGGGAAGTCAGAAAATGGGTCCGGGACAGAAACCCTTTCTCCTTGTCTGAAGCAGCTCGCCTGGCGGACGAATACACTGACGCCCGCAAACTGGACAACTCTGTGGTCAAGACCACAGCTCGGGTGGATTATCGATCAGCGGCACCCCCGCCGCCTATTGCCTACAAACCCCAGTCGGACCGTCCTACAACACCACCTCCAGCGGCCACTTATCTTCAGAAGCCTAGGTTCAACTCCCAGGACTACTCACAGTCCATCAGGTGTTTTGGGTGTAAACAGCTAGGACACAGAAAGCCAGACTGTCCATTGAATCCACCCAGGCAGTCACAGTCATGGAGACAGCCAGAAAGGGGGAACCCCCGCACACCCATGCGTTGAGGAGGAAGAACATTGGGACGTTCTGCACGAGGCAGATCCGATACAAGCAGCTAACCAGGACAACAGGCAGCAACACAGGCAGACTGTCTGGGTCAATGGAAAGGTAGCCAATGGACTACGCGATTCTGGGGCCACGATGACCCTGCTACAGAAGAAACTCATCCCAGAGAGCCAGCACATTGGAGACACCGTAGCCGTAAGAGTAGCGGGAGGCACGGTCTTCCGGCTACCCGTTGCCCGGGTTCACCTGGATTGGGGGGGTTGGTTCGGGACATGTGAATGTGGGGGTGATGAAGGATTTGCCAGCAGATGTACTACTGGGGAATGATTTGGCCCCCCTTATTTCTGCGTACGCCCCGATGTGCCCCGCTGAAGCCCACACAGTGACTACCTGTGCCCAGACCCGCATTGCTGGAACCAACTCGCTTGCTGCTGAGACCCGGGTAAGACTACCTTCCCCGACATGTACTGTAGATCTGGCACAATATCACAGTCTAAAATGGGAATGTGACAAGTTGGCCAGAGAGAAATCGGAGATGCAACGACACTACGTAATGTATTATGAGATGTCCCGTGGCTTGAACATTGAAATGTACAAACAGGCTGAAATTGTCAAAAGATTAAATGGGATTTGCATCCAGGTTGTGCCTTATCTGTCCCAAGAGCATCAGCAACAGGTTTTGGGAGCCATTGAGAGAGCAAAGCAAGTGACTGTTCCAGAACTGAATTCCATTATTCACCTTCCCCATCAGCTACCGACCTGGTAAGCCAAATGGCAATGCTGATGGTTTATGCCGGCAAACAGACGTCATCCCGGCCTCCTAGTTCCGGACATCCCCAAGTTGACCCGAAAAGGATTAAGCCGGGTCTGCCGGAGTGTTCCACAAGGAGGGAGCCATGTAACAGGATTAACTTTAGGGGCACAGGGTGAATGAGAACCCCACTATGGTCTGTGCTAGTCACATTTAATGCGGTCAGATATTGTATATATTGTATATATATTGTGTGTTGGCTGATGTATACTAGTCAGCTTGCTGTGATGAAAGGGATGGGGTGTGATTGCATTCCATTGTCTATTGTGGTAATTAAGTCTGCTATGTGGATTGGAGCTTGGTAGCCTGGATACCTATTATGGGATGTTTAAGAGTCTTGCTGTGAGGAAAGGGGGGAATCACTCCAGCAACCCCCCCCCCCCTGCTAAGACTGTTTACTGAAGGAGAAGTTTGAACACACCTGACCTGTATCACCATTGTCATTGGACAATTTAACCCACCCTGTTTCCCAAGGGTGGGAGGGATGTATTTTGAGGAGAAATGTGTTACCATGTGCAGATAATAAAGATTCATTCCTGTTTTGAACCTCAACCAGAGCTGTGTGTCTCGTTTCTGGGGGGGAATTCTTATCGGTCGTGTTCGTTTGCCTGATTGTGGAGTGTCGATAAGCTGTCTTGGGTGGAATGGAATATCGTGAACGGATTTAACCCCTGTCCCATTTGGGGTTCCGTTACAAAGAGCATATACACTTCTCTTATGGCAGAGCCGATGTTCCTGCTGCTACACAGAGCAATAATAATAGTTCGCATAGGGTGATTAGGATGTGCTTGCGCACACCCTGTGCGCACACCTATGAAAATGATATAAAACACATTGCAAAAGCTATCCATGAGCTTTTGAAGGAAAATACGTGGAATATTCTACAATGGGCGAGTCAATCACCTGATCTCAACCCAATTGAGCATGCATTTCACTTGCTGAAGGCAAAACTAAAGGCAGAAATACCCACAAACAAAGAACGGAATACAGCTGCAATTAGAGTCTGGCAAAGCATCAGAAAGGAGAAAACCCAGTCTTTGGTAATGTCTATGGGTTCCAGACTTCAGGTAGTCATTGCCAGTAAAGGATTTTCAACAAAATATTAACCTGTTCCTTACCGAGTCATTGCAAAATGACGTCGGCAAGAACCTTTCATCCATCCGGGTGGACGTTATACGATGTCCTGGTCTTCTCGGGCGGCTAGGGGGAGTGTGCGCACCCGCCACATTGCTTAGGACCCGGTGCACGTCCCCAGCGGCCGCGATGTTCGCCGGGCACCCGCGATTGCCAGTTTTCACAGCAGGACCGTGGATCTGGGTGTAAACACACAGATCCACGTTCTGTCAGAGGAGAGGAGACCGATGTGTGTTTCCAGTACAGAGGAACACAGATCGGTCTCCTCCCCTTGTGAGTCCCCTGCCCGTACAGTTAGAATCACTCCCTAGGGAACATATTTAACCCCTTAATCTCTCCCTAGTGTTAACCCCTTCCCTGCCAGTCACATTTACACAGTAATCAGTGCAGTTTTATAGCCACTAATCGCTGTATAAATGTGAACGGTCCAAAAACTTGTCAAAAGTCTCCAATATGTCCTTCGCAATGTCACACTAAAAAAATCGCAGATCACCGCCATTACTAGTAAAAAAAGCCATGTGAATTAGTGATTGGTTCGTCTATGGAACCATCTGTTATTCTATGGGGATGCAACAACTGTATCACCACAGCTGTAGGTCCTAATATGTCAGGTGTGGGTGAGTGTCTCTGAATGCACTTTGCCTATTTAATACATTAATAATTACTGTAAATAACATTTATATACAGTAATATCTTGGATTACAAGCATAATTTGTTCAAGAACCATGCTTGTAATCTAAAGCACTCGTATATATATGTATATATATATATATATTTTTTTGTGGGGGGCGTGACCGGATGCAGGTGTGTGCTGCGAGGTGTGCGAGGTGGGTGCTGGATATGTGAGACGCAGCGAGATGTGAGAGGTCTCCCTCGCCCAACCTACTTGCCTTTTCTACTCCAGGCATGATATGCGCACTGCCCTAACCTGACTTAATCTCCTGCCTTGTGCCGCTTTTTTTGCCTTTCATATGCCCTTTATACGAACTTTTCCGCCGATGCTGTTTGTGCAAAGGCTAGCCGATTGTACCTGCTACGGGAAGCGGGTCAAACGGGGGTGCCTCCGTATCTCTCCCTGAAGCCCCGGAGATCATGCTCGAGCTTCCCTGGAGGTCTGTGCAGAGCTGAGATGGGAGGATACGATTGGAAGGCGACAGTCAGCTGACAGGACCACGTGACCGCCTCAACGAATCCCACCGCGTCTAAGCGTCCAAACGTCTAAGCCGGAGGAGCCGGCGCTGGTGGATGCCGTGGATCTCTCGGAGTTTCCCCCATAGACCCCGCATTGCATCTCTCGCCTTGGTATAGGGGGAGGACGTGGACAAGGGCGAAGATTGGCGCCCGAGAGAGCAGAAGAGCGGCACAGTAAACTAGGCAGGACAGCTTCCACACAGTGCACCTGTTCAATAGAGGTGAGCCTGGGACAAGGAGATGAGTGAGTAACCCAGCATAATAATCGCATATGGAACTGTGTAGTAGCAACCAGCCAAATTGATTGTAGAAGGAGAGTGTATTGCACCAGGCATTTTCTGTTTTTCTTTTTTTACTTTTCTTAACCTGCTAGCAACCTGTTGCATTCTCTAAAGATCCCTGCACCCTTGTGCGGAGGCACAGAACAGCGGGACTACAAGTTTAGGGTGCAGCACTCAAGTATCTAATTACTCTCTAAATAATAAACAATAAACAATACATGCAAGTATCCCTGCAAAAATCCTATAACCTTGCATGTGATGAGAGACTTGTTCTGCTTTCAATTGCTATGAATTCCTTCTCCTTCTTTTTTTTTTGAGATGTTTACTTTTTCTCTGGTTCTATAGCAGAGGAGAATCTACGACGGTTAAAGTCAAAGTGCGTTTTTTCTATAGACCAGAGCATACAGCTGCTGCGAGAGTTCTTCCTTCTCTTTTGGTCTGGTACAAGCTAGTTAGAGGTCAGTTAAAATAGCTGTCTCACTTTTAATATGTTCACCATGGCCAAAAATGCACCCCAATCAGAGGGGGCTCCTGTCACAAGGTCAGCTAAGGACAAGGACAGAGAGAAAGAGAAAGGTAGCCAGGCAGCTGCAGCCAAATTGGATCGATTTTTCCACCCACCAAAGTGCACGACCCACTCCCCTGTTAAGGGGGAGCATCATCCGCTGCAGCTCAACCCAAGGGTTCGTTAGGCTCGTCAGCAGACAGGTGGAGTTTGGGGTCAACGGTAACCTCTAAATCACCCAACCCAGACAATGTAACTAGGCCTAAAACCCAAACTAACAAGGGACCTGGGGGGGAGAGGAACGAGACCGTAGCAACACCAGCTGAACTGACTACTCTAGGATCCACTGTAAATATCGGCCTTGAGCCAACTCAGGAGCCTACATTAAAAGACGTTCTAAGCGCTGTAAATGACTGCAAAACACTAATGGTTGATAATCAACTAAGGAGCTTAAAGGACGAACTTGCTCTAATTCATCAGGATATGAGCAATACTTTGGAAAGAGTGGTGACCTTGGAAGAGCGAATAAGTGCCATCGAGGATACTTTGTATGCGATTGAGAACAAAGTAAGAGAGTTGCAGGATAAAATCCACTTTCAATCATCCAAGTCAGATGATATGGAAAACAGGCTTAGAAGGAGTAACATCCGTGTGATCGGCCTTCCAGAACGGTGTGAAGGTGCTGGACACCATAAAATTTATGGAGGGTGGCTCAAGAGATTTTTGATAATACCACTTTTTCACCTTTTTTTTCTATTGAAAGAGCGCATAGGATTCCTTCAAAACCTCCGCAGCCAGGCGGACGTCCTAGACCCTTACTCTTTAAATTCTTTAACTTTGCTGACAAAGTCACCCTGCTTCAAAAAGCTAGGGAGAAGGGGGATATTAGCTATAATGGCTCTAGAGTATAGTTTTACCCGGACTTTTCCCCAGAGCTACAAAAACGTACATCCGAATTTGTGCCAAACGCACTCTGCAGCAGCACAAAGTGGGATATGCTCTACTATACCCAGCCCGTTTGCGGGTAACAGCAATGGGCATGACCTTTTTTTTTTCAACACGCCAGGAGAAGCGACAACATGGCTGGAAGACATTTGTAAGGACTTATAAGAGTTATCTACAAGACTGTCGGCCCCTTTTTTTTCCTCTTTGCCTTTTCCTAATTCCCCTCTCTTTGTTCCCACCAGTTTGGACACAAGTATGACACAAGTGGTGCTGGTTTAATGCCTAGCAACTTGGCACAGGAGTCCCCCTTTTTTTTTTTAAGGAAGGGAGGGATTTGGGGTTTTTGAGCCATTATTTTTCACCCAGCAATTAATCACAAGGGTATATCCTATATTGGACTTGGGGGAGTTAATGGTCTGATAGCCCTTTGGGAGCTTTTCAGACCCTTTTGGGTCACTTTTCCTTATGCATATTGTACACGCCCTACAAAATTTATTTTCTATTTTTATTTTTTGCTTCGGGGTATTCACCTGTGTTTTACACGTTACTAATTGTTAATAGATTGTCCTCTTTTGGGACTCGGGGACACTATTTCTTTTTGCACAGTTTTAAGATTTAACACTTCATAGAAATGTATATGCTGGACACATGATCACAAGTTTTTCAGGGGCTATTTTGGTAAAGTGGAGCCTTAAATTTTGTTAAGGGGGAGGCGAGGGGAGACCCTCTATAGGGTATGCGTGGTAGGGAAGTGGTAGGATGGTAGTTGTGATGAGACTGGGTAAGAGTGGTAAGGTCACAGGAGAGGCCCCCAAGGGGTGCCCCAATGGGCAGGGGGGGATGGGGGGGAGGGAGTGGGTGGATCTAGTGGGGGGGGGGGGGGGAAGGGGGGGGAAGGGTAATTTCAGAGAGGGACATATTCCAGGTATCTTAAACACGCTAAACACCACTAGCAATGGGAGAGGATTTTGTCCGCACAAGCAGCCGAATGGGAGGGAGAAGATTTACCTCATGGTACTGTTTATGTTTGCACATTTCTTACTGTACATTAACCATGGCTTGGAGAATTAGGTCATGGAACGTAAGAGGGCTGGGGGATCCTACCAAGAGAGCTCTGGTGCTGGCATCAATGGAGGGGAGGGGGCTAGGGGTACTTTGTTTACAGGAGACTCATTTAATCAGAGACAGTATGGTCCAATTGGGTATACGTAAGTTCCCATATCGCTATCATTTGGTACATTCCTCATACTCAAGGGGGGTCAGCATATTGGTGAGTAAGGGGCTGTTATTCTCCTGCGAACAGAGCTGGATAGACGAGCAGGGACCCTATATATTAGCCAACATATACACCCCCCCCCCCTTCAATTTTACTATATTACAAAAATTAATTGAGTTCATGTTAGACAAACCAGATATCCCCTTGATCGCAGTGGGGGATTACAACGAAGTCCCTGACAGAGCGTATGATAGATTCCCCCCAAAACTCGACTTGAAAACCGAACAAGAGGGTCGTCTGGCCGAGTTTATGGAGGAGGCAGGACTAAAAGATATCTGGTGTATCCATCATCCACAGACCCGTCAGTATTCCTGTCTCTCTAGCTCTTACGGCACATTGTCCAGAATTGACTTGGCTATGGGTAATGAAAAATTATCGAACCAGGGTGAAGGGAATAGAGTATGGCCCGAGAGGGGTCTCAGACCACTCTCCACTAGAACTAGTAATCAGGAAAAATGAGCGAACAACTCCGCGGGAGTGGAAAATCAGCCCATATTGGCTTGAATTAATTGGGAAATCACAAGAACTGTCGGACAGTCTGAGGGAATATGCTCAAATTAACACGGGTACGGCCAGAGGCTGATGTGGTCTGGGGACTCCTTGAAGGCATACCTAAGGGGCCTGTTAATACAAAAGGTGGCAAGACTACAAAGGGAATCTAGAAAATGGGAAGAAGAGATTAGGAATGAAGTGACGCTAGCCGAGCAGCGCTATATAGAAGACCCCTCCCTGAGTAGACAAGGTGAATGGCTTGAAAAACAACAGGTTTATAAAATGGCAATTAGGAGGAAGGCTGAGAACCGTCAAATTTTCAAAACAACTTCAATTTGGTGAACGGGAGAAGGTGGGGCGTGTGCTGTCGCTCCTGGTACGGACTAACACCCCTTCCTCTAATATTGGGGCTATTAGGGGTCCCCACAGGCGAAATTGTAACTAAAGGCAGGGAGATAAGATATATATTCCACGATTTTTACAAATCCCTATATAAATCTAGGGGCGAGAATGAATATATGGAGGCTTTTTTTCCAGGGAATCCCGTTTCCAAATTTGTTAGATAGTGAAAAAAAAAAAACTGGAAGAATTGCAATGTGCTGTGGCAGAGATGGCTAACCATAGATCACCAGGTCCCGATGGGCTTCCAATAGAAATTTTTCAAGCAATATGGGGATATATGCTACCAGAGCTACTACATACTTTGAACTTCGCCTTCTCCAAAGGGCATCTCCCTCCCTCTATGATGGGCACAACAATTATCATTATTCATAAAGAGGGAAAAGATCAACTTGACCCCTCTTCCTATCGCCCAATTTCACTGCTTTGCACGGACGTAAAAAATCCTTGCAAAAGTTCTTGCAACACGACTTAAAGGGTTGTATCGAGAGCCTTATTCACCCTGACCAGTCAGGATTTATTCCAAACAGTTCAACAAGCTTGAATATAAGAAGGTTTTTTTTAAACATACAGGTTCCTACTGACAATGAGGGCCCTAGGGCATTGCTGGCCTTGGATGCTGCTAAGGCAGTTCGACAGCTTGGAGTGGGACTTACCTATGGAGGGTACTAGAAGGTTTTGGTTTGGCCCATCCTTTATCAGGTGGGTCAAGCTCTTATACAATAAACCACGCGCAAAAATTAAGATCAATGGCGAAGCATCAGACCTATTCGAACTGGAGAGGGGAACGAGACAAGGGTGTCCTCTATCCCCACTCCTATTTGCATTGGCCATGGAACCCTTAGCTATCAAAACCAGGCTAAAGGAAGACATCCAGGGATTTAAAAAGGGCTTAGATGAAGATAGGATAGCGCTGTTGCGGACGATATCCTTTTCTTCATAGGTGATGTTAATAATTCATTGGCCCCAGTGGTCCAAATGGTAAGGGAGTTCAGTAGGTTCTCAGGACTGATCGTTAACTGGGATAAGTCGGCTCTGCTTCCAATATACACAATGCGAGATCGGACATTAGCCGATATGCCCCAGTTAAAAATCCTGACTACATTTAAATATTTAGGATTTGGATTACCCGGGATGTCAGTGTTATGTACTGGAACGTACCTTGTAGCCAGAGCCTAGTGTGCAGGAAGAGGCCTCTCTTACTGCCCCGGCTCTGGAGCTGCTGGAGTGGGGACAGCAAGCTCGGGAGCACGGCGAGGTAGGAGTGCCTGGTGATGACAGCAGTCCGGCACGGTTGGTGGTCCTTCGGGACGGTGGGTGCAGGAGACAGCGTCTCTGGAGCTGGTACATGCACTGGATAGCAGGAGCTGGTGAAGCAAGCCAGGTTAGCAGATAATCAGGTGGTTAAGGCAAACGTGGTCAGATTCAGCACAGGGTCCTGGTAACGGTGGGCAGGAGAGCAGAGCGGAGTCAGAGGCAAGCCCAGGGGTCAGAGTGGAGAGGGTCGGAAGGTCAGATGGAGCCGGGTCGGTTAAGGGTAACAGATTACAACAGGTCACGGGTTTCACTGATACAAAGCTGCAGATCAGACAGCAAAGTGTCACTGCAGCTGCTCGCTTTTTTAAAGGCCGAGTGGCGCCAATCGCGCATTAACGAGCACACGCGCGTTCACATTTGCGCGCATTTGGCACATAACTGTGTGCATATGGAACGCGCCTGCAGGATGTTACAGATGTGCCTTCTTTCCTTACCTTCTTGTAAGTGTGTTTTTTACAATGTGTCATTAAAAGAACCTCTTTAATACTGCACTTAGGTGGCGCTTCCTTTCTCTACCCCCCTTTTTTGTTTACCACAGAGTCAGCTCTCTGAGGACAGCAGCCGCCATTGAACAGCCACATCACCTGCATTTTTAACCATTGAACTGCCTGTTACTACTATTTCCAATGGACTAATCACCATACTCCTACCCATATATGTACTTTGTATCTGCGCTGACAGTTACCTCTCCTATTGCACATGAATAGGTGACTGATGCTGATTCCGGCCATTAGCATGTGTGCGCATGCGTGCACCCTGGAGCCTATTGGCAGGTCCCTGACAGTCAGCGAATACATTGGTTTAAATATAGCCCCTTTACTATTAAAGCTGAAGCAAAAAAAAGATATTTGGAGTCGCCTCCCTCTCTCTGTAGCTGGAAGATGCAGCCCTAATTAAAATGATCTGGCTCCCTCAGATTATATACGTCCTCCACAATTCTCCGATTTGGGTTAACCAAACGTGGTTTAAAAAGAGTGGAAATGCTATTTCGAGAACTATGTGGAAAGGAGGGCAGGCCAGAATCGGGCTGCAGACTATGCAGCTTCCAGTCGGGGAGGGAGGGATGGCGGTCCCACACCCAAGAATTTACTTCCTGGCGTCTCAGCTACAGCATATTGTAGGATGCAGAATCCCAGACCCAAGAAAGGACTGTTTTAGACTGTTGCTAGTAGGGGCCCCGCACAAAACGTTAGTAGAGGTTTTGGAGGCAAACTCATTTGCTCATAAGTGTCCGACCATATACTTACTCAATAAGGTGTGGAGGACAACAAAGGCCCTATTGGGATACCTTGGGGTAACTGAATTTGCCCCCCTTTGGAACAACAAAAATCTCCCAGAAGTGGAGGGGGTGGGAAAATGCAATATTTGGGAGAGACAGGGAATTACGAGCCTTGTGCATCTGTATGAGGGGAATACCATGAAGTCATTCTCAGACCTGAGACAAGAATTCAATATCCCAAATAAAACCTTTTTTAAATATCTCCAGATCAGGCATGCCACCCAGACTCAGTTTAAGACCCATTCGATAGACAGGATTCAGACCCCCATCCTCAAGGAATAGCCCAAAAAAATATAATGAAAGGGTTAATCTCAGAGCTATTACAATAAACTGGGGGCCAGGGCCATAAAACCAATCGGGTATGCTCAGGAGTAGAGAAAGATGGGAACGAGATCTGGGGCTGATAACGCAAGAACAGTGGAGCAGGATCCTAAAGAGAGTGGTTCTAGTATCTATCGCCCCAGCACAGAGAACTGTCCCACCTATTTTTATTACACCGGGTCCTATTACACTCCCAAAAAAAAATGTTCCAACTAGGGCTGGAAACAGAGAGATGAATGCCCTAGATGCAAGGCTACATGGGACCTTGTCCATATGTTCTGGAGATGTCCCAAGCTCTTCAGGTATTGGACAGAGGTCATCAATAAACTCAATAATATCTTTAAGACCTCTTTAGAGCCAGATGTTAGAACATGTCCTCCTGGGGGACATGGAAGATCATAGAGTTCCCACCGGGAACACTGGAAGGCGTATTGCGAGGCCTATTCCAGGCACGCAAATTAATCGCACAGCGGTGGCAGGCGCATGGTCCTCTATCTGTCAGGAACTGGATCGAAACCATAAACATGCTGATTGAGAGTGAGAGAGTGGCCTTTATTAAACAAGGGAACCATAAAAGGCTTGAAAAAGTGTGGGGACCCTGGTTGAGATACACAGGTTTCCCTCCTTAGAGTAACAGATCGATATGAATAGAAACCCCCCCCCCCCCCCCCCACTACAGAAGATAGAAATTTCTTGACAGTTATAAACTAAAAAATAAGACGTATTAAATTTCGGCCCCCTCCCCAAAAGGGATTAGGTGTTAGATGTTGTGAAAGCCGGCTGCTCCCCTCTTTCTCCTTGGCTGACCTCTCCTTTGTTTTTTTTTACGAAGATATAAGTGTTGCACTGGGAGGGGAGAGAGGCAGGGTAGGGGCAGGGGGTGGTAGCAGGACGGGGGAAAGTGGGGGGAGGTAGCAGGGGGGGGGGTGGGCGAAGGGAGGGGGTGGAAGGGTTTAGGACAATCTATGTATGTAATTATGACTATCGTGGTGGTTGGTTGTTTATCCTGATGCATGTTATTTTTTGTACTGTTGTGGAGTAACCATGAAAAATATTGAATTTTGAAAATAATAAAAAAGAATTAAGCAAAAAAAAGCACTCGTATATCAAAGTGAGTTCCCAACTTTAGAAAATAATTGGAAACTCAGATAATCCATGCTGGTCTGTGCAGTTACTGTATGTGTGCAATAGGTGCGGGGGCGCCGGTGAAGCAGTACCACATGTGCCACGAGGTGCAGGGGCATTGGAGAAGGGAACCACCAGCACCTCTGGCCAAATACAGAAATGCACACACAGCAGCTTGAATCCTCCTCATCTTGCGAGACAATGCTTGCAAATGAGTCAGGATTAAAAAAAAATTGTTTGTATTGCGAAACGCACGTAAACTGCGTTATTCGCAATCCGAGGTTCCACTGTATCCCTATGCTACTAAGCAAATGCGTCATGTCTTAATATGAAATGTTCCCAAAATAAATATTGCAGCATATGAAATTAGTTATTATTAGAAAATATTTATGCAAGTGTATATAAGGAAACTAAAATGTGTTTATTTTTTAATAGATGGATAAATGGTCTGAACATAAAAGTTGGAGCAACCTGTGGAACACCAAAACACTTGAAGGGCCAGAAAGTCAGAAATGCTTCATTTTCTACCTGTGACGAGAAGAAGTCTGTTGAGAAAAAAAAAAGCAAGGATGAGGAGCGTAATATTTTTTTTTTAAAAAAGAGAAAGAACAAGCCTGCAAAACATCCATATAATTGTGGGTTTTGAATAAGTAATTATAATACAATATATTAGGTATAACAATAAAAAATAGGTTAAGGAATTGAAAGTCTGTACAGTAAATAAATCTGTCGCTCTTTTTTTGTTTGTTTTACAATAAATAAGCCAAAAATGCACAGTCTACTGAAAAAGCTTCTACACAAAGAGAAACATTAACAAATGTTACCACAAAAGTAGGAAATGGCTCTATTATTTCCTTAGATTGCATGTTGGTATGCAGTATACATAGATAACGCAAGATGAAAAACCTGTATGAGCCCTACCAGCACCAAATGTGTACCTATAAAACGCAGCCCATTGTACATATTAGATTTGCAAAAAGTTTATTGTATCAAAAGCATAGAATAGCCAACAAAAATCCAAAATCATTTAATCGTGACATTTGTGCAGATAAAACTCTGGGATTTTAGCTTGCACATAATTGGATAACATCAGCAGAGCTTCCCCTCATTTCAGATCTTCTGCTCAGATCTACAGCGACTGCAGTTCAAAGTGCACTTTCAAGTGCATTTGTACTGTAAAGTGGATTTGCCTTTAGTAAATAACACCCTCTATGACCACCATACATGCCCACATCCAATGACCATTCATATATAACAATGTGTAAAACTGATGCCCTCAATTATGCCAGTACAGAGCGATGATTAATGTATATGCATATACAAAGGTCAGCGCTTAGCTAAATTCCTGCAAGGATGTATAGAATAAGTCCTAGACTGGTGTGAAAACCTAAATCCTGGAAAAAGCACACAATCAGCACTAGTCCTTAGTGTTATCCGATGACGTAGTAGGAGGTAGCTGAAAAAGCATGAAATTACAAACAGTGGTATGAGTATGGTAGTGGTAGTGCGTTCATAATCTGTATATCATAGATCACCATGTAAATAAAAAGCTGTTACTGAACCATGTCCTAAAATCACCTCCCTCACACTTGTAGTAGAAATTCTGGCTGTTTGCAGAGCAGACAGACATATATTTTCTGTAATTCATCTTAATGAAATAATCCATATTTAAGCTAAATAGATTCACTCACCATCCATACAAAAAGACACCATCACCCATCAGCTTGTTCTCAAGTCATCACCCCAGCATCATTGCCTTTCTGGCTCAGCACAGCTCACTTTATTTACCCAAACAGGAAGTGCTCACTGCACCAGTTAAACACCTCCCTCATGGGAGTGGTCATTACATGATGTCCCCTTGACACAGCAAACACCATATAAGGACATTCCTTCTAACAGGAATGTCCCATAGAATACATGAATAGAATATAATACAATGGATACAATACAATGCATAGAAATACATACAATGCTGCTAAAGGCTAAGGCCCCATACACACAATAGAATCCATCTGCTGAAAAATCCCAGCGAATGGGTTTCAGCGGATAGATCCTATGGTGTGTACACTCCAGCGGATCTTTTTCCGCGGATATTTATCCACTGGGATGGATTCCAGCAGATAAATATTTGCTGACATGCTAAACAAATCTATCCGCTGGAATCCATCCCAACGGATGGATCCGCTGGTCTGTATAGACTCACCGGATCCATCCGTCCGAAGGGATCCCCCGCATGCGTCGTAATGATTCGACGCATGCGTGGAATTCCTTATATGACAGCGTCGCGCACGTCGCCGCGTCATAATTGCGGCGACAGCGCGACACGTCATCGCCAGAGGATTTCAGCGCGGATTTCAAAGCGATGGTGAGTACACTCCATCGCATGGAAATCCGCACAAATCCTCGAGAGGATTTATCCGCTGGACCGTATTCGCGGATAAATCCTCTCGTGTGTATGGGGCCTTATGGGCGTCTCCGAGTCAGGGAGTGCCCCCCTGCCTCTAGAACCGATCATAAGCTCTTATATTAATCGCTGATAGAATCCTGAATCTGCGCCATTCCTTAGAATAATGCATATCCAGATTATACCCTTATTAAGGTGGAATGGAGGCTATCTACAGGCGTACGCTACGAATCCCAAGCCATGCTGATCAGACAAGACCCAGATAAGAACGCACATCTGTCCATAACCATTTGTGTGCTTGCGGAGTGAGCGCACCCCCTCCTCAACGATCGTCTGTGCTAAATGCACAGAGGGCCCCTCGTTAGCGGACATATGCCCATGCCGCAAACATCACATTCCAACCTCAAAACATTTTCTACTACCAGACGAGATTCAACCAGCCTCAGACTGCCTCAGTCAGTTCTATTTAGAGCGGGCTGCGGAAGTACTAAAAACTGGGTGCCATTATGACAATACATCTTCAAATTTCCACAACACACTATGCTGAAGATCGTAATGGGAAAACAAAACTTGTGTGCAAGCTACCAATCCTGGTCCCTGGTGGGCCATTTGTATTCCAATGGTTAAAGTCCCAAACAAATATGCAGTTCCGAGGATATGTTTGCTATTTATAGTATCCTTCGAAGCATTAATGTCATCTGCACAAATTGAATACCAGTTCCTTGCAGGATCTGTCAAGCTAAAAAACAACAGTGTCCTCTGGTCACAGGGGCAAGGGTGGACAGTGAGATAGCCTAACTGGCTTCGCTGGTTTCCGCTGGCTGCTTCAATGGCTCAGAGGAATGCGAACCTGCCTCCATGTGTGGCCCAAAGCTTTAAATGGTGATTGTTGCATTTGACCCGACATGCCGCATGTATGTCCTGGCACATTACAGGTGCGCCCGCCATCATGCTGCGTGAGCATCCACGTAACACACAGGGTGGCGCCATGCTGCATGTCATGTCAGTGAGCATCCAGTGGATCATATTGTTATATACAGCGCAGTCTATAAGTGACTGAGGTCTTCACAAAAGGGAGCTCAAGAGTGATTGATAAAATGTCCACAAACACCAAAAGCTAAGGGAAATCACCATAGGAGGCTAAAGCACTCATAATTGGATATGTATATCATTAAACAAAATATGTACAGTGGGCTTGAAAAAAAAACCCAGATCAACCAAAACAAAAAAACTGAATTGATAAATCCAGTAATGCAATAGTTCCTCTTATTTCAAAAACTGATCATTCAGGCCAGGGGCCTTGGTAGCCTCCATCTCACAGATCTAACGAGTCTCATTTTGGAGTACCAATTGGTCAAAATTACTCCATCTGGTATCCTGGGGCATGATTTCAAGGACCGAGCACTGGAGAAACCTGGATCTCTATCATGTTGTAGGCATACATGTCTTGCTATCGGGGCCTTTAGATGGTAAGTTTCAATTTCATAGAGATGCTCCTGGAATAGTTTACGTACCGGTCCAATAGTTTTACCTATGTAAAATGAGTTACAGGAGCATACAATTATATACATGACCCCCATAGTACCACAGTTTGCCTGTGGGGAGTCGAAGGGACTCATACTCGATTATATAAGGGCAAAGTTCACAACTTCCACAACGAGTCATACCTGATGCACTGAGTAAGAGAGAGATTTCTAGTTCGCTCAAAGAGCGAGCCCTCCTGCACACTAATTGTGGATCACTGGGAATAAATTTGCTAACTGAAGAATCCTCCCTCAAAAGATGCCAATGTGCTGAAACATATATCCCTGACTTTGTTGAAAAGGCCAGTGCCCCTTTGGAATTCGTGGAGTAATTGGTCCAGTCTAACCAGATGTGAATATCACACCCTCAGAGATCTATTGATCTCTGAGGAAGAAGGACATGTGGATTTTGATGAAGACAATGAGAAGGATAACACTAAACTCATGTTGAACTTGGCTTTGGAAATATGCGGTAATACAGAGAGTGATTTTGTCGGCTCTGTCAACGTCACTATATTGAGAGATGTAGGCTTTATACAATAGATCCAAGACTTTTTCCCCCTTGTCCACAGTCTCTGGTGTGGCTTTGCTTTGTGAGAGCGGTCAATAATGATGTCAGGAGATTAAGATGGGAACCTTCACAACAAGCCAATTTTACAAAGGATGAGAGAACTGCTCTACATGCTTTACGTTCCACTACAGACCTGATCATTAAGTTGCGGACAGGGGGGAATATTGTCCTGATGGATCGGGCTAGATATTTGAGGATTGTGTCTACGAATACTCAGTAATAGACAGTGGTTATACCCCCTATCCCTAATATCAACCAGGAAAAGGAACAAACAAGACTATTTTCTATACTTAATCGAGCCTTAGGTAGTGATCTCATTGAAAAAGTAACAGTTGAATATAATATAGTTTACTTCCTGAGGATACCAAAGTTCACAAGTCTGTGGATGATCCTCCCGGTCGCTCCATTATTTCGGGGATCGGATCACTTACCAAGAGAATTTGTGAATACATGGACAAGATCTTGCATCCTTTTGTCTGGAGCCAATTTCCTTATATAAAGGACACCTCTCACTTGCTTACACTGTTACACTTCTTGTGACATTAGACATAGAGGCCTTGTACTCTTCTATACCTCATGAAAAAGGTCTACAGATCATTAACAACATTTTGGATAGCAGGCCATTGGATACAAGAAAACATAACAAATTTATTATGAAATTATTGTATTTTCTGCAAAGGAATAACAAGTTTCGGTGATGGCAAGTGTTACCCCCAGGCCCAAGGCACTTCCATGGGCACTAAATGTGCCCTGGCTTATGCCAATATCTATCTGGGAGAGCTGGTGAAAATTGAGGTCGTTGCGCGCTAATATGGTATGAAATGTGTAACTTAAAAAACATATAATAGTGATTATTTTCACTAGATTAGTGTCACTAATGTGCTCCACAGAAATCACTAAAAAACAATATAGTGTGACAGCGCTGTAAAAAGTGAAATAAACAATTATGGTGATAAACACTGATAATGCAATATTATGAAAAAGTCCAAAAACATAAAATGAATGATACCGTTGTGCAAAAAAACAAAACAAAACAAGCTTGTTTGATGTCTTCAGACAAACTCCATGAACGGAGTGCTCCCACCACCTCATGCAATGCTTGTTCACCTCCTTTAAATGACCCTGCAAGGGATCAAACACGCCTTGCACCCTGTGCAACATTTTTTCCCAGGGATCGTCAGAGAATCATCATCAAAACACAAGAGAAGTGCCAGAGAGTGCCCTCCTATAGTTGCAGTATCCAAGTGGTTAAAAATGAAACCACTCCATCCCAGCTAGCATTGAACTCACATTTAATGAAAATTTAAAAGCATTAAAAATGACATGACAGTCTCACTCAGAAGTAGAACTAGTCCACGCCAGACTCACCTCTACTAGTTTCACCACCTCCACGTGCTTCATCTGGAGGAATTGGCACAGAAAAACCAAGCATACCTGAGAGACACTAAGCACCTTTTTCAGTTATTGGAAGAAATCAAAATAGAAGGTCCATGTATACTAGCTACAGCGGACGTCAATTCTCTATACACAATTTTGGGAGAAAAGGTATATTGGACAGCCACACACCAAAAAAAACTTGTAAGGTAGCCTTTAATGGTGAAAAAGGATAAAAGAATTTTATCCTTTTTTCACCATTAAAGGGCTACCTTACAAGGTTTTTTTTTGGTGTGTGGGCTGTCCATATAGCTTTTCTCCCAATTTGCTTTGTTGCATTGCCAGCACCCACAGTTTCTGAGAGGACATTGATTGTTTATTGCACTCACCTGGAGCGGCAGTCTTTCTTCCCCTTTATACACAAAAATTGGGCACCAAGCGGTTAAAGCGACCCAATGGACATTGAAGCACCTAAGTGAACTTTCCAGGAAACAACAGGCTTTTTTTTTTGGAGCGTTTAGAATATTGTTTTTCACACAACTACTTTTGGCATAACAATAATTATTTCAAACAGATTAAGGGTATTGCCATGGGGGCAAAATTTCCCCCAAGTGTGGCCAATATTTTCATGGCTCAATGGGAGGAAAAGGCCATCTATAAAAGACATGCCGGAGGAACTGCATCTATACAAATGATATATTAATGATGTTCTCATAGTCTGGAGAGGCACGGAAACGACATTACACTTTAACAAGCTCAATCAGAATAATCAGAGCATATTTTTCAAATGGGAACACGATACAAAGTATATCCATTTCCTGGATCTCACGATATCAGTGACAATGCAAAACTAAAACTTTTTTTTTAAAACGGTGGACAGGAATGTTTTTTTATATACAGTGGAACGTCGGTTTAAGAGTAACTTGGTTTGAGAGCGTTTTGATTTGCGAGCAACTTTTTTTTAATTCTGACTCGCAAGACAAGCAGAATTCAAGCTAAATAGGCCTGCAGTCCCTCTTTGGCCTGAGGAACGGGGGAGCAGAAGCAGAGCCAATAATAGGCCTGCAGTACCACATTTGGCCTGAGGTACGGGGGGCACAGGAGCCGAGAAAAGCCAAACATTGGCCTGCAGTACCTCATTTGACCTGAGGTATGGGGGCAAGGAAACGAGCCAAAGTGTCCTCAGGCATTTTCGGCCAATTTCGACGCTCTCTGGCGCCCCCCCACCTCTGGCCGCATTTCCATTGAAGGCAACGCGGAACAAATTATATTTGTTTCCATTGGGGTAGATTCAGGTAGGACTTAAGCTGACGTATCTCGGTAAGTCAAAATCTGCGCCGTCGTAACTATGCGCCGTACCCACAAAAATAGATACGCCTGAAATTAGGCTTCTTCCGACCGACGTAACTTTTCTCCGCCGGCGTATTTTATGAGCATTTTTACGCTGGGCGCATCTTGCGTTCCCATTGTTTTCCTATGCAAATGAGGGAGATACGCCAATTCACAAACATGCACGTGTCAGGGGCAGTCTGCGCGCAGGGCGCGCAAGTTGTACGCCCAGCGCAAACTTGCTCCTCATAAAAGCAGGGGCAACTTAGCAACAGACGTCCACAGGTCAGCTGGAGAGCAGCTACAGCAGCAGCGTTACGGACGAGCTGAGCAAGCTGAGCACCCACACTTGCTGGACAACACATCTGTGTGCCAACATGCCAGGGGCAGCCATGGTCCTAGCAATACTACTGTGTGAACCGACTCGTAGGAGGGCACGGGAGAGGATATACCGCACGCGCATGAACATCTTTGGCATGGGGGATTCGGAGGTGTATTGCATTTTCAGATTCAGCCCTGAAGCCATCCAGGAATTAGCCAGAACCCTGCAGGATGATATCACCAGCAAGACACATCGTGCACATGCAGTGCAGCCACTGGTCAAGGTACTGGCAACACTGCATTTCCTTGCAAGTGGATATTTTCAGCGTACAAGTGGAGTTGTGGCTGGGATGTCACAAGCCACCATGAGTAAAAAATAGGGGGGTGTAATGGCGCTTGCACATAATATTAAAACTAGATAATACTAATAACAAAAAGTGTTGATGAAAAAAACGTGCGATCAAATAATATTTTCTTTAAAAAGTAAATCCACCTCTTCCTTTGTATCTAAATGTGTTCCACTCCAGATGTAATCAAAGAACCGCCAAACATCAATAGTAATAATGTGGAGGGTCATAAGAGTGAAATAATAATCAAAATTACCTAACCAGGTAAACAAACATGCCAATAAAAGCACAGTGTTAATGAAGTGAAGCCAAATAAAATAATCCTGAAAAATTCAGATAATACTTGGCAATAATTTCTTCATAAAGTATATAAGAAAATAAGATGATTACTGTATTTGCTGGCGTATAAGACTACCTTTTACACTTAAAAAAACTGGCCAAAAAGCAGGGGTCGTCTTATACGCCGGGTCAGCTGCTCAGATGCCTGCTGGGTGTGCAGTAATACTGTATGTAGCTTTGGGTACATACAGTGTATACCACTTAGCCAATCCCGGTGAGCGATGTATTCAAATGAATACAGAGCCTGCTCGGATTGGAGTAACAACCTCTGCCAATCTTAGCAGGCTACACACAGTAGCCTGCTCGGATTGGCTTTGAGAGTCAGAGAGGCGTGGGCTGATGATGTTACAGCCTCTGCCAATCCAAGTAGGCTTTGTATTCATTAACATCGCTCGCCTTGATTGGCTCCAGCTCCAGCAAGAAGGAAGAAGAATATGGCTCCAGAAGGAAGAAATATGAAGCGTCGGAAGCCTCGGAAGGGGGGGTCGTCTTATACGGTGAGTATAGGCAAAAAATCTTAAAAACTGTAAAATTAGGGGGTCGTTCTTATACACCCAGTCGCCTTATACACGGCAAATACGGAAATGTGAATAAGAGAAAATTCATAAAGTGATCCATTCACTAAAAGTGCAGTGTGCAATAATATGTGCAATACATAATGAATAATATTCAATAAAAAATAAATAATAAAAAGGAATGTTCAATAACAACCCAGTCCATAGAATGTCTGCGTGCAGTGTCCCATAAAATCCTCCACGGGATAAACCAAAAAAGTGTCATAAACAAATAATGAAAAAATAAAGGTGGAAGAAATATTATCAAACGTGTCCAGTGCACAATCGTGCAGGATAAATCAAATCTAATAATTAGAAAGAAATATGATCATGGATTTTTATAATAAGGTGCACAGGTGCTCCACTGATGATCAGATTCCACAGCCTGCTTCAGTGCTTGATAATAGATGTGCACACGTGCTTGCAACCACCAGGCTATCCTCAGTGTAGAGATACAAATGAAGTGTTTTCACCCAGCTCCTTACCTTTAAGAGGCTTGCCACAGCTACACTGCTGTTCCAATTCCACACAAGAAGGCTCACAAGGGTCCCAGCGATGGCACTCAACAAAGAATATGGAAACCTCCATAGTGTAAAATCATTTGACAATTTATTGTTAAAAAAGAAAGGTAACACTTTACAAAATGAAGCTGTAACAACAGCATTTGCATGTGCATTAGACCATCGTTTTTCAACCACTGTGCTGCGGCACACTAGTGTGCCGTGAGATATTGTCTGCTGTGCCGTGGGAAAAATTCCAATTTCATCCGTAACATGCGGCTTCGACTCACAAATAGACCAATCATAGATGATTGTCTATTGTGAGCCGAAGCGCATGTTACGGACTATAAATAGCTCCGGTGTCACTGTTACACTGACAGGAGGAGAAATCGATGTAGATCGCCCCGATGCGCAGAAGAGCTGCCGATGGATCTGGACCTCGGAGGATTATCCGCGGACGCTGCACAGAAGAGCGCTCGTGTGATGGTTCTGGTGGAGACATGAGCAGGAAGAGCGTCCTGACTGATGAATCTGGATGGAGGACATGTGCAGAAGAGTGCTGAGTGTGAAGGACAGCGGCTATCTGGAGGAGACAAGCGCAGTAAGTACTGAGTGACAGTGAGATAGGAGCAGATACTGCAGTGATGGACAAGTTTTTGAAAAGGAAAGAACTGGACTCTGAACAAAATTCGGAGCCAGATGAAAGCCCAAGTATGAGTGGGGATCAAAAGAAAGCAAAGATGGTTAGCTCAAGCAAATTCTCTGGCACAAGGCAATATAGCAAAAGCTATATTTCATTTGGATTTACTTTGACCAGAGATGCAAAGAAACCAACTCCACGTGGTGTGTGGTGAAAAGCTATCTAACAGTGCTATGGTCCCAAGTAAACTTAAACGCCATCTCCAAACGAAACACCCTTCGCTTCAAAACAAGAATGCGGACTATAATGCCTGAAAACACGGAGAAACAGGCAATTTCATTAGAAAAAAAACAAAGGTAAATGAAAGCCAATTGCTGTGCCCCCAAAGGGGTGTGTTTCCTCGGTGGGATTTTATGCATGGGAGATTGGTTATAAAGTACAAACTAAGTTCATCAACAAAAGTATATCAAAAATATCAAATTTTATTTCGGTAGTGTTGTTCATAGACAACGTATCAAATAATGTATCAACAACATGAACAGCAAAATATCCAACTGACCAAACATAAAAGGAAGGCACGACCTAGGGTAAGTGACCATAAACGGTACTGTACATTACTCAAGATAAGACATAGACTCCAAATTGTATGTTATTTTGAGAAGCGACAAAAAAGTGCAGTAAAAAACCCTTCCTTCGTAGGTGCAGACAGTGGTGCCAACGTTTCGAGGCTCATAGGGAATACCACCTCTTCATCAGGGCTAGGGTAATGCAGAAATGTCGCAATATAATCTAAGGAATAGAGAAAAATAAAATTAAAATAAATATTTTCAATAAACAGTAAAAAATGCAAATTTAAAATGTTACATTGTTGGTTACAGAGAACAATATATACAAATCACTGGCAAATCCTAATCATGACTCTCATCGTGTATGGGGTGGTGCTCAAAACCCAGAGTAAGGGCAAAAAATCCCAACAGTCCCTCCCAAAATATCAACCAGACCTGCAGTCCCAAAATTTCAAATTAATTACAATGAAACAAAACATATATAGAAATGAGTACTAACCGGTCAGTAGATGGTCGGTCTGTCTCCAAGAGACGTCGCAAAAGTATTGCTGGGTCGGTTTGGAAGGAAAGTATCCTGGATCATTTAAAAAGGGGATGGATGGGGCGTGGCTTGGACATGGCCGAGTGAGGCAGCAGACTCCTGGAGCTCCTCACACACCGCAGCTCTATTAGCCTGATCCGGCGAATCCACGGCTCTAATCCGGCCACTAACGGCATGAACCAGGGCCGCAGAGCCTCCTCCAGGACCAGGGCAAGTGCACTACCCGGGACCGGCTCCATTACAGCCTATTTCGGCGGCGGAGTGCAGCCGCGTGCTGGGCCTTCCAAGATGGCGCCCGGGAAGAGCAAGGGGACGGATGCTGGAGTGAAGCCCGCGCCGAGGCCTCCCACGTCACCGCAACACGGAGGGTCCCCTATCCAGACACCATCCCTGGTAAGAGATCCGACCCCCCCTATCTCCCCAGCCTCCTCGGCTTCTGCAGGCCGGGGCTCTGAGATCACAGACCTGTGTGGGGACAGAGACCTGCGGCAGCATCTCCTGTCCCTCCCCACTAAGGAGGACTTGGACCGCTTTGTTACTAGGGTGGAGAGGGCCTTCAAGCAGGACATTGAGCAGTTACAAGCTGACACCACCCAGCTGGGCACAAGGCTGGAGGCTTTGGAGCAGATTGTGGAGGAGGCCTTGCCTACTATTTCCCAGCTAAGGGATAGGGGTGCAGCGCAGGACCGTCACATAGAGAGCCTTATCTCCCAGCTTGATGATTATGAAAACCGCAGCCGCAGGTCCAATATCCGCATAAGGGGACTTCCAGAGGCAACAGGGGCCAGGGATATTGTCCCCACGCTGCAAGGCATATTCAAAGAGCTGCTAGGCCTCTCCCCTACTGAGACTGTGGAAATTGATAGAGCGCACAGGGCCCTCAGACCCCCCTCGCAGGATGCTGAGAACCCGCGTGACATAATCTGCAAGCTTCACAGGTACACTGTCAAAGACCAAATAATGCAGCGGATGCGCAATCGCCCCTTTTTTGACTTTGATGGTGCCCGTTTGTTTTTCTATCAAGACCTGTCCCGCCGCACCCTGATGCAGCGCAGGGCTTTAGGTCCCCTCCTTGAATCCCTCCGTTCGGCTAACATCACCTACAGATGGGGGTTCCCCTTTGTTTTACAAGCTAGTAGAGATGGCAAATCCGCCATTTTGCGCAATAAAGATGACCTGCCGCGCTTTCTGTCACAATTGCAGTTGGACTCTGTGGATTTCCCGGACTGGAGGATTACCTCTGACGTACCGACGGTGCCTGTGCCCCAACCCTGGCAGCAGGTTAGACGCTCCCGAGGCCGTAAACGATCATCTTCGGCCGCTGTGATGCAAGGTTTCTCGACCAGAGATTGAGGGACGGTGACTATGGTTCTCCTTTCCTTCTTGGCCTCCTCGCAGAGGACTTCCGGACGAAATCAGAGAACTCAGGGGGGAACTTTGGCGACCCTACTCCCAGACGGGTCCGGGTTTCCTCAACAACATCCGCTTGAATTGTATACACGGCTGGTCCCCTGTTCTGGAGCCTTCTGACTTGCATGGATGCTTTTTTCCCCAGCACCCCGTTTTCCTTTTTTTTTCTTTTTTTGTCTCCTGGTTACTGTTTTGTTCATTTTTTCACTACTGTCCGGGTTCTGCCCGGGACCTGGAGACGCCCTGAGTTTAGTTGGTGACACTACATCTCCGGTCATGTTCTGCTAATACTGGTGTGGGGAGCGGGAACCACCTGACTTCCCATGTCCGATCACGTCTCCCAAGTAGGACTACCCGTTTCGGGTGTTAGCCCAGATTTGGGCACTTCGCCTTGCTCATATGGTCCTCCCATGTTCGGAGGGCCCCCTGGGCTGGGTGAACAGTTTGGGGCTCCTCCTTTTATTGCCATCATGGCATTTGGGAGCCCGTCTTTTCTTAATGTTATATGTGCCTTATGTGCTTTGTATTTCACTAATGCGTTTTTTTTTTCTTTCTTCTTTTTCTCCGTTTCCTTTCTCTTCTTCTTCTTCTCTCCCCCTTCTAATTTCCTCCTCTATGCACCTCCTGAGGGTCTGGAGGGCGGACCAGCGCTCACCAATTTCTACAGGATGGGGACTGACGCACGGACGATCTTCATTACCACTCCATGGCTACGATCAAGGTAGTGTCTTATAATGTGCGTGGGCTGTGCTCTCCCAACAAACGAAATAGACTCTGGTTAGAGCTTAAGAGACTAGGGGCCCAGGTACTTTTTCTGCAGGAGACCCACTTCACTGCTTCCTCACTCCCAAAACTGCCTACTCACCTATTTCCACAGTGGTACCTCAGTAATTCCCCTACACCTAAATCTCGGGGTAACGGCGATAGCCGTCCATGTAGTGAATTGCCCGTTCCAAGCCTGTGGACCATAGAGTCGGACCCACAGGGGCGCTTCGTGTTTCTGAAAGGCACTATAATGGGCCAGAAATACACCTTTGCAACCTTGTACGCACCTAACTCACAACAACTCACGTTCCTGGATAAGACCCTTTGCCCTGCTAGCTGAGTTCCGGGAGGGCAGATTGATATTGGGAGGGATTTTCAATGGTCAGCCCTGATCCCTTATTGGATACTTCTGTCGGCAAGTCTACCCATTCTCACGCTTTTTAAAACACTTTAGGAGGACCCTTCAGGGTTATACACTGGTTGACTGCTGGAGAGCCCTTCATGCCACTAAAGGACTACAGTTACTTTTCCAGTGTACATAAAGTATTACACTAGAATGTGATCTGATGCTAGTGGATCAGGGTTCCCTTGACTTACTGTTAGGGGCAACTATCGACCAGATTACTATCTCTGACCATGGCCCCGGTGACACTCACCTCTATAGCTATCGCAGGCGCTGGCCAAGGCCAGGACTTGGAGCTGAATGAAAATCTGCTTGACGAATATAGGGTGGTGGCGGGAGTACAGGAGACTTTGGAGAATTATTTTTACTGAGAACGCCAATGGTGAGGTAGCGACGGTTATCCTTTGGAAGGTCAATTAAGGCGGTGTCCGTGGCACCTCATCGCCATGGGAGCCAAGCTCAATAGGAGAGGCAGGCAGACTTCCAGGGGTGCTACAGGCATTGCGGCAAGCCGAACTCAGCCACAAACGGACATCGGCTCCATCTGAGCTCTGTCGTCTGAACGAACTCAGACAGCTCTTCGCTAAACTGTTAGACCGCAAAATCACCCGTAAATTGCGTTATTTGGCTCATGCGTACTACGAACATGGTAATAATTGCGGACGGATGCTGGCGCGGTGCGCTTCGGAAAAAGAGGACTGTGGCTCATGTTCACAGCTGCACTCCCCTAGGGGCGCCCCGGCTCTACATACTTCGAAGATTGCTTCGGTTGTTCCGTGATTATACGAGACGTTGTACAACTTGGAGGCTGCTTCCTCCCTGCTGAGGTGGCCCTCAAACAAAATAAAAATCGCGTCGTACCTTTCTGCGGTCGGCTCCCCGCCCTGTCCACGGAACAGGCGTTGGGTCTGGAACACCCCATTTCCTCGGCTGAACTTTTGGGCAACTGTTAAAGTCTCTACCCTCTGGAAAGAGCCCGGGCCCAGACGGCTTCACTAAGGCGTATTATCTAAAGTTCTTGACAAATTGCAAGGCCCCCCTATGTACTCTCTCTTTAACTCCCTAGCGACCAGTGGACAGCTCCCTCGGGAGACCTCGTTGTGCGCCACATTACGTGCTTCCGAAAGACGCAAGGACCCGGCCCAACCACAGAGCTATCGCCCAATTTCACTCCTAAACACGGACCTAAAACTGTTTTCGAAAATTTTGGCGAACCGCCTGAAACCTCTCCTCCCTGACTTAGTTCACGCCGATCAGACCGGTTTCATATTAGGACGGGAAGCCAGAGACAACTCGAACAGGGCTATACAGCTTATTCACTGGGCACGAACACGCGATCGGATGCCTCCTTACTTGATTCTGTCTACAGACGCGGAAAAGGCATTCGATCGCGTGGATTGGCGATTTCTTAGTGCGGTCCTGGAAAAGTCGGGTCTGGGCCCACATATGTTGCGATGGATCTCAACGCTCTACGTGGCCCCCACTGCCCAGGTTAAGGTGAATGGTGGCCTTTCGGCGGGATTCTCTATCCGGAATGGCACGAGGCAGGGGTGTCCACTCTCGCCCCTGTTGTTTGCTTTGGTCCTGGAACCATTGCTGCAAAGGGTCAGATCAAACCAAAACATTAGAGGCGTGCAGGTAGGCTCCCTGGAACACAAGCTCTCTGCCTATGCAGATGACGTTCTCTTCCATGTAGTTGAGCCCCTTGTCTCGTTGCCAGTCTTGATAGATGAACTGAGGGAGTATGGAGACGTGTCCAACTTCCGGATAAATTACACAAAGTCCGAGATACTACCAGTCACCGTCCCTCCGGCTCTAGCGTCCTCCCTGAGGAGCTCCTTCCCCTTCACGTGGTCCACCTCCTCAATGACATATTTAGGGGTCCAGCTCACGAACTGTCCAGACTCTCTATACTCCCAGAATTATGCTCCCCTCCTGGAAAAGACCTCACGGGACTTGCAGACTTGGGACAAGACAATGTTCACCTGGGTGGGACGGACGAATATTTTAAAGATGACGGTTTTGCCCCGTATCCTGTTCCTTCTGCAGATGATACCTATACACCTACCGAAACGTTTTTTTGCGGACTTACGTAGTCTTTTTATTAAGTTTGTATGGGGGGGCAGGAGACCTAGAGTGGCGATGGCAATCCTACAGAGGTCAAAACTTAGGGGGGGCTTGGGAATACCGAATATTCACCGGTACTATCAGGCTATTGCGCTACAACGCATCCTGAATTGGAAGTTTCATACATCCCTTAAGTTATGGGTCCCCCTGGAGAAGACTATGGCGGGGCGGGACTTGGCTTACGCTCCCTGGGTTCCAGCGGACAACAGGGGGCTCTCTGACTGGGTCTCCCCGCTGACAACTCACTCCTTAGCTATGTGGGACAGAGCGAATGGCTGCCTAGCACTGGCGCCGAGGACTTCTCCTCTGGCGCCTGTCTGTGGCTACCCGTGGTTCTCCCCCGGAGAGCTGAGAACTTCCCTTGGAACGTGGACTGAGGATGGAGTTGTTAGCCTCGCAAGATTTGTGAACAACGGAGTCCTGACGCCCCTGACTACCCTGCGCGCTCGATATGGCAGTTTCCCCTTTGACTTTTGGAGACACCGTCAGTTAGAAACTTTTATCACTAAGTGCCATAGGTTAGCGCGGATTAGAACCAATCTGACGGAGTATGAGCGTCTATGGGCGTCTGAAGATCCAGTGCCCCACTTGATCTCTGCTCTATACGGACTGCTGGAGGATGCGTCGCCCAACCCCCGGCCTTATTTTATTAGGGAGTGGGAGAGGGATTTGCAGTCAGACTTCACTGATGAACAACTCTACCACATGTACCGCCTAACCCACAAGAGCTCTGTGGACGCCAAAACCCAGGAAAACAACTATAAGTTGATGACGCGATGGTATAGGGTGCCGACCACTTTGGCTGGAATTTTCCCTGCTGTCTCTGATGGATGCTGGAGGGGGTGTGGGCAGAGGGGCACGTTCCTCCATATTTGGTGGGAGTGCCCGGTGCTCAGACCGTTTTGGGATATGGTCAACAAACACATATCTGAGGGTCTGGGTGTTGTCCTTCCGGCCCATCCTAAGCATTTCCTGCTCCATGTCCCCTCCATTCCTCTGTCACAGTACAAACGTAGTGCTCTCCCCCATCTCCTCAATGCAGCGAAGCGGCTTATTCCGATTCACTGGAAGAGCTCATGCATTCCGAGTGAACAAGACTGGTTGGGGAAGGTGAGGGAGATCATGGAAGCGGAGAGTTGGCTAGCAACATGTAGGGACACTCGGGAAAAGTTCGAGCTTACATGGGCAGAGTGGAAAGCCCACGTACATGACACGGCCTTACTTTCCTCCAGTTTGGATGAGGCACTACTTGCTCTCGCAGATCCCGCCTTCGGTAAACTCGTCCGGGCGCAACGTCAGTCAGTTCCCTGCGACCCCACCTAGATGTGGGTCCTTTCCTCGGCTGCTTCGGTGAGTGCTGGTCCATACGCCTTCTCATCCTTCCTCTTACCTACTTTTCTAGTTTCCTCTCTTGGACTCTACTCTAATTTAATATTTTTTTATTTTTCTCTTTCCTCTTCCTCTTTTTATTTTCCTCTTTCCCTACCTTCCCTTAATTGTTTATTGCATAATAGTATGCTCAGTTGTGGGACTACTGTTCAGATCACTAATTTGAATGTTCCTGATACCTCAGGTTTATATACAATAGATATGTTGTAGGGGGGTGGTTTTGATGCCTGCTCTGGAGCGGGGACACTTGGTTTGACCTCCCTCCCCCTCCTTTTTGTTTTTGTTTTTTGTTTTTTGGGGGGAGACCTGCACGCATGGATCGAATGTTCTGGGCAGGGGAGGTATCCTCCTGTCCCTGCTCTGTCGTAGGCTGTTGCTCCCGGTTAAAAGGTGTCTGAGCTCAGACTAGATGCCCAATTGGATGTCCCTAGCCTTTCCCTTCCCTCCTACCTTTCCCTTGTCCCTAACCCCTCCTCCCCTTCTCCCTCTGATTTTGATTACTGTTTCCATCTTCTATTTTTTGATGATGTTGTGTGGTGCATCTGTCATCAATGTTTAAAAATGAAAAATAAAGATTTTGCAAAAAAAAAGGGGATGGATGCACAAAAAGTCTCCGTGCGATGCGACCTAAGGTCTACAGGGTGTATGAGACCAGAAGGGGCAAAAAAGGGGGAGGAAGGAAAAAGGGAGTGAAAAATCTGAAAAATGCCATACATAGAGATGGAGTATCAAACTTGACTGTGACGGCTAGGGAAAAGTATACTGACACGCCAGTATCAGTGTGGACTGGCAATGTGCATACATACTAAATGCTTTTAGGGATTTGCGGTGTGAAACAGACATATTGGCAACAGGGGGCGGCCCCGAGAAACCGGGGGAAGAGACGCGCTCAAATAAAGTGCACAGTGGGTCAAAGATAGTTAATCTTAATAACCTGTAATATATGGTCTATAATACAGTGGGACAGTATTGTTACATTGTTGCAATGCTATGGATAATCCAATCAAATTAACTGACCCATTGTATAAGTGTGTCCATACAGGGGAATGGTCCCCCAACCAAACAATATATAGTGCAAGCTAGGAAAAAAAAGTGCAGACATAGATATACGGATACTCACCCAAAAAGGGGGAATATTGATCAGGCAAAGGAGAAATGGGATGGTATAAATTTCTCCCGCCCCAGGGCAGTATGAAAGGTAGTGGCTGTATGGAATGCCTTATAGCAAAGTCCACATCCAAAATTGGGAATCTGGTGAAAAAAACAGTATTGTAATACCTGGACCAAGTTACTGACAGGTGATACTAAGATCACCCTTTAAAAGAGGTAGAAAAAATAATAATTGGCAAAGCCTAATAGGCTATATCAATAGGAAAGGCAAAAAGGTTGATTTGTCAGTACCTGGTCTTGCAAACTGTCCATCCTGCTGCCCGGGGGAGACTGAACTTTTTGCTGCTGTCAGTCAATTATATATGTGTAGCTGCTAATGGCTATAGCCGACAGCTGAGTGTCGGTGATATAGCCTATTAGGCTTTGCCAATTATTATTTTTTCTACCTCTTTTAAAGGGTGATCTTAGTATCACCTGTCAGTAACTTGGTCCAGGTATTACAATACTGTTTTTTTCAGTGTGTGGAGGCGCGTCACCGCATCAAGGGGCAGCCCTCCGGGTGCAGTGACGCGCGAAGTCCCTGCCCACCTCCATACGACCGCCCATAGGGGGAAACCTCAGCTAGCTCTGGAGGTGGGCGTGACCAGAAGCGTCACCATGACTGTCTCCAACGGAGGGTGAAGGAGGGAGGGAGGGCGAGGGCGCCACGCGTCAGAGTCCCGCGGCGCGGAGAAACGAGGGAGAGCGGTGCCCAACCATGCAAGAGCATGGGAGGACCACCAGGACTCCCCCAATAGAAGGAAGGGAATTCTTGAATCTTCTCCGCGCCGAGTGCCAGGAACGATCCGAACACCGGATCCCAGGTGCACAATCATGCATCAAGAAGAAAAAACAAACAGTGTGGAATCCCATATCCACCGTCACTGATCCAAGAAGGTGTATGTTTACACCTGCCCATATGGCAGTATAATAATAAAGGACCGAACAAAGGGGAAATGAGCACCCGAGGGAAATCCGTCCCATACAAGGGGAGAGCCAGGCTTACAATCTGATTTTATATTGATTATCAAATGGTTACTAGAAAGGAGTCACTAATTCAGTGAAAATCCAAGTATGCACAGCAAACAAGATCCACAACAGAGAAGGGGGGAGTTGTCATGACAGGTTATTACATCAAAAAAAGGTGATAGTAGGTACAGAGGGCATATTCAGCAGCACAAAAATAGATATACATATTTATGATGAGTGCATGGTTTTCTTTGTGGACCTATCAGGTCATACAGGCACTAGATAGAAATGGTAGCCCATTAAGGGGGGGGTCCCATTCGGGAGCCTTCCCGACGAGAAGCCCCTCGAGAAATGCGGTCTGAAGGAAATGCATCCATATCAAACCCCTCGGGGAGGTAGCATTTAAAGTGAAGATCCACTTCTGTTCAATTTGTAACAGTAATTTGTTGGTATCGCCACCTCTAGGGCTTGTATGTACACGATCCAAGATAACGAAAGATACCCTGGGGGGCACTCCACTGTGAATATTGGGTTACATGTCTCCTAGTGGGAGGTCCCGGGTTGCACGCTTTCATCGAAAGGATGTGCCTGTAGGCCCGTTTCCAAAACGGTTGGATGGTATTAACCTACATAGTAGGAAGAACACTGGCATATAAAAGGTATACTAATCCCTTGGTATGGACAGTTGGCATAGTGTTTTGGATGATAGCACCTCACCATTGGGTAAACGTAAATTTTTGGTGGTGGTTCATGACTGGCAGTATTTGCAACCACGCAGGTGAAGGTACCTGGAAGTTTACAAAAACATCTTTTTCGCGACAACCTGAATTTCACGCGAATTCAGATGGTCGCGTAGGGGAGCAGGCCCGTTCTAAAGGTGAAAGAAGGGAGCTTTGGTCACGTATGGGCCAATTATTGTATCCATTGATAACAAATGCCAGTATATCTTGGCAATTTGTTCGATAGCACTGTGCTGATTAGAGAACCTAGTGATGATGGATATCGGATTCTTCTTGTTTTTTTTTTAAGTGGGATTAAACAGTAAATCTCTGCGTGATTTTTTAATTAGCTCTATTTCAGTAAGCCCTTTTCAGTAACCGATGGGAATAGCCGCGGCTAAGAAGTCGATTCCTTAGGAGATCGGCTTCTTGTTGAAATTTTGGTGTTGTCAGTACAGTTACTTTTTATTCTCAAATATTGGACTGTATGGGATAGAAGCGTTAAGGCTTTTTTTGGATGCAAACTACTCGCATTGCAGTATTGTGTTCTGCGGATTTTTTTGCGGTATAAGCTACTACTGAGGATTCCTGTAGAATCCTTATGTCATGGTTAGATCAAGGGAAATCGATCGAGGCCTCATTCTCCAACTCATAGTGAATCGTAAATTAAAATCATTTTGATTTAGAGTGCTATAGAAAATCTACCAATTATTTCTTTTGGCCCCTCCCATATGACGAAAATGTCGTCTATATACGGTACCATAAATTAACAAATTGCATAAAAGGAGCTAGTACAGGTGATTGCCTGATCATGGTCGCTCCACTCTCCCCAGGTACAAGGTTTGCATAAGAGGGGGCACACGAGGTCCCCATAGCAACAACCCTGTACCCTGTAAATCTGTATTTAATATCAATTACGGGCAAAAAGTTGCACGTCTTTGATAGTGTCAAACTTATTTAAATCCTGATTGGGACAGAAACTTAGGCCTTTAGATAGTAATGCGTATTCACATTCTGATAGTTTATAAGAAGATAGATTAACAACATTTAATTCACTGTTGGTAACGATCACATTCGATGTATATTCCCCAATGTCTACTTACCCCATCTTGATCATGATTTTAACGAAGCGTCGACATTCGAACTTCGGGGAATATACATCGAATGTGACCGTTACCAACAGTGAATTAAATGTTGTTAATCTATCTTCTTATAAACTATCAGAATGTGAATACACATTACTATCTAAAGGCCTAAGTTTCTGTCCCAATCAGGATTTAAATAAGTTTGACACTATCAAAGACATGCGACTTTTTGCCCGTAAATTGATATTAAAACAGATTTATTCCAAAGACCCTTCCCCTAAACCTGTCTTTGAATCTTTGGAGTTGCAAGCTCTTGACGCCCTGGTCAGTCTGTTGGAGGAAAACGAGACACCTGATCTACATTGATCAATTAGATCTAAACCATCATCAGGGTAGATATGATCAGCTCGAACCCCCTCCTCCTCCCCATCATTCAAAAAAAAAGTCAGATAAATTTCCTACTCTTTCACAAATTCGAATGTTTTGGCTTTTGTTAAACTGCGGTGGGTAGGAGATATATGCAAACATACGAGATACCAATTCGACAATGATAATCTATTGTCCAAGAAAAACAGGCTCTCAATCTGCTCAAACAAAACCCCGATATCACAATAAAACCTCGACAAGGGGGAAACATTGTGGTTATGGATAACATCTTTTACATCAATATGTTGCGAAAAGATCCTCTCCAATAAAAGTTGGTTATCAAAAAATGAGTACGTCAAAAATAACAACCTTTAATCAGCATTTCTACGAAATGATGGACTTAGCCTATACCCCAAAATGTCTTGGAAAAACCTGACTGGGATTTATTAGAACTAAATCCCCAAAATTCCTACTTTTTATTCCTTCCCAAATTGCACAAGAGCTTAGAATATCCTACAGGTAGACCCATAGTCTCTGGTAACGGTTGTCTCACCGAAAATCTCAGCACCTTTATTGATGCTCAATTACGCCCGTTATGTGACACAAATACCAAGTACATTCGGGACACACTACATTATGCTACAAATAGTAGATGGTTTGAGTGTTTGCACCCGCATCTATGCTAGTGGCCATAGATGTGGAAGCATTATATAGCTCCATCCCCCACGACCAAGGCTTGGCTTGTATGGATCATATTCTATCCCAGAACAACCTTTTCGAACCACAGACAACAAATTTCTTTTGAGTGCTTTAGATTTCATCTTGCACCACAACCATTTCCTCTCAATGGCTCCCACTACCTCCAGGTACCAGGGTGTTGCTATGGGGACCTCGTGTGCCCCCTCTTATGCAAACCTGTACCTGGGGGAGTGGGAGACCATGCTCAGGCAATCACCTGTACTAGCTCCTTTTATACAATTGTTAATTATGGTACCGTTATATAGATGGCATTTTCGTCATATGGAGGGGACAAAAGAAAAAATTGGTAGATTTCCTTAGCACACTAAATCAAAATATTTTAATTTACGATTCAATATGAGTTGGAATGAGGCCTCGATCGATTTCCTTGATCTAACCATACATAAGGGATTCCTACAGAATCCTCAGTAGTAGCTTATACCGCAAAAAAACGCAGGTAACACAATTCTGCATGCGAGTAGGTTTCATCCAAAAAGCCTTATCACTTCTATCCCATACAGTCAATATTTGAGAATAAAAAGGAACTGTACTGACAACAACCAAATTCTCCTAAGGAATCGACTTCTTAGCCGCGGCTATTCCCATCGGATACTGAAAAGGGGCCTACAATAGAGCTATTTAAAAAATCACGCAGAGAATTTACTGTTTAATCCCACTTAAAAAAAAAACAAGAAGAATCCGATATCCAATCAGCACTAGGTTCTCTAATCAGCACAGTGCTATCGAACAAATTGCCAAGAGATACTGGCATTGTTATCAATGGATACAATAATTGGCCCATACATGACCAAAGCTCCTTCTTTCACCTTTAGAAGGGCCTGCTCCTACGCGACCATCTGACTTCGAGTGAATTCAGGTTGTCGCGAAAAAGATGTTCTTGTAAACTTCCAGGTACCTTCACCTGCGGTTGGTTGCAAATACTGCCAGTTCATGAACACCACCAAAAATTTACGTTTACCCAATGGTAAGGGCTATCATCCAAAACACTATGCCAACTGTCAAACCAAGGGAGTAGTATACCTTTATTATGCAGTGTTCTTCCTACTATGTAGGTAAAACCATCCAACCCGTTTTGGAAACGGGCCTACAGGCACATCCTTTCGATGAAAGCGTGCAACCCGGACCTCCCACTAGGGAGACATGTAACCAATATTCACAGTGGAGTGCCCCCCAGGGTATCTTTCGTTATCTTGGATCGTGTACATACAAGCCCTAGAGGTGGCGATACCAACAAATTACTGTTACAAATTGAACAGAAGTGGATCTTCACTTTAAATGCTACCTCCCCGCTGGGTTTGAATGGATGCATTTCCTTCAGACCCTTTCTCGAGGGCTTCTCGTCGGGAGGCTCAGAATGGGACCCCCCTTAATGGGCTACCATTTCTATCTAGTGCAGGGGTCTCAAACTCAAATTACCTGAGGGCCACAAGACAAGTTTTCATATGCCATGGGGGGGCCGCATGCAAACTTTCAAACTTCAAAAACAACAGTACTGGTGTCAGCGAACACATTATTAACCCCCAGCACTGGTGTCAGCGAGCGCATTATTACCACCAGCACTGGTGTAATCAGGGTTTGACAAATTTGCTTGGAATCTAGGAGCCAGCTAAAAAGTTAGGAGCCAGAAAACGCGCCCCGTCCCGACGAGCTTGCGCGCAGAAGCGAACACATACGTGAGCAGCGCCCGCATATGTAAACGGTGTTCAAACCACACATGTGAGGTATCGCCGCGATGGTAGAGTGAGAGCAATAATTCTAGCTCCTCTGTAACTTAAAACATGCAACATGTAGATTTTTTTCAACGTCGCCTATGAAGATTTTAAAGGGGTAAAAAAGTTTGTCGGCATTCCACAAGCGGACACAATTTTGAAGCGTGACATGTTGGGTATGAATTTATTCGGCGTAACATTATCTTTCATAATATTAAAAAAAATGGGGATAACTTTACTGTTGTCTTATTTTTTAATTAAAAAAAGTGTAATTTTTCCCAAAAAAGTGCGCTTGTAAGACCGCTGCGCAAATTACGGCGTAACAGAAAGTATTGCAACGATCGCTATTTTATTCTCTAGGGTGTTAGGATAAAAAATATATATAATGTTTGGGGGTTCTAATTAGAGGGGAAGAATATGGCAGTGAAAATAGTGTAAAATGACATTAGAATTGCTGTTTAACTTGTAATGCTTAACTTGTAATACCAACGGCCACCACCAGATGGCGCCAGCTCACATCTGGTGGTAATAACTTGTAATACCAACGGCTCACCACCAGATGGCACCCCAGCTCAAAAAAAAAAAAAAAATTTTTTTTTTTTTTTGCTCCCCTCACTTCCACCCTGCCTGAGGGCCATTTATAACTGGTCCGCGGGCCGCATATGGCCCGCGGGCCGGTACTTTGAGACCACTGATCTAGTGCCTTCTGACTGATAGGTCCACAAAGAAAACATGCACTCATCATACTATGTATCTATTTTTGTGATGCTGAATATGCCTTGTACCTACTATCACTGTATGTAATAACCTGTCATGACAACTCCCCCCTTCTCTGTTGTGGATCTTGTTTGCTGTGCATACTTGGATTTTCACTGAATTGCTGACTCCTTTCTAGTAACCATTTTATAATGGATATAAAATCAGATTGTAAGCCTGGCTCTCCCCTTGTATGGGACGGATTTCCCTCGGGTGCTCATTTCCCCTTTGTTCGGTCCTTTATTATTATACTGCCATATGGGCAGGTGTAAACATACACCTTCTTGGATCAGTGACGGTGGATATGGGATTCCACACTGTTTGTTTTTTCTTCTTGATGCATGATTGTGCACCTGGGATCCGGTGTTCGGATCGTTCCTGGCACTCGGCGCGGAGAAGATTCAAGGATTCCCTTCCTTCTATTGGGGGAGTCCTGGTGGTCCTCCCATGCTCTTGCATGGTTGGGCACCGCTCTCCCTCGTTTCTCCGCGCCGCGGGACTCTGACGCGTGGCGCCCTCTCCCTCCCTCCCTCCTTCGCCCTCCGTTGGAGACAGTCCTGGTGACGCTTCTGGTCACGCCCACCTCCAGAGCTAGCTGGGGTTTCCCCCTATGGGCGGTCGTATGGAGGTGGTCGGGGACTTCGCGCGTCACTGCACCCGGAGGGCTGCCCCTTGATGCAGTGACGCGCCTCCACACACTCCCCTGGCTTTCGCCGACACTCAGCTGTCGGCTATAGCCATTAGCAGCTACACATATATAATTGACTGACAGCAGCTAGAAGTTCAGTCTCCCCCGGGCAGCAGGACGGACAGTTTGCAAGACCAGGTACTGACAAATCAACCTTTTTGCTTTTCCTATTGATATAGCCTTTTAGGCTTTGCCAATTATTATTTTTTCTACCTCTTTTAAAGGGTGATCTTAGTATCACCTGTCAGCAACTTGGTCCAGGTATTACAATACTGTTTTTTTCACCAGATTCCCAATTTTGGATGTGGACTTTGCTATAAGGCATTCCATACAGCCACTACCTTTCATACTGCCCTGGGGCGGGAGAAATTTATACCATCCCATTTCTCCTTTGCCTGATCAATATTCCCCCTTTTTGGGTGAGTATCCGTATATCTATGTCTGCACTTTTTTTCCTAGCTTGCACTATATATTGTTTGGTTGGGGGACCATTCCCCTGTATGGACACACTTATACAATGGGTCAGTTAATTTGATTGGATTATCCATAGCATTGCAACAATGTAACAATACTGTCCCACTGTATTATAGACCATATATTACAGGTTATTAAGATTAACTATCTTTGACCCACTGTGCACTTTATTTGAGCGTGTCTCTTCCCCCGGTTTCTCGGGGCCGCCCCCTGTTGCCAATATGTCTGTTTCACACCGCAAATCCCTAAAAGCATTTAGTATTTATGCACATTGCCAGTCCACACAGTCAAGTTTGATACTCCATCTCTATGTATGGCATTTTTCTGATTTTTTCACTCCCTTTTTCCTTCCTCCCCCTTTTTTGCCCCTTCTGGTCTCATACACCCTGTAGACCTTAGGTTGCATCGCACGGAGACTTTTTGTGCATCCATCCCCTTTTTAAATGATCCAGGATACTTTCCTTCCAAACCGACCCAGCAATACTTTTGCGACGTCTCTTGGAGACAGACCGACCATCTACTGACCGGTTAGTACTCATTTCTATATATTTGGAAAAAGGGATAGGATCTGGCTAGTCTAGACTAAAGAATTAATTTGATTAGCAAATGCACCTCATCCCAAAAATATATAGGGAAGATAGAACAATGGCGGGACTGTAGCGGTGCTCAAAATAAACACATATAGAATAATAATGTAAATTTTAATAATTTATTAAAAGAGACAGAATAACATCAAGCTATATAGCACACTATAGACCCACAAGGGCCCGCTGAGTACATAGATAACCTGAGTGATAGTACAATATCAATTAAAAGAATTCCTGTAACAGACAGCGAATACTGTAACAGGGATCGCAACCAGATTGGTAAAACCCTATATATTTCGCCCGGTTGGGCTTCTTCAGGGGTGTGGTTGAGATCAAGGTTTCGATTCTAGTGATGAAATACAAAAAAATATATAAGTTTACAAACATTCAAAAATATATACATAAATGAATAATATTATCGCTCTGCCAGTCTACATCACAAAATGCCAACCTGCTGGTCCGTAGTGGGGATAAAAGGAAGGGGTGCAAACACACCCTGGACACATCACATGCCAGATGGATAAGACTGGATGACAAAAGGTGGCAGCCAAAACAGGGGGAATTCCAGGCAGGGAAAACAGTAACCCAATGTAGGACACTGCCGCGGATGGAGGTCACACAATCCCCGCCCACTGGAGAGGCTGGGGGGTACACAGAGGACACAGGAACCAGCTAAGGAGAAAGAGTGGTATTATCAAAACATATTCAATGAAATGCCTACAGAAAATATGTATAAAGGGTAATGAGTAGAATTTTTACTCACGGTACTTAAATAAGCATAAAGAATCATCTGTGAGAGTATCCACCTAAGTAGGACGCGGTTGGTTCACCAGATCTATACAAAGCTGGTCCAAAAAAACATAATATGAAAATCAAACCGAGAGAGGAACGAAGGAAAAGGCATAAAAAATTGTATAAATGTTTATCATATGAAAATAAAGGACCTCAGGCATACAGCTGGTCCACATTCAGATCAAAGGGATCTGTTTAGCAAAAGACAATATTTCTAGTAAGCCACAGTAAAGATAAAGCTAAATAGTATCCTTTGGGACAAAGAATAGCAATTGAAGTGGGAATAAAGAAAGGTAAGTGTAAACACTCACTGGAGCAGATACAAAGTATACAGAGACACAACAAAAACAAAGTTCAAATGGATCAGCAGTGAAGATGCCGACAAGGAATACCTGGTTAATCAGCGTCAGTAGCATAGGTGGTTCCACAGGAGTGTAACACAGCACACTGAAGCTCCTCGGCGAGGCAGGGTCCATATATATCCGCCAGCCCCTCCCACACGTCCGTGCGTCACAGGGGGCGCGGTCGGACGTGGGCGGACACACAGTGTCAATGCATAGGCTCCGGGGGAGAGCTGGAAACCAGCCTACAATCCCCAGCATCCCCTGGGTTGAAGAGCGGGGAAGGCCGAGGAAATGGCCAATCACGACGCGCCAGGGGAGGGGTAAACACCGCCGAGTGGTACAGCCAATGGGCACTACGAGTTGTCCAATGGCCGAGGGCGGGGAGGGGCCGGACCGCCGATGGAGTGGGCACTAATCAGCCGTCCGAGGGAGAAAGACATAGACAGAAAACGGGCTCACAAAGGTGAAGCCCTTGGGTGTCCAAATGGAAGGGGACAAATAAAAGGACCAGACACCCGCAGCAGCGCCGACAGGGAAGAGTCCTGCAGAGTAGTAAAAGGATCCCCTGGTGGTAGAAAAGTTTCTGGTCCTTTTATTTAAAGACAGACAGAGAGTTAGATAGAGACACAGTTGGTCCGATTTACTATTCTCTGTGCGCTGCGCTGGTTCATGCCTTAATTAGTGCGCCGGGTGAAGCCTTAATTAGGCGCATGAACCAGCGTAGCAGCCGCCGCATTGCAAGTGATATGTAAAGCCGCCGCCAAACTCCCTATAGAAGTCTATGGGAGAAATCAAAAGTGTTAATTTTAAAGGCTAATATGCAAGTTTTGTCCTAAAAAGTGTTTGGGGACCTGAGTCCTGCCCCAGGGGACATGTAGCAATGCTTTTTTTATTTTTTTAAAACGGCCTTTTTTTCGGGAGCAGTGAAATTAATAATGCTTAAAGTGAAACAATAAAAGTGAAATATTCCTTTAAATTTCGTACCTAGGGAGGGTGTAAAGTCAGCATGTGAAATACCGGTAGCGCATTTTTCCCGCACTTAGAACTGTCCCTGCACAAAATGACATTCTGAAAGAAAAAAAGACATTTAAAATTCACACGCGGCTATAATGAATTGTCGGCTCTGACAATTCTGACAGGATTCATTCATATGCCATATTCCCCCAAATTAAATTACCCGGCCCTTCAGGTCTGGTGTGGATTTTAAGGGGAACTCCACCCCAAATAAAAAAAAATGGCGTGGAGTCCCCCTAAAAATTCACACCAGACCCTTATCCGAGCACGTTAACCTGACCGGCCGCAGAAACGAGGGGGGACAGAGTTCGCCCCCCCTCTCCTGAACCGCACCAGGCCACATGCCCTCAACATGGGGAGGATGTCCCCATGTTGAAGGGGACAAGTGCCTCATCCCCACAACCCTTGCCCGGTGGTTGTGGGGGTCTGCGGGCGGGGGGCTTATCAGAATCTGAAAGACCCCTTTAACAAAGGGGACCCCCAGATCCTGGCCCCTCCCTGTGTGAAATGGTAATGGGCTATCAGGGGTGCAGACATCCCCAAAAAATGAGCAGATGATACTTATTTGCAAATTAAGAATTTGTTATTTAACATTGGGTGGTGTTTGTGGGGGGCCCTAACACACACATTCATACATATTAGCAACGCTGTATCCTGGCCTATTGGCATGGTTATATTTTCTTAGGCCTCTCAATAAAACTCTCTGAAATTTGTGCTTAAACTAGAACTATAATCAACACTTTTTATTTTCTTTACATTTGGATAGAGTGAGGGAGGGCTATAGGCCCTGTCAGTTTATTTTGTATTATCTGTATCCAATTGGGGATATTGGCCTTCACTTCCTGCCCCATAGCCAAACAGGAAGTGAGAGAAAAACTATGCAAATTAAGGGAATCCAGTGCCCTCCTCCCCCCCAGAACTAGTGTGTGTGTGTGTGTGCCCTGAAAATTCCTGGGCGGGTCATACAAAAACAGGGTGTGGCTTTGACAGGAAGGGGTGGGTCATTTTTCTATTAGGAGGTGCAGAAATGTAGTCAGGCCTAGGGCAGCACAAAACCTAAATATACTACTGCATATTAGGGCTTATTTATACCGGATACGATTTACAGCATGTTTTTATATTGTCGGAGGAAACCCACGCAGGCACAGGGAGAACATGCAAACTCCAGGCAGATGGTGTCACGGGCGGGATTCGAACCAGCGACCCTTTTGCTGCTAGGTCAAAGTGCTATACACTACACCACTGTGCTGAACGAACATGATTGCAGCTGAAAGCATGAGATCTTTTTTTTTTCCAATACCATGCTTTCCAGCCTTATTGACCCCGCCTCTCTCCATAAAGAGGACCTGTCACACACTAGTCCTATTACAAGGGATGTTTACATTCCTTGCAATAGGAATAAAAGTGATCCAAAATAAAAAAAAGGGACAGAAAAGTGCAAAAAGAAAAATATTAGGTAAAAAAAAATAAAAATAAACGTCCCTGTCCCTAGTAGCTCGCACTCAGAAGCGTATATGCATGTAAGTCCCGCCCACATATGTAAACACCATTCAAACCACACATGTGAGGTATTGACGCGTGCATTAGAACGAGAGCAATAATTCTAGCCCTAGACCTCCTCTGTAACTCTGAACTGGTCACCTGTAAAAAAAAATCAAGCATCGCCTATGGATATTTTTATGTCCCGAAGTTTGGCGCCATTCCATGAGTGTGTGCAATATTAAAGCGTGACAAGTTAGGTATCTATTTACTCGTTGTAACGTCATCTTTCACATTATCCATAAAAAATGGGCTAACTGTACTGTTTTGTTATTTTTTAATTCATGAACCGTGTTTTTTTTGGGCCAAAAAAAAAGGCGTTAGAAAAATTATTGCGCAAATACCGTTGGAAATCAAATCAAAAATGACCGCCACTTTATTCCCTAGGGTGTCTGCTAAAAAAATATATATAATGTTTGGGGGTCCTGAGTAATTTCCCAGGAAATAAATATAATTTTTACATGAAGGAGAGAAGTGCCAGAATAGGCACGGTATGGAAGTGGTTAAAGTGAAATAATAAAGTTAAATATTCCTTTAAATTTCATACAGGGGGGGAGGGGAGTACACGCATGTTTCCTGTGCTTAGAACTGTGCCTGTACAAGATGTCATTTCTGAAGTGGAAAAAAAAGTAATTTTAAAGTACTCATGGCTATAAAGAATACAGTCATTGCTCATTAAAACTAAAAAAATGTATGGGGGTCCCCCCAAATTAAATTACCAGGCCCTTCAGGTCTGGAATGGATATTAAGGGGAACCCCGCCGTTAAAAAAAAAATGGCGTGGGGTCCCCCCAAATATCCATACCAGGCCCTTCAGGTCTGGTGTGGATTTTAAGGGGAACTCCATCCCAAATAAAAAAAAATGGCGTGGAGTCCCCCTAAAAATCCACACCAGACCCTTATCCGAGCATGTTAACCTGGCCGGCCACAGAAAAGAGGGGGGGACAGAGTGCGGCCCCCCCCTCTCCTGAACCGCACCAGGCCATATGCCCTCAACATGGGGAGGATGTCCCCATGTTGATGGGGACAAGGGCCTCATCCCCACAACCCTTGCCCGGTGGTTGTGGGGGTCTGCAGGCGGGGGGCTTATCAGAATCTGGAAGACCACTTTAACAAAGGGGACCCCCAGATCCCGGCCCCCCCCTATGTGAAATGGTAATGGGGTACATTGTACAAATATGGTACTACAGCGCTAATTAAATATCAAATTATAGAGCATTTAACAAAATTACCAAATAATAAACGCAGCAAAAAAGTAATGTAAGTCAAACAAAAATGGTACAATGTATATATATGTTAATTCGCGCTGAATATTAACTTTAGAAAATGCAAATCGTGCTGATAAGTGATTAAAAAGAAACTATCAAGTGTCAAATTAATAGGCAAAAACGATACAAGTAAAGTCCAATTGCATAAATATACACCAGTGGTTTTCAATGAAACAACACCCAGATCAGTGTGATGATTAAAGGAAGGTGTGATGTGATCTCAAACAACGTGCTCCTGCTTCACAAGTAGATACGCCTCTTCCACAGCTCATGGAAAACAAAAGAGAGATACTCTCATAGCGCAGCTGAGTGTAAAACAATACAAAGAGGATAGATGGTCTCTAACAATGGCACACTCACGAATCCACCGATTAAAAGCCGCATATAGCAACAATACACCGATCCTTCATTAAGCCGCTCAGCTCATATGATGTTTCCTCTCCTCATTCGAATCCTAGATCGAATCCTAGATCCGTCCCGCTCGTAACTCCTCCCCCACGCGTTACGTCAATAGTCACTTGACTTAGTCATGGGTCACTCCCTGTCCGCTCTACGCTGGTATTATTTATAGTCAGCATAGGAATCAGGCAGAGACGGGATTGGTAGTGAGGGAGTGTTAGACATCTTACATCATTGCAAGCATAAACGAAGGATCATACACTGTTCATTAACATAGTGCATGTAGGCAATTTAATACAAAGAATAATAATTATTATAGTAATTAAAAACATTTAAAAATCCAAGAACATCTTAGTGGCGTTATTAAACTGAGGATATGCTTATATGCATGGCAGCCTCTAGTGGCCACAGTAAATACAGCACTTACAAACTCCAGCACATGCTGCACTACATCAATCAATGAGCAGATATAATTGCAATATAAAATATCTATAAAGTACATTTATATATACTATTATAAATAACAACATACCATTTAAAATAAAATATTCTAGAATTAAAATATTTTGTAAAAAGAGGAATATATGTAAAAATAAACAATATATAAAATATATATATATAAAGAATCATCACGTTAAAAAACTTGTACATACTTAATAGTCAGAGATGAAACAATTGAGGTCAAATTCAATATTTAACCCATTGGGCGACAATGATCTCATCTCATGAATCCATTTTGATTCAGTTTGACTCAATGTCTGTACCATGTGGCTCCCCCTCCAATGTGGGTTGTATTTAGCGATAGCCCAAAATTTTAATTCTTTGGGATCCCTATGGTGGCACAGGTCAAAGTGTCGTGACACATTATGTTTAGGGAAGCCCTTTTCAATATTTTGCACATGCTCCCTAAGACGTTTCCACAAGGGCCTTTTTGTGCGGCCAATATATTGAAGGGAGCATGAGCATTGTAAAGCATACACTACTCCCTCCCTGACCTCAATTGTTTCATCTCTGACTATTAAGTATGTACAAGTTTTTTAACGTGATGATTCTTTATATATATATTTTATATATTGTTTATTTTTACATATATTCCTCTTTTTACAAAATATTTTAATTCTAGAATATTTTATTTTAAATGGTATGTTGTTATTTATAATAGTATATATAAATGTACTTTATAGATATTTTATATTGTAATTATATCTGCTCATTGATTGATGTAGTGCAGCATGTGCTGGAGTTTGTAAGTGCTGTATTTACTGTGGCCACTAGAGGCTGCCATGCATATAAGCATATCCTCAGTTTAATAACGCCACTAAGATGTTCTTGGATTTTTAAATGTTTTTAATTACTATAATAATTATTATTCTTTGTATTAAATTGCCTACATGCACTATGTTAATGAACAGTGTATGATCCTTCGTTTATGCTTGCAATGATGTAAGATGTCTAACACTCCCTCACTACCAATCCCGTCTCTGCCTGATTCCTATGCTGACTATAAATAATACCAGCGTAGAGCGGACAGGGAGTGACCCATGACTAAGTCAAGTGACTATTGACGTAACGCGTGGGGGAGGAGTTACGAGCGGGACGGATCTAGGATTCGATCTAGGATTCGAATGAGGAGAGGAAACATCATATGAGCTGAGCGGCTTAATGAAGGATCGGTGTATTGTTGCTATATGCGGCTTTTAATCGGTGGATTCGTGAGTGTGCCATTGTTAGAGACCATCTATCCTCTTTGTATTGTTTTACACTCAGCTGCGCTATGAGAGTATCTCTCTTTTGTTTTCCATGAGCTGTGGTTAATGTGGAAGAGGCGTATCTACTTGTGAAGCAGGAGCACGTTGTTTGAGATCACATCACACCTTCCTTTAATCATCACACTGATCTGGGTGTTGTTTCATTGAAAACCACTGGTGTATATTTATGCAATTGGACTTTACTTGTATCGTTTTTGCCTATTAATTTGACACTTGATAGTTTCTTTTTAATCACTTATCAGCACGATTTGCATTTTCTAAAGTTAATATTCAGCGCGAATTAACATATATATATATATACGGGGTACATTGTACCCCTACCATTTCACCCAAAAAAAGTGACAAAAGTGTGAAAAATGACAGTAGCTGTTTTTTGACAAATCTTTTAATAAAATCTTCTTTCCGCTGTTCCTTCTTCTTCTTTCATTCGGGTTTCTTCCTCTGCTTCTTTCTTGGGTCTTCTCATCCACATCTTGCCCGACGTCTTCTCCCATCTTCTTCTCTGTCCGTCGACCTTCTCGTCCCGCATCTTCTTGATCTTCTGGGCGCTGAGCTTGAAATTGAAGACCCCGCCGTGTTCCCGCTCCTGGGACCCCCCCCTCTGACGCCACAGGTAAACTCATATAAAAGTCCGCGTGTGGTATATGTGCGTCAGAGGGGGGCGGGGTCACATGAGCGTCACACGGCGGGAACTTCAATTGGAAGCTCGTCCGCATAGTGCGGCGGCTTCTTCTTCTCCGGACGGCGCGATTGAAATTGAATACCCCCGCCGCGTGACGCTCTGTGACCCCGCCCCGCTCTGACGGACATGACTTTCTAAGGAGTTTACTTGTGGCGTCAGAGGGGGGCGGGTCCCAGGAGCGGCTAATTCAATTTCAAGCGCTGCGTCTGGGGAAGAAAAAGATGTGGACGAGAAGGCTGAAGGACGGACGGAGAAGACACCGGGCAAGATGTGGACGAGAAGGCTGAAGGACGGACGGAGAAGATAGAAGAACACGTCGGGCAAGATGTGGACGAGAACACCCAAGAAAGAAGCAGAGGAAGAAACCCGAATGAAAGAAGAAAAGAAGATTTTATTAAAAGATTTGTCAAAAACCGGCTACTGTCATTTTTAACACTTTTGATTTTTTTGGGGGTGAAATGGTAGAGGTACAGTGTACCCCATTACCATTTCACATAGGGGGGCAGGATCTGGGGGTCCCCTTTGTTAAAGGAGTCTTCCAGATTCTGATAAGCCCCCCGCCCGCAGACCCCCACAACCACCGGGCAAGGGTTGTGGGGATGAGGCCCTTGTCCCCATCAACATGGGGACATCCTCCCCATGTTGAGGGCATGTGGCCTGCTGCGGTTCAGGAGAGGGGGGGCCGCACTCTGTCCCCCCTCTTTTCTGCAGCCGACCATGTTAACGTGCTCGGATAAGGGTCTGGTGTGGATTTTTAGGGGGACTCCACGCCATTTTTTTGTTTAATTTGGGGTGGAGTTCCCCTTAAAATCCACACCAGACCTGAAGGGCCTGGTATGGATATTTGCGGGGGAACCGCACGTCTTTTTTTTTTTTTTTTACGGCGGGGTTCCCCTTAATATCCATTTAATTTGGGGGACCCCCATACATTTTTTGTTTGTTTTATAAGTGAATCCTCTCTGAATTGTCAGAGCCGGCAATTCATTAGAGCCGCGTGTGAAAAATGCGCTATTTCACATGCTGACTTTACACCCCCCCCCCTAGGTACGAAATTTAAAGGAATATTTCACTTTTATTGTTTCACTTTAAGCATTATTAATTTCACTGTTCCCAGAAAAACGGCTGTTTTAAAAAATAAAAAATGCATTGATACATGTTTCCTGGGGCAGGACTGAGGTCCCCAAACACTTTTTAGGACAAAACTTGCAGATTAGCCTTTAAAATGAACACTTTTGATTTCTCCCATAGACTTCTATAGGGAGTTCGGCGCGGCTTTACATATTACTTGCAATGCGCCGGCTGCTACGCTGGTTCATGCGCCTAATTAAGGCTTCACCCGGAGTACTAATTAAGGCATGAACCAGCGCAGCGCACTGACAGAAGTAAATCAGCCCCTGTGTCTCTATCTCTCTCTCTCTCTAACTGTCTGACTGACTTCTCTAACAAAAGCCGGAAAACACTACACGAGGCCGCCGTGCAGGCTGCCTTTTATAGTGTGGGGCGTGTACTAATCCCCCTGAGCCATAATTGGCCAAAGCCACCCTGGCTTTGGCCAATTATGGCTCTTCGTTTTTTGCGTGCTGTGATTGGCCAAGCATGCGGGACATACAGCATGCTTGGCCAATCATCAGCGCTCAACGCCGCAGTGAATTATGGGACGTTTTGCGTCATTCGAATTTGGCACGAACGACCTGTTTTGTTCGAGTTTCGACGAACGATCGAACCACCGATGTTCGAGTAGAACATACGTTCGTATCGAACGCGAAGCTCATCCCTACTTCGGGACTTAAAAATATCTATAGGCGATGCTTGATTTTTTTTTACAGGTTACTAGTTCAGAGTTACAGACGAGGTCTAGGGCTAGAATTAGTTCTCTCGCTCTACCTCACATGTGTGGTTTGAATGGTGTTTACATATGTGGGCGGGACTTAAATGCGTGTTCGCTTCTGAGTGCGAGCTACTAGGGACAGGGGCGTTTTTAATTTTTTTTTTTACCTAATATTTATCTTTTTGCACTTTTTTTGTCCCTTTTTTTTTATTTTGGATCACTTTTATTCCTATTACAGTGAATGTAAACAGCCCTTGTAATAGGACTAGTGTGTGACAGGTCCTCTTTATGGAGAGAGGCGGGGTCAATAAGGCTGGAAAGCATGGTATTGAAAAAAAAAAAAAGAAAAAGATCTCATGATTTCAGCTACAATCATGTTCATTCAGCACAGTGGTGTAGTGTATAGCACTTTGACCTAGCAGCAAAAGGGTCGCTGGTTCGAATCCCGCCTGTGACACCATCTGCCTGGAGTTTGCTCTCCCTGTGCCTGCGTGGGTTTCCTCCCACACTATAAAAACATGCTGTAAATCAGATCCGGTCTAAATAAGCCCTAATATGCAGTAGTATATTTAGGTTTTGTGCTGCCCTAGGCCTCACTACATTTCTGCACCTCCTAATAGAAAAATGACCCACCCTTCCTGTCAAGGCCACACCCTGTTTTTGTATGACCCACCCAGGAATTTTCAGGGGACACACACTAGTTCTGGGGGGGAGGGGGCACTGGATTACCTTAATTTGCATAGTTTTTTTCTCACTTCCTGTTTGGCTATGGGGCAGGAAGTGAAGGCAAATATCCCCAATTGGACACAGATAATACAAAATAAACTGACAGGGCCTATAACCCTCCCTCACTCTATCCAAAATTAAAGAAAATAAAAAGTGTTGATTATAGTTCTAGTTTAAGCACAAATTTCAGAGAGTTTAATTGAGAGGCCTAAGAAAATATAACCATGCCAATAGGCCAGGATACAGCGTTGCTAATATGTATTAATGTGTGTGTTAGGGCCCCCCACAAACACCACCCAATGTTAAATAAACAATTTTCTTAATTTGCAAATAAGTATTATCTGCTCATTTTTTTCGGGGGATGCCTGCACCCCTAATAGGGTGAAGACACCTCACAAATGTTGTCACTTTCTACTTCAAATTCATTCACTTCTTGTCACATAGCCAAACAGGAACTGAGGGTAAAACCTTACTAATGTCTTTTGTTAGGGGCACAGATCAATCTAAATAGTTTCCCATTATGGAAATTGCATTTTGCACACCCCAAATTATTAGGGATCTTGGACTTTGGGGGTCCATTTACTAAAGGCAAATCCACTTTGCATTACAAGTGGACAAGCAAGGAAGAAAACAAAAAAACTTTGCTTCTACAGGATTGGATGTTAAAACCGTCAGTGCTTCCTCTCTGATTTTCAGCGACTACGCTTGTACTGCAGAGTGGCTTTGCCTTTACTAAACCCCAAGCTAACTAATCATTTGGGGTGTACACAGCAGTGCAATTTGCTTAATGGGGACACTAGTTAGATTGACCCCAAGAAAAGACATTGGTAGGGTTTTAACCTCACTTCCTGTTCAGCTGTGTGACAGGAAGTGAAGCCAATTTTAAGAAAAGGGACACAAAGCTCAACCCAAAAAAAACACAAGCAGGGGTTCTAACACTCACTTGGCTTCCCTCAAACACCCACAATTAGAATAGGATTGCCTTGCGCTAGATTTAAGCACAGTGCTGTAAATCAGCACTTCAAGCCTGTCCACCAATACCCCCCCCCCCCCCCCCCAACAGGCCATGTTTTCAGGTTTTCCTTCATCTTGCACATGTGCTTTAAAAGACAGTCTGGACAGCAATTATTGATAAGAGAAATCCACAAAACATGTCCTGTTAGGGGTACTTGAGGGCTGAGGACCACTGCAGTAAAAAGAAAATACTTACCACTTTGTCTTTTTAATTTCCTGGTGATTAAACATGGCAGCAAACTGTTCATGCGTACACACCAGGAAAGAAGCTTAGACAAAAATCACACCTAATTTGTTAGGCCAAACCTATTTCAGCTGCAGCTGTCAAAATCTGTAGCATGAAAAAGTAACAAAAAACAAACTTCAACATTTGAAAGTAATTTTTATTGGTCAACAAAACAAGGAAAGCAAAAAAGACAAACAAACAAAAACAAACACACAAACAAAAATAAATTTAAAAAATCAAAATAAGCATAGGTTAACCGTCCCAACATCTTCAGAAATATTTTTCAAAATAAGGCAGCAGAGACAAATACATCAAATTGAACATCATTTAAAAATAAACAAAAAACATTGGCAAAATAAAAATAAAAAAATGCTCCAAAACACATCTCTGTTTCGCAACAACATTCCTGCCAGCTTGCCCCCTCTCAGGGCAGCTGAGGACTGCTCTATCCACGCTTTTTATAACATGTGTGCTAGTAATGTAGCAATTTAAATCACATGAATAGGGTTGAGCGAACCCGAACTGTAAAGTTCGGGTTCGGTACGGACTTTGGGTTTTTCCCGAACCCGGACCCGAACAATTGGAAAAAGTTCGGGTTCGGAGTTCGGGTATGTTTTGGCGCGCTGCACGGCAGCCAATCGCCATTCGTGTTACTACTGTGACTGGTAACTGATCACAGCCATGCCTACTTATGGCATGGCTGTGATTGGCCAGTGCAGCATGTGACCCATCATGTGACGTGCCTCTATATTAGATAGAGGCACACAGCACAGATTGTCACTCTGCTTCACTCATGATAGGGAAAGGATGCTGGAATCTGCTGCTTAGGGAAAGTGTTAGTTGTATCTGGCTCGTTTTCACTGTGCTTCACTTATGTCAGGGAAAGGCTGCTGAATCTGATCAGGGACAGTGTTAGGTCTATGCTGCTATGCTGCTCCAGAAATATCAAAAAGCACACTTTATTTCTTTGATATCTGCATCATCAAAAAAAATGTTGTGGGTTCCCCGCAAATATCCATACCAGGCCCTTCAGGTCTGGTGTGGATTTTAAGGGGAACTCCACCCCAAATTTTTTTAAAAAAATGGCGTGGAGTCCCCCTAAAAATCCACACCAGACCCTTATCCGAGCAAGTTAATCTGGCCGGCCGCAGAAAAGAGGGGGGGACAGAGTGCGGCCCCCCCTCTCCTGAACCACACCAGGCCACATGCCCTCAACATGGGGAGGATGTCCCCATGTTGATGGGGGCAAGGGCCTCATCCCCACAACCCTTGCCCGGTGGTTGTGGGGGTCTGCGGGCGGGGGGCTTATCAGAATCTGGAAGACCCCTTTAACAAAGGGGACCCCCAGATCCTGCCCCCCCCATGTGAATTGGTAATGGGGTACACTGTACCTCTACCATTTCACCAAAAGAAAAATGTCAAAAGTGTTAAAAATGACAGTAGCCGGTTTTTGACAAATCTTTCATTCTCTTCTTTCCGCGGTTCTTTTCTTCTTTCATTCGGGTTTCTTCCTCTCTTTCCGTCGGCCTTCTCGTCCACATCTTGCCCGGTGTCTTCTCCTATCTTCTTCTCCTTCCGTCGGCCTTCTTGTCCCGCATCTTGCCCGGTGTCTTCTCCTGTCTTCTTCTCCGTCCGCCGGTCAGCCTTCTCTTCCACCTCTTTTTCTTCCCCGGACGCAGCGCTTGAATTTGAATTGGCCGCCGTGTTCCTCTCCTGGGACCCGCCCCCCTCTGACGCCACAAGTAAACTCATTTGAAAGTCATGTGCGTCAGAGGGGGGCGGGGTCACAGAGCATCACACGGCGGGGGAATTCAATTTCAAGCGCGCCGTCCGGAGAAGAAGAAGCCGCCGCAGCTTCCAATTGAAGTTACCGCCGTGTGACGCTCATGTGACCGCGCCCCCTCTGACGCACATATACCACACGCGGACTTTCATATGAGTTTACCTGTGGCGTCAGAGGGGGGCGGGTCCCAGGAGCGGGAACACGGCAGGATCTTCAATTTCAAGCGCAGCGCCCAGAAGATCAAGAAGATGCGGGACGAGAAGGCTGATGGAGACGGAGAAGAAGATAGGAGAAGGCGTCGGGCAAGATGTGGATGAGAAGACCCAAGAAAGAAGCAGAGGAAGAAACCCGAATGAAAGAAGAAGGAACCGCGGAAAGAAGATTTTATTAAAAGATTTGTCGAAAACCGGCTACTGTCATTTTTAACACTTTTGACATTTTTTTGGGGTGAAATGGTAGAGGTACAATGTACCCCATTACCATTTCACATAGGGGGGGCCGGGATCTGGGGGTCCCCTTTGTTAAAGGGGTCTTCCAGATTCTGATAAGCCCCCCGCCCGCAGACCCCCACAACCACCGAGCAAGGGTTGTAGGGATGAGGCCCTTGTCCCCATCAACATGGGGACATCCTCCCTATGTTGAGGGCATGTGGCCTGGTGCGGTTCAGGAGAGGGGGGGCGCACTCTGTCCCCCCCTCTTTTCTGCGGCCAGCCAGGTTAACATGCTCGGATAACGGTCTGGTGTGTATTTTTAGGGGGACTCCACGCCATTTTTTTTTATTTGGGGTGGAGTTTCCCTTAAAATCCACACCAGACCTGAAGGGCCTGGTATGGATATTTGGGGGGACCCCACGCCATATTTTTTTTGTTTTTACGGTGGGGTTCCCCTTAATATCCATTCCAGACCTGAAGGGCCTGGTAATTTAATTTGGGGGCACCCCCATACATTTTTTTAGTTTTAATGAGCAATGACTGTATTCTTTATAGTCATGAGTAAAAATTACTTTTTTTTTCACTTCAGAAATGACATCTTGTACAGGGACAGTTCTAAGGACGGGAAACATGCGTGTACCCCCCTCCCCCCCTGTATGAAATTTAAAGGAATATTTCACTTTTATTATTTCACTTTAACCACTTCCATACCGCGCCTATTCTGGCACTTCTCTCCTTCATGTAAAAATTATATTTATTTCCTGGGAAATTACTCAGGACCCCCAAACATTATATATAATTTTTTAGCAGACACCCTAGGGAATAAAGTGGCGGCCATTTTTGATTTGATTTCCAACGGTATTTGCGCAATAATTTGGCTAACGCCTTGTTTTTTTGGCCCAAAAACGGTTCCTGAATTAAAAAATAACAAACAGTAAAGTTAGCCCAATTTTTATGGATAATGTGAAAGATGATGTTACACCGAGTAAATAGATACCTAACTTGTCACGCTTTAATATTGCACACACTCATGGAATGGCGCCAAACTTTGGGACATAAAAATATCCATAGGCGATGCTTGATTTTTTTTTACAGGTGACCAGTTCAGAGTTACAGAGGAGGTCTAGGGCTAGAATTATTGCTCTCGCTCTAATGCACGCGTCAATACCTCACATGTGTGGTTTGAATGGTGTTTACATATGTGGGCGGGACTTGCATGCATATTCGCTTCTGAGTGCGAGCTACTAGGGACAGGGACGTTTTTTTTTTTTTTTTACCTAATATTTTTCTTTTTGCACTTTTCTGTCCCTTTTTTTATTTTGGATCACTTTTAGTCCTATTACAAGGAATGTAAACATCCCTTGTAATAGTACTAGTGTGTCACAGGTCCTCTTTATGGAGAGAGGGGGGTCAATAAGGCTGGAAAGCATGGTATTGGAAAAAAAAAAAGATCTCATGCTTTCAGCTGCAATCATGTTCGTTCAGCACAGTGGTGTAGTGTATAGCACTTTGACCTAGCAGCAAAAGGGTCGCTGGTTCGAATCCCGGCCGTGACACCATCTGCCTGGAGTTTGCATGCTCTCCCTGTGCCTGCGTGGGTTTCCTCCCACAATATAAAAACATGCTGTAAATCTGATCCGGTATAAATAAGCCCTAATATGCAGTAGTATATTTAGGATTTGTGCTGCCCTAGGCCTGACTACATTTCTGCACCTCCTAATAGAAAAATGACCCACCCCTTCCTGTCAAGGCCACACCCTGTTTTTGTATGACCCGCCCAGGAATTTTCAGGGGACCCACACACTAGTTCTGGGGGGGAGGGGGTTACTGGATTCCCTTAATTTGCATAGTTTTTCTCTCACTTCCTGTTTGGCTATGGGGCAGGAAGTGAAGGCAAATCTCCCCAATTGGACACAGATAATACAAAATAAACTGACAGGGCCTACCTCCCTCACTCTATCCAAAATTAAAGAAAATAAAAAGTGTTGATTATAGTTCTAGTTGAAGCACACATTTCAGAGAGTTTTATTGAGAGGCCTAAGAAAATATAACCATGCCAATAGGCCAGGATACAGCGTTGCTAATATGTATGAGTGTGCGTGTTAGGGCCCCCCACAAACACCACCCAATGTTAAAATTATTAATTTGCAAATAAGTATCATCTGCTCATTTTTTGGGGATGTCTGCACCCCTGATAGTGACAACATTTGTGAGGTGTCTTCACCCTTTCTAATTTAAATTCATTCACTTCCTGTCACATAGCCAAACAGGAAGTGAGGGTAAAACCTTAATAATATCTTTTATTGGGGACACAGAGATCAATCTAAATAGTTTCCCATTATGTAAATTGCACTCTAGCATTTTGCTGTGTACACCCCAAATTATTAGGGATCTTGGACTTTGGGGTCCATTTACTAAAGACAAATCCACTTTGCACTACAAGTGGACAAGCAAGGAAGAAAACAAAACAACTTTGCTTCTACAGGATTGGATGTTAAAACAGTCAGTGCTTCCTCTCTGATTTTCAGCGACTACGCTTGTACTGCAGAGTGGCTTTGCCTTTGCTAAACCCCAAACTAAATAATCATTTGGGGCAGGGATCCTCAAACTACGGCCCTCCAGCTGTTGTAGAACTACACATCCCATGAGGCCTTGTAATGCACTGACATTCACAGACATGACTAGGCATGATGGGAATTGTAGTTCCTGAACAACTGGAGGGCCGTAGTTTGAAGACCCATGATTTGGGGTGTACACAGCAGTGCTGGAGTGCAATTTGCTTAATGGGGACACTAGTTAGATTGACCTGTGTCCCCAAGAAAAGACATTGGTAGGGTTTTAACCTCACTTCCTGTTCAGCTGTGTGACAGGAAGTGAAGCCAATTTTAAGAAAAGGGACACAAAGCTCAACCCAAAAAAAAACACAAGCAGGGGTTCTAACACTCAGTTGGCTTCCCTCAAACACCCACAATTAGAATAGGATTGCCTTGCGCTAGATTTATGCACAGTGCTGTAAATCAGCACTTCAAGCCTGTCCACCAATAACCCCCCCCCCCCCCCCCCAACAGGCCATGTTTGCAGGTTTTCCTTCATCTTGCACATGTGCTTTAAAAGACAGTCTGGACAGCAATTCTTGATAAGAGAAATCCACAAAACATGTCCTGTCGGGGGTACTTGAGGGCTAAGGACCACTGCAGTAAAAAGAAAATACTTACCACGTTGTCTTTAATTTCCTGGAGATTAAACGTGGCAAACATTTAATGCCTACACACCAGGAAAGAAGCTTAGACAAAAATCACACCTAATTTGTTAGGCCCAAACCTATTTCAGCTGCAGCTGTCAAAATATGTAGCATGAAAAAGTAACAAAAAACAAACTTTAAAATTTGAAAGTAATTTTTATTGGTCAACAAAACAAGGAAAGCAAAAAAGACAAACAAACAAACATACACACAAACAAAAATACATTTCAAAAATCAAAATAAACATAGGTTAACCGTCCCAACATCTTCAGAAATTTTTATCAAAATAAGGCAGCAGAGACAAATACATCAAAGTGAACATCATTTAAAAATAAACAAAAAACATTGGCAAAATAAACATGCTCCAAAACACATTTCTGTTTAGCAACAGCATTCCTGCCTGCCCCTCTGAGGGCAGCTGAGGACTGATCGATCCACGCTTTTTATAACATGTGTTCTAATGAAGCAATTGAAATCACATGAACAAATTTCAGTCTCTAGTTTGGGTGAGCTTGTAAGTGCTTACACCTGGTAAGGATGTCCTTAAATTACTAACCCACCCATATGAGCATCCAAGTGATTTTCACCTTTTAAAAAGAAAGGAAACATTTTCTAACTGCCTGAGCATGCTCAGTTCATCTCACATGCCAGAACAAAGCTGCAATGGCTGCTGAAAGCATGAGATTTTTTTCCCCTGAACTCATGCTTTTCAGCCTGAAGGGGAGGTCTTAGTGAATTATTATGTAACAAAAATAAATAATAATAATTAAAATGCCCCTGTCCTCCCAGTCAGAAGCGAAGACACACATTTGTTTCTTCAGGTTAACAGTTTAGAGTTACAGAGTAGGTCTATTGCAAAAGTATTGCTCTCGCTCTAACGCACGCGTCAATACCTCACATGTGTGGTTTGAACGATGTTTACATATGTGGGCAGGACTTACGCAAGTCCTGCCCACATATGTAAACATCGTTCAAACCACACATGTGAGGTATTGTTGCGTGCGTTAGAGCGAGAGTAATACTTTTAGCACTAGACCTCCTCTGTAGCTATAAACTGGTAACCTGAACAAAAAAAAAGGTCGCCTATGGGGATTTTAAAGTACTGAAGTTTGGCGCCATTCCATGAGTGTTTGCAATAGTAAAGCGTGACATGTAAGGTATCTATTTACTCGGTGTAACATCATCTTTCACATTATCACCAAAAATTGGCCTAACTTTAGTGTTTTGTTAATTTTTAACCACTTGAGCCCCAGACTATATTACTGGTCAATGACCGGGCCAGTTTTTGTGATTCGGCACTGCGTCGTTTTAACTGACAATTGTGCGGTCGTGCGACGTGGTTCCCAATCAAAATTGGCGTCCTTTTTTTTCCCACAAATAGATATTTTTTTGGGTGGTATTTGATTACCTCTGCGTATATTTTTTTTTTGCTATAAACAAAAATAGAGCAACATTTATTTTTTACCAAAAAAAATAATTTTTACTGTTTGCTATAATAAATATCCCCAAAATTATCTAAAAACATATTTTTTTCCCTCAGCTTAGGCCGATACGTATTCTTCGACATATTTTTGGGTTCCAATAAATCGCAATAAGCGTTTGATTGGTTTGCGCAAAAGTTCTAGCATCTACAAAATAGTGGTTAGTTATATGGCTTTTTTATTATATTTTTTTTTTACTAGTAATGGCGGCGATCAGCGATTTTTATTGGTACTGCGACATTATGGCGGACACATTTTTTGGGACCATTGGCATTTTTCTAGCGACCAATGTTCTAAAAATGCATTTCTTACTATGTGTAACGGACATATGCATGCTGCCGGGACAGTTATAATCGTCATGCAGGGAGGACTACAAGGAACTGCATGGCTTGTCACAATTGGATGTACCACATTGTCTTCTGAGCTCAAAGGGTTAATTGGACAAGTCTCTTTCATTGCTGAATGCTAATGTTCCCTTCGCATAGCTAATGAACTCTCTCTTGTGTAGGTAACAGCCCCCCTGTGAGGTGTATGCTGATGGGGATTATGTGTGAGTGATAATTGTTTTAAAGGTTAATTGAATTCTATTGAGAAAGGAATGTGCCTGGCCAGAAAATGTTAAGTGGTTTGCGGTGCCGAAGCGTCTAGAGACTGGTCAAGTGATTAATTCAAGGAGATGTCATTGTTTCAGGGGGTCTGTGTTGAAGCCCCCTACTGGGTGAAGGGGGGGGCGGAAACTGTCATTGTTCTTGTAACAGTTGTAAGCAGATATAAGCAGGTGAAATATGCCAAATAAAGTCAGTCTGCTTGACCCTTCAAACGTAGCCTGTCTCGTTTCTTGGAAGGGCGTTCGATGGGATATACCGGCGGTACCTGCATATCGCAGCTTGCCAGGGAAAAGGACGTCTCCAACGGCTGAGACCCTCTCACCAGTGGGTAGCCGTTACACTATGAAAATGTCACTGGCAAGGAAAGGGGTTAACACTAGAGGCGAGGGAGGGGTTAATTATGTTCCCTGGGTGTGTTCTAACTGTAAGGGGGGGTGGGACTGACTAGGGGAAATGACAGATTGCTGTTCATACATTGTATGAACAGACGATCAGGCATTTCCCCCCCTGACAGGACCGGGATAAAGGGGAACTCCGCGCCAAATTTCAAACAAGAAACCGGCGTGGGTCCCCCTCCAGGGGCACATTAGGCTCTTCGGCTTGGTCCGGAACGTGAGGGGTAAACCCACGCCGAAAACCAGCGTGGGGTCCCCCCCAGATCCAGCCCAAGCCCTCATCCCAGGCACGCAGTCTGGCCGGACAGGAATGGGGGTGGGGACGAGCGAACGCCCACGCCTCCTGAGCCGTACCAGACCGCATGCCCTCAACATGGGGGAGTGTGTGCTGTGGGGGAGGGGGGCACCCCCACTCCAAAGCACTCTTGTCCCCATGTTTTAACCCCTCACATTCCAGACCAAGCCTAAGAGCCTAATGTACTCCTCGAGGGGGACCCGCGCCGGTTTCTTGTATGAAATTTGGCGCGGAGTTCCCCTTCATGGTCAGCGCAGGCTAAAAACCGCTCCGAGATTCCCGTGCGCCGCGTCACGCAGCACAATTACGGGTACGCTGCTTGGTATTTACCAAGATTTTCTCGGCGTACTGACAAGGCGCACGGGAAGCTCCGAAATGTACCTGTACGCATGCCCAGTATGCAAATTAACCTCCCGAGGTTCAGGCGCACTGTGCAAGCGTACGGGGATCGGTTTCCAAAAATCACTTTCACTTTCAATTCGGCCCGCCAAACACATTCAAACACATGTCACTACACTTCCCCTGCATCACCCCACCTCCCCCCCTAATAATCTCCCGCCCGAATCCCCGATATTTACATTTCAATGTGCCGTGTGCCAGGTCTATACAGGCGCACCATGCGCCCCCTCCTGGGCGCACTGAGCACTTTAGTAACTATTGAAATACACTGCACTAGCAGCGTATTTCTTTAGTAAATGTCAAAACGGCTGCTACTCCTGCTTTTGCTCCATGAGTCATGGAGTAAAGGCTTGGTAAATCAGCCCCATTGTGTTTCTGTCAAGTACATAGTCAGGCACAGGTTCCTGAAATATTTTTTCTATAGGGGCAGTCAGCAATCTATAGGTGACTCTGAATATTTAAACAGCACTGCACCTGTCCCCTGTGATATACTGTCTGTGCAGTACATTGTTTAGGGCTGGGTTCCTGCTTCTTGCTATAGGTGGAGAAATATATAGGTGAATCTCTGCCTATTTCACCAGCTTACACTATTTTTGTATTTAAAATTTCTCAAAATTAGGGCAAGACCCTAAATTTGAGAAATATGAGGAAAACATCAAATAAGGGACGTGGCCGCGGTCGTGGGGCTGCTGGTGGAGCTCCTGTTACATGGAGAGGACGTGGTCGATCTGTGCCAGCTACAAGCACAAGTGAAACACCTTTCTCAGGTGCAAGTAGCCGACAGAGCCTGCAGCGGTATTTGGTTGGGCCTAATCCAGCTCTACGAATGTTGAGGCCAGGAGCAGAACAGGCGGTAGTAGATTGGGTTGCTGACAGTGCCTCCAGTTTCTTCACATTGTTTTCCAACCAGTCTTGTGCTGAAAGCTCAGAGTTGGCGCCTGCAGCCGATGTCCACCATCAGTCTTTCACCTCACCCCCTTGCAAATCAGCCAAGCAGTCTGAGCCCCAAAGCATGCAGCAGTCTCTTCTTCTTTTTGATGAGTCTGTTAGCATGTGTTCCCAGGGCCATCCACCTAGCCCAGCCTCAGAAGGGGAAGAGATTGAGTGCACCGATGCCCAACCACTTATATTTCAGGATGAGTTCATGGGGGGACCATCACAGCACGTCTTGCATGATGATGATGAAACACAGTTGCCAACTTCTGGTGCTTTTGCAATTGTGCAGACCGACAAGGAGGGCAGTGGTGAAGACTGGGTGGAAGATGATGTGCAGGACGATGAGGTCCTCGACCCGACATGGAATCAACCTCATGCAGGTGACCCATGTAGTTCGGAGGAAGAGGCGGTGGTCGCACAGAGCCACCAGCACAGCAGAAGAGGGAGCAGGGGGCCAAAGCAGAGCATCCATCCCCTAGACAGTACGCCTGCTACTGCCCAACGCAGCAAGGGACCGAGCACACCAAAGCCAGGTCCAAGGAGTTCCCTAGCGTGGCAGTTCTTCACACAATGTGCTGATGACATGACACGCGTGGTTTGCACGTTGTGCAATCAGAGCCTGAAGCGAGGCATAAACGTTCTCAACCTGAGCACAACCTGTATGACCAGGCATCTAAGTGCAAAGCACGAGCTGCAGTGGAGTAGACACCTCTAAAACCAAGAAAGGTCTTTGGCTCCTCCTGCTTCCTCTTCTGCATCAGTCTCGGGCCTCTCTGCCCCTTCATCCACCTCCGTAGTGACAGTGCCACTTGCCACCCCTCAATTAGAGGACCGGCAAGCAACACTGCCACCTGGGTCACCAAACATCTCCACAATGTCCCATGGAAGCATTCAGCTCTCCATCTCCCAAACACTGGAGCGTAAGGCCTCGTACACACGACCGGATCTCCGCTGGACCGTTTCCAGCGGAGATTCCTCCTCCGGATTTAAATCCGATGGCGTGTACACACCATCGGATCAAAATCTGTGCGGAATTTCTCCGCGGTGACGTGTCGCGCCGTCGCCGCCGCGACGATGACACGGCGAAGTGCGCGACGCTGGAAGGTAAGTACTTCCACGCATGTGTCAAATCATTACGACGCATGCGAGGGAGGGGAGCGGACGGATTGATCCGGTGAGTCTGTACAGACCACCGGATCAATCCGCTGGTCAGCATGCTAAGAAATTTCTATCCGCTTGAAATGGACCGGCCGGACGAATCTCTGCGGATAAATATCCGCTAGGCCGTACAGACGACCGGATTTGTCCGCTGGAACTGATCCACGGATCAATCCCAGCGGATAGATCCGGTCGTGTGTATGGGGCCTAAGAGGAAGTACCCCTCTACCCACCCGCGATCCCTGGCCCTGAATGCCAGCATTTCAAAATTACTGGCCTTTGAAATGCTGTCATTCCGTCTGGTGGAGACGCAGAGTTTTAAAAGCCTGATGGCATTGGCTGTCCCACAGTACGTCGTGCCCAGCCGCCACTACTTTTCCAGGCAGGCCATCCGTTCCCTGCACAACCAAGTGGAGGACAAAATCAGGTGTGCACTGCGCAACGCCATCTGTGCCAAGGTCCACCTAACTACAAATACGTGGACCAGTAAGCACGGTCAGGGACGTTATATCTCCCTAACAGCGCACTGGGTAAATGCAGTGGCGGCTGGGCCTGAGGCGGATAGCAGTTTGGCGCATGTCCTTCCACCACCGAGGATTGCAGGGCGCTTCAGTTTGCCTCCTGTTCCTAACTCCTTCTACTCCGCTTCCTCATCCTCTACCGCCTCCTCATCCAGTCAGCGTAACAAATTCACCACCAACTTCAGCACAGCCATGGGTAAACGCCAGCAGGCAGTTTTAAAACGTTCCTGTTTGGGGGAAAAACCACACACCGCGCAGGAGTTGTGGAGGGACATGGAACAACAGACTGATGAGTGGTTGGCGTCAGTGAGCCTCAAGTCGGGCCTGGTGGTGTGTGATAATGGGCGAAATCTCGTAGCAGCTCTGGGCCTAGCCGGTTTGGCGCACATCCCTTGCCTGGCGCATGTGCTGAATTTGGTGGTGCAGAGTTTCCTGAGAACTTACCCCGATATGCCACAGCTGCTGCAGAAAGTGCGGGCCGTCTGTGCGCACTTTCGGCGTTCTCACCCTGCTGCTGCTCGCCTAGCAGCGCTGCAGCGTAAATTCGGCCTTCCCGCTCACCGCCTCATATGTGATGTGCCCACAAGGTGGAACTCCACCTTGCACATGCTGGCCAGACTGTGCGAGCATCAGCAGGCGATAGTGGAGTTCCAGCTGCAGCACGCACGCGTGAGTCGCTCTGCGGAACAGAACCACTTTACCACCAATAACTGGGCCTCCATGCGAGACCTGTGTGCCTTGTTGCGCTGTTTTGAGTACTCCACCAACATGGCCAGTGCCAATGATGCCGCTCTCAGCGTGACTATCCCACTTCTATGCCTCCTTGAAAAAATGCTACGGGCCATGATGGAAGAGGATGTGGCACAGGAGGAATCGGGATCATTTGCAAGGCTTTCAGGGCAGTCATTCACAAGTGGCTCCGAGGGTGGGTTCGTGCACCAACAAAGGCTAGGTACACAATTGTCTAGCAAGGGCACAGTTCTGGAGGATGACGCGGTGGAGGATGAGGAGGAGGAAGACATGGAGGAGGAGGAGGAACCATGTTCACAGCAGGATGGCATCCAGACCAGCTCATGGCCATCACTGGTGCGTGGCTGGGGGGGATACAGAGGACACAGATTATACACCTCCCACAGAGGACAGCTTTTCGTTGCCTCTGGGCAGACTGGCACACATGAGCAATTACATGCTGCAGTGTCTCCGCAACGACCGGCGTGTTTCGCACATTATAACAGGTGCTGATTACTGGGTGGTCACGCTGCTGGATCCCCGTTACAAGGACAATGTACCGTCCTTAATCCCCTCACTGGAGCGTGAACGCAAGATGCGCGAGTACAAGCGCACGCTGGTAGATGCGCTGCTGGTGCAATTCCCACCTGGCAGCGGGGGCACAGTGGAAGCAGAAGGCAAAGGCAGAGGAGGAGGAAGAGGTTGCCAACGCAGCAGGGGCACCGCCAGCACCTCAGAAGGCAGGGTTAGCATGGCCGAAATGTGGAAAAGCTTTGTCAGCACGCCACAACAAACAGCACCACCAGCTGATATGGAACGTTTTAGCAGGAGGCAGCATTTCAGCAACATGGTGGAGCAGTATGTGAGCACACCCCTATACGTACTGAATGACGGCTATGCCCCCTTAAACTTCTGGGTCTCCAAATTGGGCACATGGCCTGAGCTTGCCCTTTACGCCTTGAAGGTGCTGGCCTGCCCTGCGGCCAGTGTATTGTCTGAATGTGTATTTAGCACGGCAGGGGGCGTTATCACAGACAAGCGCAGCCGCCTGTCCAGAGCCAATGTGGACAAGCTCACATTTATTAAAATGAACCAGGCATGGATCCCAGAGGAGTTGTCCGTACCTTGTGCAGAATAGACACCGGGCCGGCCTTACCCAGCCATTGTTTTTTTCTGAGCTTTCTAGGGTTGCCATCTCATCCATTTCAAAGCAAAAACATATTAATTACACAGGTTCTCTGGCTGATTAAGGTGCTGCTAATTAAACTCACTTGGTGCCTTTTCGACATTAAATTCGTCCCAGAACCTGTGTAATTACTCTGTGTTCAGGTTTAAAGGGATGAGGTAGCAACCCTAGATCTGTCTCACTCTTTTGGGGTTTACCCTAATTTAAAAAATAAATCAATTAAAAACCAAAACCTGCTGTGTTGGCTACCTCCTCCTCCTCCTCCACCGCCGCTTCCACCTTCAGTCACATTCTTAGGCTTGCGCACTGCAACTGCTTTCTTTAAGTCCCACCAGAGGTTCTCAATCGGATTTAAGTCTGGTGACTGCGATGGCCACTCCAAAATGTTCCAGCCTTTAATCTGCTACCATGCTCTAGTGGACTTGGAGGTATGCTTGGGATCATTGTCCTGTTGAAAGGTCTTAGTCTCCCAAGCCTCAGGTTTGTGACGGACTGCATCACATTGTCATCCAATATCTCCTGGTACTGAAGAGAATTCATGGTACCTTGCACACGCTGAAGCTTCCCTGTACCTGCAGAAGCAAAACAGCCCCAAAGTATGATTGACCCCCCGCCATGCTTCACAGTAGGCAAGGTGTTCTTTTCATCATAGGCCTTGTTCTTCCTCCTCCAAACATAGCGTTGATCCATGGGCCCAAACAGTTGTAATTTTGTTTCATCGGTTCACAGAACACAATCCCAAAACGTGTGTGGTTTGCCCACATGACTTTTGGCATACTGCAATCGACTCTTATTCTTTGGAGACAGCAAGGGGGTGCGCCTGGGAGTTCTGGCATGGAGGCCTTCATTACGAAGTGTGCGCCGTATTGTCTGAGCAGAAACTTCAGTACCCACATCTGACAAATATTTTCTCAGTTCCTCAGCAGTCACACAGGGACTTTTCTCCACTCTACGCTTCAGGTAGCGCACAGCAGTCGAAGTCAGCATCTTCTTTCTGCCACGACCAGGTAGCGTTTCAACAGTGCCCTTTGCCTTGAATTTTGCATTTACTACTGTATTACAAAACCAATTGATGTCATATTAGTTGCATACGGTTCTTTATGAAGTCCTTGTAGGATTTCATTCTGAATACAATTACAAATGTACACTAAATTCCCTAAAACCCTTTACAGCATTGGGGGTTCAATAATTTTGAACAAAACTGTATGGACCTCGTCCTCAAAGGTCAAAAATCATTATATATTTTTTTTTATGTTATTTTAAGTTATTTCCCTATCCACATTTATTTCCAGAGTACTTGCCATGCTCTTCCTGACATTTTGCTGCCATTTGCAGCCCTCCAGCCCTTTCCCTTAGTTTTTTAGAGACATTTTTGTAGTCAAAAGTCCGGGTCCCCATTGACTTCAATGGGGTTCAGGTCCGGGTCAAAGTCCGGGTTCGGGTCCGAACCCGAACATCCAGGTGTCCGCTCAACTCTACACATGAACAAATTTCAGTCTCTAGTTTGGGTGAGCTTGTAAGTGGTTACACCTGTTAAGGATGTCCTTAAATTACTAACCCACGCTCTATGAGCATGCTCAGAGACATCCAAATGATTTTCACCCTCAAAAAGAAAGTAAAAAATTTCTAAGTGCCTGAGCATGCTCAGTTCAGCTCACATGCAGGAACAAAGCTGCAATGGCTGCTGAAAGCATGAGAGCTGTGTTTTTCCCCCTAAACTCATGCTTTCCAGGCTGAAGGGGAGGTCTTAGTGAATTATTACGTAACAAAAATAAATAATAATAATTAAAATGCCCCTGTCCCTAGTAGGTCCCAGTCAGAAGCGAACACGTCACGCTTTACTATTGCAAACACTCATGGAATGGCGCCAAACTTCAGTACTTTAAAATCCCCATAGGCGACGTTTTTTTTTTTCAGGTTACCAGTTTATAGTTACAGAGAAGGTCTAGTGCTAAAAGTATTGCTCTCGCTCTAACGCACACGTCAATAGCTCACATGTGTGGTTTTGAACGGTGTTTACATATGTGGGCGGGACTTGCATAAGTCCCGCCCACATATGTAAACACCGTTCAAACCACACATGTGAGCTATTGACGCGTGCGTTAGAGCGAGAGCAATACTTTTAGCACTAGACCTTCTCTGTAACTATAAATTGGTAATCTGAAAAAAAACTTTGCCTATGGGGATTTTAAAGTACTGAAGTTTGGCGCCATTCCATGAGTGTTTGCAATAGTAAAGCGTGACATGTTAGGTATCTATTTACTTGGTGTAACATCATCTTTCACATTATCACCAAAAATTGGGCTAACTTTAGTGTTTTGTTAATTTTTAACCACTTGAGCCCCAGACCATATTACTGGTCAATGACCGGGCCAGTTTTTGCGATTCGGCACTGCGTCGTTTTAACTGACAATTGCGCGGTCGTGCGACGTGGTTCCCAATCAAAATTGACGTCCTTTTTTTCCCACAAATAGATTTTTTTTTGGTGGTATTTGATCACCTCTGCGTTTTTTCATTTTTTTTGCTATAAACAAAAATAGAGCGACATTGTAAAAAAAAAAAAAAAAAATGTTACTGTTTGCTATAATAAATATCCCCAAAATAATATAAAAATAATATTTTTTTCCCTCAGTTTAGGCCGATACGTATTCTTCAACATATTTTTGGTTCCAAAAAATCGCAATAGGCGTTTGATTGGTTTGCGCAAAAGTTCTAGCGTCTACAAAATAGGGGTTAGTTTTATGGCTTTTTTTATTAATATTTTTTTTTACTAGTAATGGCGGCGGTCAGCGATTTTTATCGGCACTGCGACATTATGGCGGACACATTTTTGGGACCATTGGCATTTTTCTAGCGACCAATGTTCTAAAACGCATTGCTTACTATAAAAATGACAATGGCAAGGAAAGGGGTTAACACTAGGGGCGAGGGAGGGGTTAATTATGTTCCCTGGGTGTGTTCTAACTGTGAGGAGGTGGGACTGACTAGGGGAAATGACAGATCGCTGTTCATACATTGTATGAACAGACGATCAGGCATCCCCCCCCCCTGACAGGACCGGGATAAAGGGGAACTCCGCGCCAAATTTCAAACAAGAAACCGGCGCGGGTCCCCCTCCAGGGGTACATTAGGCTCTTCGGCTTGGTCTGGAACATGAGGGGTTAAACCCACGCCGAAAAACAGCGTGGGGTCCCCCCAGATCCAGATGAGCGAGCACTGCCCCCCCACCCCAAAGCACTCTTGTCCCCATGTCGATAGGGACAAGAGCCTCTTCCCGACAACCCTAGCCGTTGGTTGTCGGGGTATGCGGGCGGGGGGCTTATCAGAATCTGAGAGCCCCTTTAATAAGGTGGGCCCCATATTCTGGCCCCCCACCCTATGTGAATGAGTATGGGGTATTGTACCCCTACCCATTCACCTGGGGAAATTTTTTTTAAAAAAGACACCCACACACATTTATAAATTAATTTATTAGTCAGCTGGGGGTCTTCTGCCGGGGCCCCCCACCACAACCCCACTGGGCCCCGGGCTTCGCCGTCTTCCGCCGGGGCCCCCCACCCCATAAAGCTCTTTTACATTTGGGGGGGCCCTGGACTTCACCGTTTTCTGCCGGGGGGGGCTCCAGCCCCCCCCCCGGGCTTCTACGCTGTTTTCCACCGGGGGGCGACACCGCGGGCTTCTGCGCTGTCTTCCGCCGGGGCCCCCCACCCCATAAAGCTCTTTTACATTCAGGGGGCCCTGGACTTCACTATTTTCTGCCACGGGGGTGCTCCAGCCCCCCCCGGGCTTCTACACTGTTTTCCGCCGGGGGGGCGACACCTCCGGCCTTCTGCGCTGTCTTCCGCTGGGGCCCCCCACCCCATAAAGCTCTTTTACATTCGGGGGGGCCCTGTACTTTGCCGTTTTCTGCCGGGGGTGCTCCAAACCCCCGGGCTTCTACACTGTTTTCCGCAGGGGGACGACACCCCCGGCCTTCTGCGCAGTCTTCCGCCGGGGCCCCCCACCCCATAAAGCTCTTTTACATTCGGGGGGGCCCTGGACTTCACCATTTTCTGCCGGGGGGTGCTGCAGCCCCCCCCCCCGGGCTTCTACACTGTTTTCCGCCGGGGGGCGACACCCCCGACCTTCTGCGCTGTCTTCCGCTTCTGCCTGGCTCCTCCGCGGGGGCCAGGGCTTCTCGCCGCTGTCTTCTTCCTTCTCTTCCATTCGATGTTGACACGACGAGGTCCCACGCTGAAATGCCGTCTGAGCGGTGGGCATTGACTTATATAGGGCAATGCCACCATGTGGCCTCAACCCATGTGACATCACATTCCCATCATGCCCAGGGTACGTGTCAGGAAAGGTTCCCCCCGCTGGTGATACTGCCTGGTATTTGGCGTGCAGTACTGTGGCCCACCACCAGGTGTCTCCTGGCAGTCTTGGACTGCCAGGGGAGCTCTCCCCTGGTGGTATTATGTGATCCTTGGGCTGCAGTACTGGCGTCCACCAGGGGGGGTTTCTTGGCAGTATGGAGCATACAGCCCTTCCTGCGTTCAGGTGTGACCTGAATGCAATCAGCACACCTCTATAAATACCCGGCATGTGTAATCACTCCTTGCCCTGGTATCAGTCTACTACCTTGATCCTGAGCCTGTTACTCTGACCCTGCTTTCTGGACCCGATTCCTATCCGACCCGATCCTTGTCCTCACCCATCTTCTGCGATCTCCTGGTATATGACCTCGGCTTGGCTTTTGTTTATGATTACGGCGTTCCCCTTGGCTTGTATATATGTTTTGTTGTTTATTTGTGCACTGGTTGTCTTCACATGTTTTGTTCACCTTGTAAATAAACACCTTTTATTTCACTGCATACAGTGTTGGTCTCCTCTGTGTAGGCACACAGTACTGGTCTATTTAGAATCCCTGACAGTATACCAGGGCCATCCCCCTTGACCAGACGTGGCTGCATTAGGGAACCATCCTGTTGCGGTGCGTTTTTGAAACATGGATTTCAATGAAATCACTTACTTCTCTCTGCTGGCAGAGGAGGATGAGGAGTATTGTCTCCAGGTTTTGGAGGGTTGGACTAGTGACCAGCTGATGGATACCATCCGATCAGCTCATTCCCTGGTGGATCAGGGCTATGTCCTTTGATGACATTCAGTCGTTAATCCGGTTATGTGTTAAACCGGCCCTGTCAGCTATCCCAGATGGTAGTGATGACTTCTCTCCCCCCTTCAGTCGTGACCAAGTCGAATCCTTGGTGTGGTTAATGGAGGATGATCCGGCTTCTTTTGGTGAGCATTATTCCTCCTGTCCCCAGCAGAAGTTATCTGAGTGCATTAGTTCAGTGCAGTCTCTCATTAAACAGGGTGTGTGTGAACCTGCTTTTGTTCAACCTGTGCTGCAGGCATGGTCAGATCTCCTGATTCCAGCCAAGCCACTGCATTCCAGCCCTGCCATTACCCACCTACCTTCCCAAGGATCTATCCGCCCATCGCCAATGAGAACCTCAGCTTTAGCCCAGTTAATTCCGCTTCCCACCAAATATTATTACCCAGTCTCTACTGGTTGTACCTACCCCGTCTTTAATCCACCTTCTTCTTCCCTTCCACCTGTAACAACTTCACAAGAATCTCCTCCAGTCACTGTTCCTGTGTCCCTGCCACATTCCAACCCTTCCTCCTACATAATCCCATCTTTTTCATACATCCCTCCCGTTAACAAGTCTGCAGTGACTAAATCTAAAAAGAAGCGGAAGTACTTCCTGACCCACACCATTGTGCCATCTGCCCAGCCTGTTCCAGTGCCATCTGCTCAGCCTGTTCCAGTGCCATCTTCCCAGCCTGTTCCAGTGCCATCTGCTCAGCCTGTTCCAGTGCCTTCTGCCCAGCCTGTTCCAGTGCCATCTGCCCAGCCTGTTCCAGTGCCATCTGCCCAGCCTGTTCCAGTGCCATCTGCCCAGCCTGTTCCAGTGCCATCTGCCCAGCCTGTTCCAGTGCCATCTGCCCAGCCTGTTCCAGTGCCATCTGCCCAGCCTGTTCCAGTGCCATCTGCCCAGCCTGTTCCAGTACCAGCTGCCCAGCCTGTTCCAGTACCAGCTGCCCAGCCTGTTCCAGTACCAGCTGCCCAGCCTGTTCCAGTACCAGCTGCCCAGCCTGTTCCAGTACCAGCTGCCCAGCCTGTTCCAGTACCAGCTGCCCAGCCTGTTCCAGTACCAGCTGCCCAGCCTGTTCCAGTACCAGCTGCCCAGCCTGTTCCAGTACCAGCTGCCCAGCCTGTTGTTTCCGTGCCAGTTACCCAGCCTGTTGTTTCCGTGCCAGTTACCCAGCCTGTTGTTCCAGCTGCTCTACCTGTTCCGGTGCAAGCTGCTCGGCCTGTTGTGCCAGTTACCCACCCTGTTGTGCCAACTGCCCAGCCTGTTCCGGTGCCATCTGTTCAGCCTGTTCCAGTGCCATCTGTTCAGCCTGTTCCAGTGCCATCTGTTCAGCCTGTTCCAGTGCCAGTCGCCCAGCCTGTTGTTCCAGTGCCAGTCGCCCAGCCTGTTGTTCCAGTGCCAGTCGCCCAGCCTGTTGTTCCAGTGCCAGCCGTCCAGCCTGTTGTTCCAATGCCAGCCACCCAGCCTGTTGTTCCAGTGCCAGCGGCCCAGCCTGTTGTTCCAGTGCCAGCGGCCCAGCCTGTTGTTCCAGTGCCAGCGGTCCAGCCTGTTGTTCCAGTGCCAGCGGTCCAGCCTGTTTCAGTTGCCCAGCCTGAAGTGCCAGTTACCCCGCCTGACGTTTCGGTGCCAGTTACCCTGCCTGACATTGCAGTGCCAACCGCCCAACTTCGTGAGCCACTGTCTGCTGCCCAGCCGGAGGCATTCCTGTCTGCTGCCCAGCCGGAGGCGTTCCTGTCTGCTGCCCAGCCGGAGGCGTTCCTGTCTGCTGCCCAGCCGGAGGCGTTCCTGTCTGCTGCCCAGCCGGAGGTGTTCCTGTCTGCTGCCCAGCCGGAGGTGTTCCTGTCTGCTGCCCAGCCGGAGGTGTTCCTGTCTGCTGCCCAGCCGGAGGTGTTCCTGTCTGCTGCCCAGCCGGAGGTGTTCCTGTCTGCTGCCCAGCCGGAGGTGTTCCTGTCTGCTGCCCAGTCGGAGGTGTTCCTGTCTGCTGCTCAGCCTGACGACCCGGAGCCTGCTGCCCAGCTCGCCGACCCGGAGCCTGCTGCCCAGCTCGCCGACCCGGAGCCTGCTGCCCAGCTCGCCGACCCGGAGCCTGCTGCCCAGCTCGCCGACCCGGAGCCTGCTGCCCAGCTCGCCGACCCGGAGCCTGCTGCCCAGCTCGCCGACCCGGAGCCTGCTGCCCAGCTCGCCGACCCGGAGCCTGCTGCCCAGCTCGCCGACCCGGAGCCTGCTGCCCAGCTCGCCGACCCGGAGCCTGCTGCCCAGCTCGCCGACCCGGAGCCTGCTGCCCAGCTCGCCGACCCGGAGCCTGCTGCCCAGCTCGCCGACCCGGAGCCTGCTGCCCAGCCCGACGACCCGGAGCCTGCTGCCCAGCCCGACGACCCGGAGCCTGCTGCCCAGCCCGACAACCCGGAGCCTGCTGCCCAGCTTGATTTGCCCCTGTCTGCTTCCCAGCTTGATGTGTCTGCTACCCAGCTTGATGTACTTTGTGCCCATCCTGAGATGTCTGTACCCGCTGCCCAGCTCGAGCTGCACTTTGCCCGGTTTAAAGTCATGGACCTTCCTCCGGCCCAACCTGATGTGACTTTATCCGCTGCCCGGCTTGACACCATGGACTTTCCCCAGCAACAGCTAGTTGGAGCGTCCGGAGGTGGTATTATGTGATCCTTGGGCTGCAGTACTGGCGTCCACCAGCAGGGGGTTCTTGGCAGTATGGAGCATACAGCCCTTCCTGTGTTCAGGTGTGACCTGAATGCAATCAGCACACCTCTATAAATACCCGGCATGTGTAATCACTCCTTGCCCTGGTATCAGTCTACTACCTTGATCCAGACAGCCCGGAGCTAGGACCAAGGGGACTTGGTGGAGGGCACACATGACACAGTTAACAGGGCAAATTAACCATTGGCTCTCAGGGGGCGGGGGGGCGGAGAAAGGAGGTGATAAAAGGGTAAGTCCCCGCCCCCAGAGCAAGCAGAACGCGCAGGAAAGTTTCAGATAGGGACACCATGGCTGATCTTGCTACTATTTGGGCCCAGCTGCAGGCAGAAGCGGCGATCCACGGCCCGGATTGGCTCCAGGACCAGCTGCGGCCCATTCTGGGGGGGACAGCCACGGCAAGTACCGAGGGGGGGCGGGATCCGGGACAAGCTCGGCGGTCGCGGCCCCCAGAGCGCTTCTCCCCGGATTCATCTCCCAGAGCCCAGCGTTCCACGGGGAGTCCCCATGTGCGGGCCCCCCCGCGAAGCGCGCGGCAGTGACAGGCAGGGGGGGGGAAATGGGAGGAATCCCATCCGAGGACGGGGCTCGGCGGGCGGCCGCTCCGCCAGCCCTGGGGCGGCCCCTAATCCCGCACGGCGCATGGAGTCGGAATCGGCGGGCTCCTCCCCCCGCGTTACAGCGCGGGTGCGGGGCCTCAGCGTGGGAGGCAGCGGAGCACTGCTGCTGGGCATTCATCCTCCACTGCCGGCAGCACGGCTCATGGGGAGACGGATGGAGCGATTGCGGGTGACAGCGGTGTTCGAGGCGTCGGGGCTGGGGCGCCCCCCCCCCCCGGCCGGCGGAAAGCGTCGGAGAAATCCGTGAACGGGTCTGGCGTGCTTGCCGCCGCCAGGCTCGCGGCAGCCAGGGATCCTTCCCCTGGCGGGCTGTCCGAGGAGGGCGAAGGGCCTGCTACGGTCCGATCGGAGGGTGAGCTGAGTGATTCGGAGGAGGATCTCCCCCCCCAGGAGGGGGGTGGCGGCGGTGGAGACTGTGAGATCGGCTAGTGGTCCGACCCCTAGGCAGCTTGGTAAGTCAGCTTCTCCTGCTATCTTGAATGCGGGGTTGGGTATGTTGGGACAAGGGGTGCCTGTGGTAGCGGGGGCGGCGGGGGGTTCCCCTCCTGGCACGGGTTTAGGGGGGGGTGGACTCGGGGTTGGGGGGGTTTGCGGGGTTCTTGGTGGGCATAAAGGCACTGGTGGGTCAGTTTGAAGGCACAGGGGGGGGTTCCGGGGCCGGCGGCCGCTTGGGTGGATCCCGCCGGGGCGGGGCCTAGCGCGGAGGTGGCTTCTGCGGCTCCGCTGGTGGTGGCAAGCCTGCCCCCGCCGGTGGTAGCCCCCGCTGTGGCCCCGGCAAGTGCGGCGTCAGCAGGAGTGTCCGGGGAGGGAAAGGGGGCGGGGGATGCAGCAGCAAAACAAGAGATTAAACGTCTAGCGGACGCAGCTAAGTGCGAGGTTTACATATGTTACGAGGCTTCGTTAGGGACCCACCTCAAGGCGGAGGTCAGGGAAAAAATATGGAACGGTGAGTATGTGGAAATTTTTTCTCTCCTCCCGCTAGAAAAATTTAATCTGGATAGGGGGAAGCCTGATGAGTCTAAAAAGGAGGAGGAGGAGAGGCGTCGGTATCGGTTGATACCCCGTACTTTCGCAAATTGGTTGCAGGCCTTTAGTATCTTGGCATGTGTGGTGGGTGAGAAAAAGCCGGAGTGCTGTTCGGGTTTATTCATCTACCAAAATGCAATCGGGGAAGCTCAGAGGGTCTATGGGGGATGGGCGTGGCTACGCTATGACGAACAGTTTCGTCAGAGGATGGCCGTGCGCCCGGACCTGCGCTGGAATCAAAGGGACATGAACCTGTGGTTGTGCTTGATGACGGCGGCCAGGGCCCCGGGACAGTTTTTTCAGGGAGGGGCCGGTGGTCCCTCTACCCAGGGGCAACCGGCCAGTCGGGCAAAAGGGGTGTGCTGGCAGTTCAACTCTGGCACCTGTAAGTTTGGGGGCAACTGTCGGTTCAAGCATGAATGCTCAGGTTACGGAGGCTCCCACCCACTTTCCAAGTGCTTCAAGCAAGCCAAGGGCCGTGGAGGAGAGCCTGCAAACAAGGGGGGAGACGCCGGTGAGGGTGGAAAGGATGCGGCCGTTTCTCGGTAGATATCCGGACAGGGGAGCAGCGACCGTTCTGGAGAGGGGTTTTTCCGTGGGGTTCCTTATTCTGTGTAAGATGGAGACGGTCCCTCCAGTGCCGCGCAATTTGAGATCGGCGTTGCTTCATCCCGAAGTGGTTTCGGAGAAACTGCGAAAGGAGGTGGCGCTGGGGCGCATGGCCGGTCCCTTTTCGGCAGCTCCATGGGGGGGGGGATTTGGTAGTCTCTCCATTGGGGGTGGTGCCCAAAAAGGAGCCCAACAAGTTCAGGTTGATACACCACCTCTCGTTTCCGAAGGGGGGGTCGGTCAATGACGCCATTGATCCGGAGGCTTGCGCGGTCAGTTACACGTCATTTGATGCAGCGGTTCACTGGGTTCGCCGGTATGGGCAGGGGGCGTTGATGGCGAAATCGGATATCGAGGCGGCGTTTCGTTTGCTGCCGGTACACCCGGACAGCTTCCGTTTGTTGGGGTGTCACTGGGAGGGGCAGTTTTATGTAGACCGGTGCCTTCCCATGGGGTGTTCCATCTCCTGTGCGTTTTTTGAGATGTTTAGCTCCTTTTTGGAGTGGGTGGTGAGGGATGTTTCGGGCCTCAATTCAGTTATCCATTATTTGGATGACTTTCTGTGTATAGGGCCGGCTTCCTCCAGAGTGGCCACGACACTTTTGGCCACGCTGGAGCATATGGCTGACTATTTTGGGGTTCCCTTAGCCCCTGAAAAAACGGAAGGTCCGCGCACGGTGATGACGTTTTTGGGGATCACGTTGGATTCCAAGGCCATGGAATGTCGGCTGCCGGAGGACAAAGTGTTGGCGCTCAAGACGGAAGTTAGAGGCATGTTGGGGGTACGCAAGGTTCGGCTAAGGGAGCTTCAGTCCTTACTGGGCAAGCTGAACTTTGCGTGCCGCATCTTGCCGATGGGACGGGTTTTTTGCCGACGGCTGTCGGCTAGCACGTCGGGGGTGGAGTCCCCGAACCACTTTGTTACCTTGCAAACAGTACACAGGGAAGACTTGCGGGTTTGGCACTCCTTCTTGGAATCCTTTAATGGTAGGGCGTTGTGGATGTCCGGCCCGGTTAGCAATTTCGACTTGGAACTCTACACCGACGCGGCAGGTTCCTCGGGCTTTGGGGCCTTTTTTAGGGGCAGGTGGAGTGCGGGCCCGTGGCCGGCGAGCTGGGTGGCGGCGGGATTGACAAGGAACTTGGTGCTGCTGGAATTGTTTCCAGTAGTGCTGGCAGTCGAACTGTGGGGGGAGGATTTCAGGGACAAGAAGGTGAGGTTTCATTGCGACAATCTGGGGGTGGTGCAGGCGATTAATCGGGTATCAGCATCATCGCCGGCGGTGGTGCGATTTCTGCAACATTTGGTACTTAGATGCTTGCAATTTAATGTTTTTATTCATGCAGTGCATATCCCTGGGGTGGAAAATGTTATTGCTGACGCATTGTCTCGCTTTCAGTGGGACAGGTTCCGAGAGTTGGTGCCGGAATCGGAACAACACGGAGTACCTTGTCCGGAAGGGCTATGGAGGATTGCGTTGGCGTGATCTCTGGTTGGCTTAGAAAGTCGGTGAGCGAGACCACATGGGTGGCGTACAGTAAGGTATGGCGGGACTGGGAGACCTTGGCGGACTGGGCAGCAGCGGAACCCTTTGGGTCGGAGGCGCGGGGTCTGTTGTTTTATTTTGTTTCTAGGAACATGGAAGATTGGGTGTCAGTGGCGGCGTTAAATAAAAAGCTGGCGGGGCTGGCGTTTCTATTTAAGCTAAGGGGTTGTCAGGACTTTACCAAGGATTTTTGGGTGAGACAAGCGGTAAAGGGGTATAGGAAGGCGAATGTTTCTAGAGACTCGAGACGCCCGGTGTCGTTTTCAGTACTACAGGGGCTGTTGGAGAAATTGCCTTCAATATGTTCTTCGGAGTACGAAGTGGGGCTCTTTACGGTGGCTTTCTCGTTAGCTTTCTTCGGGGCCTTTAGGATAGGGGAGCTGGTTAGTCCGTCCAAGAAGAAACACGATGGCTTGGGAACCCATGAGGTGAGTTGCGGTGAGGACAGGGTATCCATATGGCTGCGCAGGTCCAAGACGGACCAGGCAGGTGCTGGTCTTTGCGTTACCAGGTTCTCCGTTGTGCCCAGTGGGGGCGGTGCGGGCTTTCCTAAATATGTGCCCACAAGTGGGAGGTTCGTTTCTGATACATGGGGACGGGTCTCCACTGTCTAAGTACCAATTCATAGCCATCTTTAAAAAAGGTCTACGTGCGTTGGGAGTGACAGAGAAAGGTTTTTCTTCTCACTCTTTTCGCATTGGTGGGGCAACTGAAGCAGCTAGGAGTGGTTTGGGAGTGGAGGTAGTGAAACAGATTGGCAGGTGGGAATCCAAGCGATTCCAGAGCTATGTGCGCCCCCACCTCCTGGACGGTTAAGTCCGGTAAGGGGGGCAGAGGAAGAGGGTGGAGCATTCGGGGTTTTTTTTTTTGAAGGTGGTGATGTGTGTGTATGTCGGTGTGAGGATGCGCAGTGTATTACCCCGTTTGTACAAATCTCTTTACAGGTGGGATTCCGGCCCTGGTGTGGATCTTGGGCCACTCCTATGTGGCGTGGGGAGCTAGGCGGGCGGATGCTAGGCCGGAAGGTCGGCAGATGGGCTTCCCAAGGGAGGAAGCCTGTGTTCGCTGGCTGGGGGTCCCGGGAATGCTGTGGGGAAGGTTGGTGGGAGAGGTGCACCGCTATGCACGCCTGGACCGTGCACCCGATGTGCTGTTACTACACGTGGGGGGCAACGATCTGGGGGTCAGGTCCATGCTGGAGATCACGAGGGACATCAAATTTGATGTCCTCAGATTGAGGATGGCTTTCCCGGATATGGTAATTATTTGGTCCGACATTATTGCTCGGACCGCATGGAGACTAGCGAGGTCAGTCAGTAGAATCAATCGGGCCCGAAGGAAGATCAACCGAGACGTGGACAGGTTTATGGTTCGAAATGGGGGACTGGTAGTCCGGCATCTGCAATTGGAGGAAGAGACCTGGAGATACCTGGGGGGCGATGGGGTGCATCTTACAGATGTGGGCATCGACATGTGGGTTCTGGGATTGCAGGACGGGATTCAGAGGGCCATTAGGGTGTGGAGGGGCACCCAAAGATAAGGTTTTACCCTTGGGTGCTGTGGCTTGGTTTTGGTCTCTGCGGGTGAAGGAGGAGCCGGGTTACAATAAAGGATTGAAGACCTGTCGGTGACAGGGGATATATGATGCCCAGAGAACGGAGGTTACCTGGGGAATGAGCATGGTGCACTGCGGTCGTAAGGTCTCTGAGCCAGCATCGGCTTGAGGCCTGTCAGAAGGGCACGAGGGACCGCAGTGCAATTAGAGAGTTGGGATACATATGTTTATATGTATATATGTTTATGTATATATGTTTATATATACAATTTAGGTTTTACAGTTATAGGCTTTCGCCTGCGGAGACCAAATAGGCAGTTAGTCAGTATGACAGGTGTTTACGTTAAAATTGTTAAAAATTATTATTATTATCTTTAATAAATTAAGGCTGCTACGGCCTATTATTTACCCAACAAAATGGTGTGGTCTCCATGTTAATGGGGGGGGAATTAAAGCGGTGGTTCCCCTAAAAATAAAATTTTGACATCGCATTTAGCAAATAAATTACAATTAGAATCGGCTTGTTTTATTTAAAAAATACCTCCGTACGTATCGTTTCCTATATTCGGTCCCACCGCCACTTCCGGGTACGATGCAGGCGGTGGGCGTTCCTAATTGATGGACAGGCATCCGACCGACGCATCCATCGCGTCACGAGATGCCGAAAAAAGCCGAACGTCGGTGCGCATGCGCCGTATAGAGCCGCACCGACGTTCGGCTTTTTTCGGCATCTCGTGACGTGATGGATGCGTCGGTCGGATGCCTGTCCATCAATTAGGAACGCCCACCGCCTGCATTGTACCCGGAAGTGGCGGTGGGACCGAATATAGGAAACGATACGTACGGAGGTATTTTTTAAATAAAACAAGCCGATTCTAATTGTAATTTATTTGCTAAATGCGATGTCAAAAGTTTATTTTTAGGGGAACCACCCCTTTAAGTTTGGGTTGGTTTAAGGTGTTATTTAAGTTGGGTAATGTACATCTGTTATACTTGGGTCAAGACAGCCCGGAGCTAGGACCAAGGGGACTTGGTGGAGGGCACACATGACACAGTTAACAGGGCAAATTAACCATTGGCTCTCGGGGGGCGGAGAAAGGAGGTGATAAAAGGCTAAGTCCCCGCCCCCAGAGCAAGCAGAATGCGCAGGAAAGTTTCCCTCCCGCCCTCCCCTATTGTAGTGGTTCCTTTCGGTGGTTCGAATGGTATGTCAGTGTTGTTGTTTTTGCGTGTTGTTTGTGTCTGCTTATTTCTCCAAAAGGCTTGAAAAGGATTGTCGTGGCGGCTTGGTTTTGGTCTCTGCGGGTGAAGGAGGAGCCGGGTTACAATAAAGGATTGAAGACCTGTCGGTGACAGGGGATATATGATGCCCAGAGAACAGAGGTTACCTGGGGAATGAGCATGGTGCACTGCGGTCGTAAGGTCTCTGGCCAGCATCGGCTTGAGGCCTGTCAGAAGGGCACGAGGGACCGCTGTGCAATTAGAGAGTTGGGATACATATGTTTATATGTATATATGTTTATGTATATACCGTATTTATCGGCGTATACCGCGCACTATTTTGCCCTGAAAATCAGGGCAAAATCGTGGGTGCGCGATATACGCCGATACCCGCTTTCCCGCCATGAGTTTGAATACTGCGCCCGCATATAGCGAGCGCAGTACACTCGTGAATCTTCGGCCAGTCTCGGCGCCTCTCGTACTGACGTCCTGAGCGTACAGGACGTCAGTGCGAGAGGCGCCCGAGCCTGCCCGAAGATTCACGAGTGTACTGCGCTCGCTATATGCGGGCGCAGTATTCAAAGTCGTGGCGGGAAACGAGCGAGAGGACGCCAGACCCGCCGAAGATGGACGCCAGACCCGCCGAAGATGGACGCCGGACCCGCCGAAGATGGACACCGGACCCGCCGAAGATGGACACCGGACCCGCCGAAGATGGACACCGGACCCGCCGAAGATGGACACCCGACCCACCGAATACAGACGCCGGACCCGCCGAAGAGGACACCCGAAGCCGCAGAAGGACGCCGGACCCGACGAGGCCGCAGATGGACGCCGCGCAAGACATCAAAACTGTAAGTACAAAAAAACTAAAAATCTTTTTTTCCCACAGGATTGGGGGCCACATTGGGGGTGCGCGGTATACGCCAGAGCGCGTTATACCGCGATAAATACGGTATGTTTATATATACAATTTAGGTTTTACAGTTATAGGCTTTCGCCTGCGGAGACCAAATAGGCAGTTAGTCAGTATGACAGGTGTTTACGTTAAAATTGTTAAAAATTATTATTATTATCTTTAATAAATTAAGGCTGCTACGGCCTATTATTTACCCAACAAAATGGTGTGGTCTCCATGTTAATGGGGGGGGGGAATTAAGTTTGGGTTGGTTTAAGGTGTTATTTAAGTTGGGTAATGTACATCTGTTATACTTGGGTCATGAGCCTGTTACTCTGACCCTGCTTTCTGGACCCGATTCCTATCCGACCCGATCCTTGTCCTCACCCATCATCTTCGTCTGGTATATGACCTTGGCTTGGCTTTTGTTTATGATTACGGCATTCCCCTTGGCTTGTATATACGTTTTGTTGTTTATTTGTGCACTGGTTGTCTTCACATGTTTTGTTCACCTTGTAAATAAACACCTTTTATGTCACTGCATACAGTGTTGGTCTCCTCTGTGCAGGCACACAGTACTGGTCTATTTAGAATCCCTGACAGTACGGCTCAGGAGGGGGGGGTGCGCTCGCTCGTCCCCACCCCCATTCCTGTCCAGCCAGACTGCGTGCTTGGGATAAGGGCTTGGTCTGGATCTGGGGGGAACCCCACGCTGGTTTTCGGCGCGGGTTTACCCCTTACGTTCCAGACCAAACCTAAGAGGCTGGTATACACCTGGAGGGGAACTCGCGCCGGTTTTTGCTTTGAAATTTGGCGCAGAGTGCCCCTTCATGGTCAGCGCAAGCTGCAAACAGGTCGGAGATTCCCGTGCGCCGCGTCACGCACAGGAATTACAGCTACGCCGCTTGGTATTTACCAAGATTTTCTCGGCGTACTGACAAGGCGCACGTGAATCCCCGAAATTTCTCTGTACGCATGCCCAGTATGCAAATGAACCTCCCGAGGTTCAGGCGTACTGTGCAAGCGTACGGGGATCGGTTCCCTAAAATCACTTTCACTTCGGCCCGCAACACACATTCAAACACATGTCACTACACTTCCCCCGCATCACCCCACCTCCCCCCTAATAAACTCCCGCCCAAATCCCCGCTATTTACATTTCAATATGCCGTGCGCCAGGTCTATAGTGGTGCTCAATGCGCCCTCTCCTAGGCGCACTAGGCACTTTAGTAAATAGATATACGCTGCACTGCCAGCGTATATGTTTAGTAAATGTCAAAAAGGCTTTTACTCTTGCCTGTGCGCCGTGAGTCATGGCGCAAAAGAAGGATAGATAGATAGATAGATAGATAGATAGATAGATAGATAGATAGATAGATAGATAGATAGATAGATAGATAGATAGATAGATAGATAGATAGATAGATAGATAAGGAAGGCTAGTCAGTATAGTTAAATTTGCAGTGTGTAGAGGATATATATACATATACATATATTTATACACTGTATAGCTTAGCTAGATCAGCTATTTCTATTGTTAGGCAATTTCTTTGTGCTAGCTGCAGTGCTCTAACATGTTGAATTGCCTGCAAGCAGTTTAGTTTTGACTGAAACATAGTACTCAGTGTTAGTGGACGTGTGCTATTTAATTGCACACATACACGCAGTTGCTGTTACTGCATGACATGTCGATCATACTGCACATGTGTTATTTATTTGCACATAAACGCATTAGCTGTTACTGCACGTGTGTTATTTATTTGCACATAAACGCAGTCGCTGTTAAAGCATGTGTGCTGTGTTTTTGGCCATAAACTCAGTCGATCTTACTAAACGTTTGCTGTGTTTTTGCCCATAAACGCAGTCGATCATGTTGCACGTTTGCTGTGTTTTTGCCCATAAACTCAGTAGATCTTACTAAACGTTTGCTGTGTTTTTGCCCATAAACTCAGTCGATCTTACTATAAGTTTGCTGTGTTTTTGCCCATAAACTCAGTCGATCATACTGCACGTGTGCTGTGATTTTGCCCATAAATTCAGTCGATCTTACTATAAGTTTGCTGTGTTTTTGCCCATAAACTCAGTCAATCATACTGCAAGTGTGCTGTGATTTTGCCCATAAACTCAGTCGATCTTACTATAAGTTTGCTGTGTTTTTGCCCATAAACTCAGTCGATCATACTGCACGTTTACTGTGTTTTTTGCCCATAAACTCAGTCGATCTTATTATAAGTTTGCTGTGTTTTGCCCATAAACTCAGTCGATCATACTGCACGTGTGCTGTGATTTTGCCCATAAACTCAGTCAATCATACTGCACGTTTGCTGTGTTTTTTGCCCATAAACTCAGTCGATCTTACTATAAGTTTGCTGTGTTTTTGCCCATAAACTCATTCGATCTTACTATAAGTTTGCTGTGTTTTTGCCCATAAACGCAGTTGCTCTTACTGGACAGGTGCTGTTTATTTCTGATTTTGTCCTGTGCAGGCTATTAAAATGTCTGGAAGGACAACAAAGAAAGGCAGAGAGTCACAAGGGAAAGCAGGCTCTGCATCTAGAGGCAATGCTGGTGGTGGACACGGTGCATCCTCTTCAGGACGTGGCCGCCTGACACGCTCGTCATTGTTTTCGGGAGCTGGCCGTGTTGAGCCTCAACATGCAGAGAAATTAGTAGAGTGGATGACCAAGCCGTCCTCATCCTCCTCATCCTCTCTCACCCAGGCTGAGCTTAGTTTATCAGGCAAAGCAGCTGCCAAGGCGTCCTCTTCCTTGTGCACAATGGCATCACACAATCCTTCCCTAGTCCCACCATGTCCTCCTGAGGAGTCCCCCAAACTGTTTCAACACAGTGTTGGGTATATGCTACATGAAGATGCGCAGCGTTTTGAAGGCTCCGATGATGGAACACAGATAGAGGAAGGCATTGATGTGAGCCCAGAGAGAGCGGGTGCCCGAGAGGGACAGCAATCTGGCAGTCATGTTTCCCCAGCTGCAGCATACTGCCAGGTTTTCAACAGTGATGAGGAGGGAGGGGATGATGAGGTCACTGACTCTACCTCGGTGCCTGATAGGAGAGAGGAGGAGGAAGAGGAGGAGGAGGAGGAGGAAGAGGCACAGGCACATCTCCAAAGAGGCAGGGTGCCCTCCAGGGGACAGCTTAAGGGCAGCACACCAACTGCATTACATCGCAGAGCTACGCCTGTGCAGGGCGCTGCTGCGTCTCAATGGTACTTCAAAAGTTCTTTGGTGTGGGCATTTTTTGAGACATGTGCATCAGATCGCACCGTTGCTATTTGCAACATATGTCTCAAGCGTATCTCGCGTGGCCAAAACCTCACCCGCTTGGGCACCACATGCTTGACCAGACATATGTCGACCTGCCATTCAGTTCGTTGGCAAGCATACCAAAAAGACCCACACCAAAGAACAAAGCGGACCTCCCCTTGCCCCTCATTAGCTGGGAGCTCCAACCCCACAAGACCCTCAGTCCTCTCTGAAGCCTGCACTGATAGGACTGAAGGTGTAGAAATATGTGTGTCACAACCTAGTAGTACATGCGGAAAATCTACTGATGGTAGCAGACAAATTTCCCTGCCCCAGCTGCTGCAGCAGCAAAAGAAGTACTCTCCCAGCCATCCACATGCCCAGCGGTTGAATGCTAGCTTAGCGAAACTGCTAGCACTTCAACTGCTACCTTTTCAGTTGGTAGATTCTGCCCCCTTCCGTGAGTTTGTGCAATGTGCGGTACCTCAGTGGCAAGTACCCAAACGCCACTTTTTCTCACGGAAGGCGATTCCCGCTCTCTACCGGCATGTGGAAGGCAATGTCCATGCCTCGCTGGACAGGGCGGTCAGTGGTAAGGTGCATCTTACCGCTGACTCATGGTGCAGCAGTAGGGATGAGCTTCAAGTTCGAGTTCGGCGAACAACGAACAATTAGGGGTGTTCGCAGCAAATTTGAAAAGCCGCGGAACACCCTGTTAAAGTCTATGGGAGAAATCTAAAGTGTTAATTTTAAAGGCTAATATGCAATTTATTGTCCTAAAAAGTGTTTGGAGACCTGGGTCCTGTCCCAGGAAACATGTATCAATGCAAAAAAAAGTTTTAAAAACGGACGTTTTCTCAGGAGCAGTGAATTTAATAATGCTAAAAGTGAAACAATAAAAGTGTAATATTACTTTAAAATTCGTACCTAGGGGGGTGTAAAGTCAGCATGTGAAAATACCCATGTTTCCCGTACATAGAACTGTCCCTGCACAAAGTGTCATTTCTGAAAGGAAAAAAGGCATTTAAAACCGGCTTTGCGGCTCTAATGAATTGTCGGCTCTGGCAATTCAGAGATGATTCATTCATAAAAAATAAAAATAAAAAAGCTGGGGGTCCCCCCAAATTCCATTAACAGGCCCTTCAGGTCTGATATGGATATTAAGGGGAACCCCGCCGTCAATTTAAAAAAAAAATGACGCGGGGTTCCCCCCAAATATCCATACCAGACCCTTCAGGTCTGGTGTGGATTTTAAGGGGAACTCCACCCCAAATTTAAAAAAAATGGCGTGGAATTCCCCCAAAAATCCACACCAGACCCTTATCCGAGTATGTTAACCTGGCCGGCCACAGAAAAGAGGGGGGGACAGAGTGCGGCCCCCCCCTCTCCTGAACCACACCAGGCCACATGCCTTCAACATGGGGAGGATGTCCCCATGTTGATGGGGACAAGGGCCTCATCCCCACAACCCTTGCCCAGTGGTTGTGGGGGTCTGCAGGCGGGGGGCTTATCAGAATCTGGAAAACCCCTTTAACAAAGGGGACCCCCAGATCCTGCCCCCCCTATGTGAATTGGTAATGGGGTACACTGTACCTCTACCATTTCACGAAGGAAGTGTAAATAGTTAAAAAAAAAAACACACAGACACCGTAGAAAAAAATCCTTTATTAATAAAAATAAATAAATAAATCCAGCGATGTGAATCCACTCTCGGCCGGGCCCCGCTCCAACGTTGTCTTCTATCCTGCGACGGATGATCTCTCCAGCGACGGACGGGTGATCAGCGGTCCGGTCCAGCGATGAGAAGATCCATCCGTCCAGAGCGCAGCAGGCGAGCTCCACTCTCCGCTGGACACAGCCCAGCGGAATGACGCGCTAGAGCTGTGACATTTCTTATATAGGGGAAGCGGCCACCCGTTACGTGACCCCGCCCCCTCTGTGACCCCGCCCCACCCTTGTACGTCACTGGGAAAGCCCGGTCTTTCTGGGTCTGAAGGGTCTGGTATGGATATTTGGGGGGAACCCCACGTCATTTTTTTTTTAAATTGACGGCGGGGTTCCCCTTAATATCCATATCAGACCTGAAGGGTCTGTTAATGGAATTTGGGGGGACCCCCAGCTTTTTTATTTTTATTTTTTATGAATGAATCATCTCTGTAATTGCCAGAGCCGACAATTCATTAGAGCCGCAAAGCTGGTTTTAAATGCCTTTTTTTCTTTCAGAAATGACACTTTGTGCAGGGACAGTTCTATGTACAGGAAACATGCGCTATTTCACATGCTGACTTTACACCCCACCTAGGTACGAAATTTAAAGTAATATTACACTTTTATTGTTTCACTTTTAGCATTATTAAATTCACTGCTCCTGAAAAAACTGCAGTTTTTAAAACTTTTTTTTGCATTGATACATGTTTCCTGGGACAGGACCCAGGTCCCCAAACACTTTTTAGGACAATAACTTGCATATTAGCCTTTAAAATTAACACTTTAGATTTCAAATGTTCGAGTCCCATAGACTTTAACGGGGTTCTAAAGTTCACACGAACATTTGGTGTGTTCACAAGTTCTGATGCGAACCGAACATCCAGCAGGCATGGACAGGGACGTTACCTCTCTTTCACGGCGCATTGGGTGACTCTGCTGGCAGCTGGGAAGGATGCAGGGCAAGGTACAGTAGTGTTGGAGGTTGTTCCGCCACCACGCCTCCAAAACACTACTACTGGTTGTGACACACCTCTCTCCTACACCCCCTCCTCTTCTTCTTCCTCTGTGGCCTCTTCCTGTGCTGATGTTTCCTCTGAACCAGCCGTGCTCCGTAGGCATACAAGGGGCTACGCAGGAATGCAGGCCAAGAGATGCCATGCGGTGCTAGAGTTGGTGTGCTTGGGAGACAGGAGCCACACTGGGACAGAGGTTCTGTCAGCTCTACAGGGGCAGGCTCAGAGGTGGTTGACGCCATGCCAGCTTAAGCCAGGAATGGTGGTTAGCGACAATGGCACCAACCTCCTCTCTGCCCTGCGACAGGGAAAACTGACCCATGTGCCCTGTTTTGCTCATGTTCTCAATTTGGTGGTGCAGCGGTTCTTGGGCAGGTACCCGGGCTTACAGGATGTCCTGAAGCAGGTCAGGAAAGTCTGTGCATTTCCGACGGTCATATAATGCCAGTGCTCAAAGTACCTGTGCCAATATGGCAGCACAACTGGGTCAGGGAGCTTGGTTTTTTTCCTCACGCCAGTGGGCCTTGATCAAGGATGCATGCACTGTCCTGTCACCATTTGAGGAGGCCACAAGGATGGTGAGCAGTGACAGTGCATGCATCAGTGAGACTGTCCCTCTAATTCACCTGTTGGAGCACACTCTACATGGAATAATGGACAGGGCCCTTGAGGCAGAACAGAGGGAGGAAGAGGAGGACTTCCTTACCGCTCAAGGCCCCCTTTATCCAGACAGTGGACCTGCATGCCCGCCTACCACACAGCAAGAGGATGAGGAGGATGAGGATGAGGTGGAGGAGGAGGAGGATTGTATCAGCAGCATGGAGGTGGAGCCTAGCACTCAGCAGCAGCAGTATTCAAGGGATCACTTACAGTCCCAAGAAACCCGTGGACTTTTATGTGGCTGGGATGAGGTGGCTGCGGATCCTGTCGTCCTCAGTGACCCAGAGGACTGTGCCTCAGCAAACCTACTCTGCATGGCCTCCCTGATCCTGCAAAGCCTGCTTAAGGATCCCCGTGTTTGTGGTATCAAGGAGAGGGATCATTACTGGCTGGCAACTCTCCTTGATCCACGTTACAAGAGTAAGGTTGCGGAGCTTATCTTGCCATTGCAGAGGGAGATGAAGATGAAACATCTTCGGGAGGCCTTGCAGAAGGCTCTGTGCAACGCATTCCCAGAACCTGGGGGATTACCAAATCCAGGTCCTGGACAACGTGTTGCTGAGGCTATGGTGAGTCACAGAAGGAGCGGTAGAGAAGGTGGCCGTCTGACTGATGCGTTCATACAATTTTTTAGTCCGCAGCCCCAAGGTATGACCGGTTCCAGCAACCATCGCCAGCGTTTGATTTACATGGTGCGTGAATACCTAGGGGCAAGATCAGATTTGGACACCTTCCCCACCGAAAATCCTCTGGCATACTGGGTCTTGAGGATGGATCACTGGCCAGAGCTTGCACAGTACGCTATTGAGCTACTGGCTTGCCCTGCATCCAGCGTTCTTTCAGAACGCACATTCAGTGCTGCTGGAGGCTTTGTGACCGATCACAGGGTGCGCCTCTCCACCAACTCCGTTGATCGACTGACCTTTATAAAAATGAATCAGGCTTGGATCAACACCAGCTACCAAGCACCTGATGCAGATGTAACAGAATATTTTTTTTTAAATGACAGATCCCTTGAAGACTGCCTATGCTGATGCTGAGTGACTGTCCTGTTATGCTGCTGATTGAATATCCTTTTCCTCCTCACTGATCTGGCTGATAGCTAGTAAGAAAATGTTTGGTTCTGGGCTCCACCACCAATGTTTCTGCCCCTGTTTAACAGGGGCGTCTAATAACAATTTTTAATGCAATACTTTGCATGTGGCTCTTTTCTGCGCTCCAATTAAAGTATCTGAGGGGTTTCAGTGTTGTGGTGTGCCTAAGGCCCAATGTTTCTGCCCCTGTTTAACAGGGGCGTCTAATAACAATTTTTAATGCAATACTTTGCACGTGGCTCTTTATTGCGCTCCAATTACAGTTATTGGGAGGGGTTGCAGTGTTGTGTTGTGCCTAAGGCCCAATTTTCTGCCCCTGTTTAACAGGGGCGTCTAATAACAATTTTTAATGCAATACTTTGCATGTGGCTCTTTTCTGCGTTCCAATTAAAGAATCTGAGGGGTTGTGGTGTGCCTAATGCCCAATGTTTCTGCCCCTATTTAACAGGGGCGTCTAATAACAATTTTTCTTGTTCAAATTTTTTATTGAAGAGCAAAGTACACAGAGTAACATTGTCAACATTTCAGATTGAGTCAGTAAGGGAATACAATGGTACATCTCAATTACAGTGGGTACAAACGTGACATCAGGAACTTCTGAACACAGATAACTTGAGAACAATGCAGACATACTAGAACGTTTATACAACGGGAACTATTGTGAACATTGGATGTAGGTACAACTAGATCCAAGAAGGCAATGAGAACGACTCCATTCCAAAAATAGTGCAAAACAACAGTATGTACTCTGTGAGTTCAAAACTAAAGAAATATAAACTGAATAAGGGCGGTAAAACACAGCACCGCCCACAGATATAAAGTAACACTTTTTAGTAGTACAGGGGCCAGAGAGCCCCAAGAAGTAAGGACAGAGAGGAAGAGAGAAGAGGAGGAAAATTAGAAATGAAGTCAGGGAGGAGGAAGAGAAAGTAGGGAGGGGGATTGTCGGCGTGGGCGCGTGAACCCGCAAGGGGTCGTAACGTAACAGCGAGGTAATGACCTTCTATTCATGGCGAAGATAAGGTGACTTCAAACTCAGGGGGGAGGAAATTCTCCACCCAGGGAGACCATATTTTGTCGTGCCGAGAAACCCGGTCCAGGATAATCGCTTTGGTCTTACTATGGATCATTGCTTGGGTCACTCTGTGCTTTACCTCGGTTATGTGGAGTTTAGGGGACTTCCAGGCCTTGGCTATAGTCTGTTTAGCGGCCGTGGTCAGTTGAAGGAGAAGGCGGACCTGGGCCTTAGTGTAATCACCTTCAATATGATTCAGCAAAGCTAAAGATGGGTCAGGGGGAAGGTTAGCGCGTAATAGGGTAGAGGCCATACAAAATATAGTTTTCCAGAACTGTTGCACAACAGGACACGTCCACCAAATATGTACGTGAGTACCTCTTTCTCCACAACCTCGGAAACAGACGGCCGGGTAAGAAGGGGAAAACTTTGCTATCCTAGCTGGGACTAGGTACCATCGCATGAGCACCTTATAGTTGGCCTCTAAAGCTATCACATTTTGAGTAGAAGTTTTAGTGTTGGCCCAAATATCCATCCAGTCCTCCAGTTCTAACGTTACTTGTAGGTCTTTGGACCACTGTACAGCATACAGAGGGAGTGCAGATGGTGGGGCAGTAAGGTGACTGTAGATACGTGATATAATACCTGGAGCATGTGGATCTGATGCACAAATGTTTTCATAAAAGGACATACTATCAAGAGATGATTGGACACCTATCGTCGGCCGAATGAAGTGGGCTATTTGTAGATAGCGGAAGTGTTCAACAGAGGGTAGCTTAACTTGGGCCTGGAGTTCCGGGAAAGTCTTGAGGGCCGTCTTTCCCACCATATCACAGATTCTATATATCCCTGCCTGAGACCATAGCCGAAAAGATTCCGGTTCAGCAAAGGCCGGATAGAAAGATGGATGGCCAAGAAATGAGAGTAAGGGGGTATGGGAGGAGACCAGTCGGAAAGGGATACGTAAGGTGTCCCAAATTTTAAGTGAATGGCGTGTAACCGGATTCGTAATAGAGGTGCGGGCCACTGGGGGTAACCATAATAGGTTATAGACCAATAAGGGTGAAATATCAATGGCCTCCAAACTGACCCATATAGGGATTTCAGCAGAGGCATGGAGCAAAGTGATCTGGGCCAGCTGGGAGGCCTGATAGTAGCGGAGGAAATTGGGAATCCCAAGACCTCCATTGAGTCTATTACGGAGAAGAATAGACCTAGATACCCTAGGTTTAGTAGGCCCCCACACATATTTAAACACTCGGGACTGGATAACCCGGTGAAAGTAGGATGGGACTGCTATTGGTAGGACTCTGTACAGGTACAGTAACTTAGGTAGTAGAGACATCTTAACAGCAGCCACTCGTCCAAGCCAGGAGACACATAAAGGTTTCCAAGAATCTAACAGGGACGATAGGTGCGACAGCATAGGGAGATAATTAGATCGGAAAAGAGAAGCCGGGTCACCTGTGAGTTTGATGCCTAGGTATGGTAGGGAGGCGGTAGACCAGGCAAAGGGGAAATATTCCTGGAGATGAGTTACTTCTTCCGCAGGAAGAGACACATTGAGAGCCCGTGACTTGGATTGATTAACTTCCAGACCTGAAATATTAGCGAATTTATCGAGAATTTGCATTAATTTTGGAAGGGTGAAACGGGGGGAGGTCACAAATAAGAGTGCATCGTCTGCAAATAGGCATATCTTGTGGGTTGTGGAGGCAATTTCCAACCCCCTGACCTCAGGGCTGTTCCTAATCAGTGCAGCTAGGGGTTCTATCACCAAAGCAAAAAGTAGGGGGGACAGGGGACAACCCTGCCTGGTACCCCTACCAATCTGGAAACAGTCAGAACGGAACCCCGAGTACTTAACATATGCCTGCGGGGAACTGTAAAGAGAACTTATCCATTGTAAAAAGTGTGGACCAAAACCCCAGCGAGTAAGTATAAAATTTAGGTAAGGCCATGAGACAGTATCAAATGCTTTCCTGATGTCGAGGGACAGCAGGTGCATGGGGATTTTTCGACTTCTGGCAATATGTTGGAGGAGGACAACTCGGCGAATATTATCACTAGCTTGACGGCGGGGTATGAAACCCACCTGGTCTTTGTGTATCTGTAACGCCACTGGCATTATCCTGTGTGAAACGAGCGCAGCCTTACCTGATTCCTACAGCTGCGCTCGTCTCCCTGTATTCGCCGCGTCACTTCCGGTGCGCCGCGGCTTGCGTTCCACGCTGGAACGCGGAAGCGCGCCGCAGCGTGCGCTGTCAATTCCCGCACTCAGCGGGCTATTTAAACCCACAGCAATGACGGCAGGGTGTTCCACTATTTTGTTGGACCCCTGCCGTCACCTGGGACCCGCTGACCAACTGTCCAGAGAACGAATCCCTCATCCAGCTCCCTGAGCAGCACCTCGTTCCAGGCTCCAATCCTCCAGGGATCTCTCATCCAGCTCCCTGAGCTGCACCTCCCTCCAGGCTTCAACTCTCCAGGGATCTCCCATCCAGTCTGTCTGCTGACATCAGGAAGGATTCCTACCACCTTGTCCTCTTTGACATTCCAGGAGCAAACCTACAGTTCCTACATCAGATGATCAACAGAACCGCAAGTATCAATATCTGAACTTAACAGTCTAATCAGGGTTTACTATATTGAACTCCTATGGAACTTTGCTTGTTAGTTTACCCTTATTCTGATCAGATGAGACTTGTTGCAATTACATACCCTTAAACTGAAGTACTTACTATTGGAACACTATTTTGATTCTCTCCAGAGACTGTATTCATATACTTTTTGTTTTATGTCATATTATTAGTTCCTAGCTGGCGCATATATTTTGACAGATACTTTACTCTAAGGAATATACGCTTATGAATTAATATGCATCTTAATTATGTTGGTTACTCCAGCTGAGGTTGTGATGAAATAAACCCTTAACTCTTTAAACCTACAAAAGAGTGACTAAGTGGTTGACACCTGAGAAACCTCCGCAGCTGAGATCCAATTATTTAATTAATTAATTAAATCAAGTTAATACAGGAACGTCACATAATAGTGGAACCTCTTATAAAAATGGATCCAGCGGAGCTTGCAAATCATTTAGTGGGTTTATCACAGCGTGTGGACACTCTCACCACTAATATGAATGACCTCCGGTTAGAAAATGAGGTCCTCCGAAATCAAAATTTTGCTCAGCCTAGGGAGCGACCTGAGCCTAAGGTCTGCCCCCCGGAAATTTTTTCAGGTGACAGAAAAAATTTCCGTCAATTTATTACTTCATGTCGTCTCATGTTTGAGTTACGCCCCCGGACTTGCTACTCTGACAGAGTCAGAATTTTGACCTTGATATCATATCTTCAAGGAGAACCTAGAGTTTGGGCTGATGCCTATGTAGAAGAACACGGCGACCTTTTAGGTGCCTTTAACACCTTCATAGATGAAATGTCTAACCTATATGAGGACCCTAACAAACAATTAACAGCAGAAAATACCATCAGGAACCTTAAACAAGGGAAAAGACCTGTAGAAGACTACATCTCAGAATTCAAGTGCTGGTGCCAAGAGACCTTGTGGACTGATATTGCCCTCAGAAATCAATTTCGTCTTGGTCTATCTGAGTCTATGAAGGATGAGCTTGCCCGTGTTGAAATTCCTGCATCTTTAGAGGATCTCATGCATCTCTCTCTCTCTATTGATCGGCGTCTCAGAGAAAGAAAGGCTGAACGTGCCAATTCCTACCAACCTACACCTTTTAGGAGATCCAGATCCCCTCCAAGGGATGTACCTATGGAAGTTGGCACAATCAAAGGCCCATTATCCCCAGCTGAGAAACAGAGAAGAAGAGCCCAGAATCTCTGTCTTTACTGTTCCGCTCCTGACCACATGGTGTCTACTTGCCCAATCCTAAAGAATAGGTCTGAAGGTAATAACTTTAATATTGGTAAATTCAATGTAGCTAGTACTACATCTGGCTCTACCACTAATCACTATATCTTTCTCACCCTTACCTTACAGTGGGACCAAGATAGGACAACCATTGATGCCATGGTCGACACTGGTGCCTGTGGCAACTTTATTGATTTAGGTTTTGTTAATTTAAATAAAATCCCTTATGTGTTAAAGCAAACTCCTTTGTCTGTCACTTTTATTGACGGTTCTACTTCTTCTTCTGGCCCAGTTCAATCTCAAACTGCACCCCTGTTGGTTACTTGTGGTAATGCCCATACCGAGACCCTTGTATTTGATATCATTCCATCACCTTTATTTCCAATAGTTTTAGGTTTACCCTGGTTACACCTCCATCAACCAACTTTTCAATGGTCCAATACTTCACTTACTTTAGACTCTACATATTGTAAAGAAACTTGCTACCCGATCTATAACATACTCCTAACTAGTGTTAACTGTGAGGGTCTTCCAACTTATCTACATGATTTTTCTGATGTTTTCAGCAAAACCAATGCAGAGATACTTCCACCTCATAGAATATATGACTGTCCAATTGATCTTATCCCAGATAGGCCTATTCCTACCGCTAGAATTTATCCATTATCTCAGCCTGAACTGGTTCATCTTAAGGACTACCTTGACGATAACCTAAGAAAAGGGTTCATCAGACCCTCCACTTCCCCGACAAGTGCAGCCATGTTTTTTGTAAAAAACAAAGATGGTTCACTTAGGCCTATAATCGATTATCGATCTCTGAACAACATCACGGTAAAAGATCGATATCCTCTGCCACTTATTCCAGAATTAATAGAACGTCTGCAGACTTCCAAGATTTTCACAAAATTAGATCTTAGAGGCGCATACAACTTAATCAGGATTCGTCCAGGGGATGAGTGGAAGACCGCATTCAAGACTCGATATGGACTTTTTGAGTATTTGGTAATGCCTTTTGGTTTATGTAATGCACCTGCAACTTTCCAACGATTCATCAACGACATTTTTCGTGATTTGTTAGACATTTGTGTTGTAATTTACCTGGACGACATTTTGATTTTCTCTGACACTTTTGAAGAACACACTAAACATGTAAGATGGGTCTTGGGTAGACTCAGAACACATTGTTTATATGTCAAGCTTGAAAAATGTGTTTTCAGTCAAACAACTATTTCCTTTCTCGGGTATCAAATCACTCCTGAAGGAATCCAGATGGATCATTCCAAAGTTGATTGTATCCTCTCTTGGCCAATTCCCCATTCAAGGAAGGCCTTACAACGCTTCCTTGGATTCTCAAATTATTATCGCAAGTTTATCAAAAATTTCTCGGACATAGTCAAACCGCTGAATGCTTTAACTAGCAAGAGCACACCTTTCAATTGGTCAATTGAGGCACAAAAATCTTTTGATTCACTCAAGCTCTCTTATACCACTGCTCCGATCCTCCAACTACCAAACCCCCTATTTCATTTCACTTTAGAAGTGGATGCGTCACATTTCGCTTTGGGTGCCGTACTTTCCCAAAGACCAAGTTTGTCTGAACCCCTACACCCAGTGGCCTTTTATTCCAGAACTCTAACATCCGCGGAAAAGAATTACCCAATTGGGGAAAAAGAACTCCTCGCAATCAAAGATGCCTTGGGCAACTGGAGACACTTACTAGAGGGGTCTACATACCCTATCACCATACTCACAGATCACCGTAACCTACAACATTTGAAGGCCTGTAAAACTCTCTCTGCCCGCCAAGTGAGGTGGAGTTTATTCTTTGACAGATTTGATTTCTATATTTCATATAGACCAGGTACACAAAACATTAAGGCTGACTCATTATCCCGCATGTTTGAAGATCAATCTACTGAAATTCCTCCACATTCCATCATACCTTCTAACCGTTTCATTGGAATAACCACTTCCTTCAGACAGTTGCTCTCTCAGACTACATCCAAGGATATATGCCATCTACCTAAAGGAATCATAAAACAATCAAATGGTTCATACACCTACAAGAATAAATTGTACGTTCCTCCAGAATTACAGTTGTCATTACTCAAACAACTTCATGATTCCCCATTAGCTGGCCATCCTGGAATCACTAAAACGATTCATCTCGTTAAAAGACATTACTGGTGGCCCCATTTAGCTAAAATGGTCCATGATTATGTCAATTCCTGCGAGATTTGTGACAGTAACAAACTATCTAGAAAACCTCCTTTTGGTCTTCTAGCTTCCATCCCAATATCAAACAGACCATGGGAGGTTGTATCAATGGATTTTATAGTCGACCTTCCTAGATCAAACGGTGCAAATACCATCATGGTAACAGTGGACCTACTAACAAAGATGGCACACTTCATTCCCTTAAAAAATCTACCAACCTCTCTTGAGACAGCAAAAGCTTTCATTAATAACGTTCTTAAACTTCACGGGTTACCCTCTCAGATTATTTCAGACCGAGGTTCTCAATTTGCTTCCAAGTTCTGGAAGGCGCTATGTAATGCCTTAAAGATTGATCACCGCATGTCCACTGCTTACCATCCCCAGACAAATGGACAGACGGAGCGCATAAATCAAATCTTGGAACAGTACTTACGTTGCTATTGCACTCACCTTCAGGATGATTGGGTTCAACTACTTCCCCACGCTGAATTTGCGTATAATAATTCTACCAGCTCTTCATCTCAATTTTCACCATTCTACGCAAACTACGGATTCCATCCAAACAGTTTACCGTCCTCCTACCTCTCAAACAACGTCCCCGCAGTAGATCATTATCTAGCCAATTTGAAACAAACATTACCTATTCTACGTTCAAATTTAGAAGCTGCCCAATTACGACAAACGCAACTACGATACCCACAGATCGGTACCTCCTGTCTACAAGGTGGGCGACTTAGTCTGGCTCTCCACCAGAAATTTACGCCTAAATATACCCTCGAAAAAACTTGGACGACAATTTACAGGACCTTATCCTATTTCTCATGTGATCAATCCCAATGCAGTAAAACTACAGCTACCTCCTGATTGGAAAATTCATCCCTCATTCCATGTTTCCCTTATCAAGCCATTCATACCTAACCCATTCCCTAACAGAATTTCACCTCCCCCTCCTCCGGTTGAAGTCATGGGCGAAACTGAATACGAAATTGGGAAAATTCTGAATTCTAGAAAAAGAGGCTCTATAATTCAATATTTAATAAGATGGAAAGGATACACCCAACTTGAAGACTCTTGGGAAAACTCTTCGCATCTACATGCTCCTCGCTTGATCAGGCAATTTCACCGTAGGTATCCTAATCGTCCATCTCCTAATAACAACACTGGTGGTGCCCCCTTGAGGAGGGGAGTATGTAACGCCACTGGCGTTATCCTGTGTGAAACGAGCGCAGCCTTACCTGATTCCTACAGCTGCGCTCGTCTCCCTGTATTCGCCGCGTCACTTCCGGTGCGCCGCGGCTTGCGTTCCACGCTGGAACGCGGAAGCGCGCCGCAGCGTGCGCTGTCAATTCCCGCGCTCAGCGGGCTATTTAAACCCACAGCAATGACGGCAGGGTGTTCCACTATTTTGTTGGACCCCTGCCGTCACCTGGGACCCGCTGACCAACCCTCTGAACCAGCTGTCCAGAGAACGAATCCCTCATCCAGCTCCCTGAGCAGCACCTCGTTCCAGGCTCCAATCCTCCAGGGATCTCTCATCCAGCTCCCTGAGCTGCACCTCCCTCCAGGCTTCAACTCTCCAGGGATCTCCCATCCAGTCTGTCTGCTGACATCAGGAAGGATTCCTACCACCTTGTCCTCTTTGACATTCCAGGAGCAAACCTACAGTTCCTACATCAGATGATCAACAGAACCGCAAGTATCAATATCTGAACTTAACAGTCTAATCAGGGTTTACTATATTGAACTCCTATGGAACTTTGCTTGTTAGTTTACCCTTATTCTGATCAGATGAGACTTGTTGCAATTACATACCCTTAAACTGAAGTACTTACTATTGGAACACTATTTTGATTCTCTCCAGAGACTGTATTCATATACTTTTTGTTTTATGTCATATTATTAGTTCCTAGCTGGCGCATATATTTTGACAGATACTTTACTCTAAGGAATATACGCTTATGAATTAATATGCATCTTAATTATGTTGGTTACTCCAGCTGAGGTTGTGATGAAATAAACCCTTAACTCTTTAAACCTACAAAAGAGTGACTAAGTGGTTGACACCTGAGAAACCTCCGCAGCTGAGATCCAATTATTTAATTAATTAATTAAATCAAGTTAATACAGGAACGTCACAGTATCATCCCTCCAATAATGGGATTGAGACGCAAAGCCATGACCTTGGCCAGAATTTTAATATCTAAATTAAGTAAAGAGATAGGCCTGAAGTTAGACCACAAAGTACTATCCGAATTGGGTTTGGGTATCATGGCTATAATGGCTGTCAATGTGTCCCGTCCAAAGGAGTGTTGCTTCAATAGAGCGTTGAAGGATTTAGAGAGAAGCGGGGCCAGGGTAACAGCAAACTTCTTGTAGTAAGTGCTCGAAAGCCCATCAGGGCCAGGTCTCTTATGGGGTTTAAGAGTTTTTATGGCCGCTATGACCTCTTCAACTGTGATAGCTTTCTCCAAAAATTCACGGTTGGAGTCAGATAGAGCGGGTAAAGGGATATCGCGGAATAAAGATTCGGCCTCATCGGGGGAAAAGGAGGACTGAGCTTTATATAGCTCTTCCAATTTCTGCCAGAATATAGCCAAAACCTTAACAGGGTTACTAGTAAAGGAATGTTTGTCAGCTCGAAGCCGGATGGGAACATAGGCCCGATCCGGTCGACGAAGACGCAGGGCTAGGAAGGTGTCAGGTTTGTTAGCTTTAGTATAGATTGTGTGTGCGGATCTACGGATGGCTTTGTCCGCTGACTCAGCCAACAGCAGGTCCAAATCCACCTTGGCCCTTTCCATAGTTATTCTATGGGGTTCAGATGGCGAGGACTGGAATTGGAGAAAGGATTGATGATAGTCATGTTCTCGTTTGGCCAATTGGAGTTTTCTATCACGATTCAGGTGGGTGGACACTGAGATGCATTTACCCCTAATTACCGGTTTATGCGCCTCCCAAAGAAGCACAGGAGAGATCTCGGGCGTGGAGTTGTGTTGAAGGTAATCCGCAAGAGCAATTTGGATATCGAAACAATAGGACTGGTTAGAGAGATGAGCTCACCAAGTGCGATCTTTAGAGCGTGGAATCAGGGAAGAAACCGAGGTAAGCACTGCACAGTGGTCCGACCAAGTAATAGGTTGGATAGTGGAGCTGAGCAGTATAGGGGAAGATGCAACCGAGATAAAAATATGGTCAATCCTAGAGAACGATTTGTGGGGGTTGGAATAAAATGTGTAGTTCTTTTTTGTTGGATTACATTCCCGCCACAAATCTAGCAAGGAGGCCTGTTGGAGGAGTTTCCGAAATCGTAGAGAAGGGGAGTATTGATCAGGAGCATAGGGGGATTTATCTAGGTGGGGTTGTAATATTAAATTTGAATCACCGCATAAAAACAAAGTGCCCTTGCAATGGGAGCGTAAGACCTGAAATAGATGTGAGAAGAAGGGGATTGGATTAGTGTTCGGGGCGTAATAGGAGACTAAAGTAGTTTCAGTTTCCTGAAGCAGGCCAACCAATATGATATAGCGGCCCTCAGGGTCCTTTATATCTGAAGTGACTGAAAAAGGAATAGAATGGTGTAGAGCTATTAAAACACCGCAGCGTTTTGTATTAGCTGAAGCAGTGAATACCTGTGGATATTTAGGGCTGAAATATTTTGGGGTGGCACGCCCGGAAAAGTGGGTTTCCTGGAGGGCCACTATGTCCGCTTTCAAAGAGGCAAACGTTTGGAACGCCTTCACTCTTTTGTTAGGAGAGTTCAGGCCCTTAACATTCAGAGAGAGTATATTTAAGGGGGCCATCTAGGGGTGAGGGAAGACATATACTGGGACAGTCTCAGGGTCCCGCGACCACGCCGACAAAGAAAAAGGTGGAGAGAAAGAGTAATAGAGCCCATCAAGGAGGGCGAAAAGAAAGAAGAGAAAAGTTTGTAGGGCAAACAAAAAAACATGAGGAAGGGTGAGAGATAAACTCTGTCGCCCGACCAAATAGTGCACCAACCACCGCCCAGCCAGCTAGCACGGGTGTGGGTGCACCGTAGAAAGGGGGAGCAATGACAGCTCTCCGCCACGAACGGGTGATACTAAAATAACTTATCACGTGGTGGTGTAAAAAAATCAACAAGCAGCAATCACAATTCAATATAGATTTAAAATTGAGAATTGAAGACTATAACCAGGGTAAGTTAACCAGACTAAGGGTATATAAAGTAACCAGTAGCAATATGTATTTAACATACTTGAGGGAAGGTACCCAGAATCTAACATCTGGTACCCATATTAGCTACCGGCTTAAGGAAATAAAATAAAAGGATATGCCAGGATCATGAAAGGGGTAAGGGGGGGAGAGGGGAGGGGAAGATAAAAAGGATCAAGGGAACGGAAAGGAGAACCGGGGAAGGGAGGGGTTACAGGAGAGGTGGGAGAGGAAAAAGGGGGGAAGAAGGGGGAGGGGAGGAACAGAATTCCTGATGACTATGAGCCTTAAATAGGTACGCTCCAGGGTACATGCTAAAAGTAGGTTGGAACCCATAGGTAATCTAAAGGACCATAGACATTCATAGAAATAACATCACACCTATGAGGAGAAAATACTCACTCAAATGGTAAAAAAATAAAAATAATAAAAAAATAATAAAAAAAGAATCAAACAAATGATAAAGGGACACATAGAATGAACCTGGTTGGCAATTACAAAAATATATTTTTGTTGCCTCAAGCCATTTAAGGCAATAGCCCAAGGCAAGCTTACCGCAAGCTAAAATAGAAACATTTAGGGGGAAAAAAAAGGGGAACCAAACATAAGTGGCAAAAAAAGGACTTAAAGAGAAATAAATGTAGAAAATGAGAACAGTAAGGTGTAGGCAACTGGACCTAAGCAACCCCCATGGATCCCATAGGGACATACGTGTTTTCCCCAGAGAGGGGTGGGGATCGACGGGGGCAGTCTCTCCGTGTCTTGACCGTCGGATCTGGTAAAGATGAGACGAAGTGTAACGGGAACATCAAACCAGAAGTTCAGTCCGGCACTGGGGGAAAAGACAAAAAGAGAGAGACCTGCAAAAAAATAAAGTTAGTCAAGCACCCTCAGCGAGGTGAATACAATTGGCGGTCCGGGGCTCCATCCCTGTGAGAACGAGAAGGGGTCCCCTTGCGGACCGAGGAAGGACCCATCTGGGCTCTCTTTGGGGTGAAAGTGTAGGGATGAGCATTCTCTCGGGCCGGGGTGCGAGGCAGGTTAGTCTCTGACGTTTGAGCAGGGGTGACAAGGTGGAGGGTTTCCAGAAGACGTTGCAGGGACTCAGGTGAAGTGCAAGAGTGTTGTTGTCCCTGGTATGAGAATTGCAGGGTGAAAGGGAATCGCCAGGTATATTTCAGGTGGTGTTGGATGAGGATCTGTAATTGGGGCTTCATCGCTCTTCTCTTAGCGATCGTGAGAGGGGCTAAATCTGAGAACAGCTGGTAAGTATGTCCTTGAAACAGGAGAGCATCTTTATTTCGCGCCGCAGCAAGCAGTTGTTCCTTCGTGCGGAAGAAATGTAACTTGATGATGATGTCCCGCGGGGGGCCATCCTGCTGGCGGCGTGTGAGAGCCCTGTGGATCCTGTCGAATTCCAGGCGTTCGATTGGGATAGATGGTGTAAGCTCCTGGAACAAGGCCGTGGAGAAAGATTGCAGATCATCAACGGTTTCAGGTATACCGCGAATGCGCAAATTCGATCTGCGGGAGCGATTCTCGGCGTCTTCAAGACGTGACAGGAGTGTGGCATTTTCCTCACGGAGAGCCGCCTGTTCCTGGTCCTGCTCCTGGAGGGTCAGCTCGATGTCGTCCATGCGTGTTTCTAAGCCGGACGTACGCTGACCGAATTCCCTTATCTCACGGGATAATCTATTAGTAATCTGGTCCGAGGTGGTTTTAAGGGCCTTGTGGAGCATAGCCGCCATATACTTGAAAAAGTCACTTTGAGACATACCTGAGGGCGGCAGAGTGGGGGAGCCATCCACATGAGTATCGGCCTCGTCCTCCTCATCACTGTCAGCACGGATGGATTTGACCGGGGAAGCTGCGAGTTGTTTAGCTAAGGCCTTCGTCGCCATCTTGGAAGAGGCGCGGGCCAAAGCTTCCTTGATAGGTTTAGGCTTAGCTTTGCCTCGATGACCGTTCAGAACCATCCCGGGAGGTACTGCAAGTGTTCCGGGGTGATTGCCAGAAAGAGCGGGGTCGCCAGACGGTCCAGATGACTAGTTAGATCCCGTTATCGTGGCGGGGAGTGCGGAGCTCTAGAAGGACACGTCTTCCATCGCGAGCCATCGCGAGCCTCGCGCATGCGCCCCCCTAATAACAATTTTTAATGCAATACTTTTCATGTGTCTCTTTGCTGAGCTCCAAATACAGTATCTGTGAAGGGGTTGCAGTGTTGTGACACCGCCACCAGTGCCTAAGGCCCAATTTTTCTGCCCCTGTTCTAGTAATTTTCTTGGTTTGATTCTTTTCTAATTTGAGTTCATTCTAGCTTTCTCCTACGTTATCATAGTGTCATGTTTATCTTCCTTTACTAAATACTCATCATTGTCAATGTAAACACCACAAATCTAGATTTGTTCTTTTAGGCAGCATTGATATAATAAGAAGCCAGACATTGTTGAGTATCCAAAAATATTTATTGTATCACACTTCAAATGTGTCATTTCCATTTTTTTTTTTTAAATATCTTAATATAATTTTTTTTAATAACTATATTTTTGCTTTTAAATACTTTTTTTAAACCCTCCCCAGAAGATCAATAATATTCTTGAGGCTTTGGTCCACCTTTCTATTGTTCCTTATGCTCTTCTCCAGGGCGATGTTTGTGTCCTCTATTTGTGCCCTGTAGGACATTATATCCCCAATTAGCACCTGGGCACTGTAAGTGTCTAAGCCGCCACCAACAGCTCGTACACCTGAAATTTGTGAAAAAACATGTATTAAAATTATGCAGGCCTACATGTATTACCTGAAGCTCTGATGTATGACACTGACCTGATGTGGTGGCATTTTGCACTTCCTGTACATCCGGCGAGGGTGGGGCTTGGCACTGTGTGGGGTTGGTCGGCTCCATTTCTGCAGCTTGATTGCGGCCTATGAGATTGTAAAAAAAGGGATAGATGAATCGAAAAGATTAGAGGCCTGAAAGAGAAATATCAATCATTCTTTTTAAAAAGTGTGGTACAATTGTCTGCTTTTACAATCCTAAGCTTAACACAGGATTTTATCCATTACCAAAGCTGCTGCATTTCTCTATCTTTGGACAAGTTTCCTACATGGAAAAACAACAAGTATACACTGGATCACCTCTGTGTGACACGCTAACTAGGTTGTTCTTGTGACCAACACTCAGTGCCGATCCTGACCTGGGGTTTGAAGCAAAATTACATGGCACATTAAAAATGAGAAGCGGGGGGCGCTGACGACAGTGACATGTCACATTAATGAAAGTTGAGAAGTGGGGGGAGGGGGTGTTGTGCTGTCGGAAATGACATCTTACATTAAATTGAGAAGCAAGGGGTGCTGACTTCTTGCCTCTTCTCCCATGCAGTCAGCGAGTTGAGAAGCAGGGTGAGGGGGCGAAAATGACTTCTTACTAGGCGGGGCCTCTAGTTATTTGGGGGGCCCTTTGCAGCTTTGCGGGGCCCTAAGCGGCTTGCATAGTGAGCCTATAGGGCGTATCGGCCATGCCAACCATTGTGCTACTGAGTCCATATGTGTAATCAACTGCTGTGCTGAGCATACTCTCCTTTTACTGTATAATAACTTAAGTTGGATTATTTAAATCTAGTTAATAACACATCTACATTAAATGAAAAATTGGTCTCACATAAAAAGATCTTAAATACAATGAACAACCAATTATTATGCCCACAAACAGGAACCTTGAAACATCTATTCTTGGACTGCCTATATACACAACCTGAAAGAGAAAACCAAATGACGCAAAATAATTAAAACAAATATTCAGAGTACACACGAAATTTACTTACGTCTTCTGAGAACTCTTCTAATTCTCGCCATCTGGTCCGGCTCTCTGATTTTCAAATCAGACTATCGCTTCCGCAGCTGTTCCCTGGACCTCTGCACCCCGAATTTTGCATGGAGAGTCCTCCGCACCTTCTCCATTATCTGGGCCTTGAGTTTATTGGGGTTCTTGTAAGGCCCTTTTTTGCCGTCGTAGTCCTCCTTTTTAAGAACAGCCACCATCTCTACCATCTCTTCGAAGCTCATGTTGGTGGCTTTGTACCACCTGCTTCTCCTGGTCTGTGCCTGGCCTCTCTCCTGCCTGGTTGCAGCTTGCTGTCTTCCCTCCATCATTTCTTCTGACTCTTGCATTGAACGACTGAAAAGGGGCGTGTCAATCACTAGAACGATCGTCATGAGCGTGGCAACGTGCGGATCTTCTCACATGCGCAGTGTATAAAGAGATATTGCGTGAATGAGTACGTCGTTCACAGTCGGTAGAAAACGTCGGAAAAACGATCGTGCAGTACGCCGATACGAAACTTGATTTTTGGACTTTATGATCAGTGGATGAGTTTGTGGGTTAGATATGGGGAGAAAGCTAAGGCTTGACTGACATTAGTTATTTTGGCTAAATTTTGACTTGCAGAAATAATGGAGGCCTTCAGAGAACAGGAGTTCTTCACAGAATTTGTTCAAAGGGGGCCCCGGATGGCAACCCCCTTTTTTTCTAGAATTTTACTTTCCCAAAAAAACTATTTATTGAGCCAAGATCTGGCATTGTAATGCCCCCCCCACCCCTTAAATAATCAACATATTGTTGCCACACAGCACGTGCACTTTGGGGGGCCAAGCCTGTATGGAGAGTCTCACGGGCCACCACCACTGGAACATCAGTGGCCTCATCAGGCACAAGTGTCATGTAGTTTGTTGAGGGTCTCTTTAGGAAATTGTGCAATATGCAGGAGCAAAGTATGACATGGTTCTGATTCTACTTAAGAAACCTACAGTCCTTATCTTGTTTGCAACGCCTGTATACTGCTGTTCAAATTATATAGGGCCAAAAGGTCTTTTCAGGGCCGATCCTCGCTATAGGCTCACTATGCAAGCCGCTTAGGGCCCCGCAAAGCTGCAAAGGACCCCCCAAATTACTAGAGGCCCCGCCTGGTGAGAAGTCATTTTCGCCCCCTCACCCCGCTTCTAAACTCGCTGGCTTAGTCATTTCCGACAGCAGAACACCCCCTCCCCCCCGCTTCTCAACTTTCTTTAATGTGACATGTCACTGTCGTCACCGCCCCCCCCCCCCCCCGATTCTCATTTTTAATGTGCCATGTCATTTTGCTTAGGGCCCCAGGGAGGTCAGGATTGGCACTGGGTCTTGTAACCACCCAGGGAGTGGTGGCGGGGAAACTCATGCTATTTTTTTCAATGATTTTTATCCATATTGCAGGGACCAAACATTACATTAAAGCCGCAAGCAGTATTAAATTACTTTTTCTGAGAGTAATCTCATGTTGTGTAGGGACATTTCTAAACATGTGCCACTACTATAGACACCCAGCAGGTACCATATTTAACAGATTTTTTTTCACTTTAACCACTTAAGCCCCGGACCAATACGCTGTCTAAAGACCCAAGGTGTTTTTACAATTTGGCAATGCGCTGCTTTAACTGGTAATTGCGCGGTCATGCAATGTTGTACCGAAACGAAACTTGCGTCCTTTTCTTCCCACAAATAGAGCTTTCTTTTGATGGTATTTGATTGCCTCTGCGATTTTTATTTTTTGCGATATAAATGCAAAAAGACCGTAAATTTTGAAAAAAAATAATTTTTCTTATAACAAAAAGTAAAACATATCAAATAAACTAAATTTTAGTCAAACATTTAGGCCAAAATGTATTCAGCCACATGTCTTTAGTAAAAAAAATCTCAATAAGCGTATATTTATTGGTTTTCGCAAAAGTTATAGCGTCTACAAACTAGGGTACATTTTCTGGAATTTACACAGCTTTTATTTTATGACTGCCTATCTCATTTCTTGAGGTGCTAAAATGGCAGGGCAGTACTAAACCCCCCCAAATGACCCCATTTTGGAAAGTAGACACCCCAAGGAAACTGCTGAGAGGCATGTTGAGTCCATTGAATATTTTTTTTTTTTGTCCCAAGTGATTGAATAATGACGACAAAAAAAAAAAATAATGTTTACAAAAAGTTGTCACTAAATGATATATTGCTCACACATGCCATGGTTATATGTGGAATTGCACCCCAAAATACATTCTGCTGCTTCTCCTGAGTACGGGAATACCACATGTGTGGGACTTTTTGGGAGCCTAGCCGCATACGGGGCCCCAAAAACCAAGCACCGCCTTCAGCATTTCTAAGGGCACAAATTTTGTGATTTCACTCCTCACTACCTATCAAGGTTTCGAAGGCCATAAAATGCCAAAATAGCACAAAACCCCCCCAAATGACCCCATTTTGGAAAGTAGACACCCCAAGCTATTTGCTGAGAGGGATGTTGAGTCCATGGAATATTTAATTTTTTTGCCCCAAGTCACTGAATAATGACCAAAAAAAAAATATTACAAAACGTTGTCAATAAATGATATATTTCTCACACATGCCACGATTATATGTGGAATTGCACCCCAAAATACATTCTGCTGCTTCTCCTGAGTACAGGGATACCACATGTGTGGGACTTTTTGGGAGCCTGGCCGCGTACGGGGCCCCGAAAACCAAGCACTGCCTTCAAGATTTGTATGAGTGAAATCAAAAATTTATGTCCTTAGAAATCTTGAAGGCAGTGCTTGGTTTTCGGGGTCTCATACGCGGCTAGGCTCCCAAAAAGTCCCACACATGTGGTATCCCCGTACTCAGGAGAAGCAGCAGAATGTATTTTGGGGGGGAATTCCACATATAACCGTGGCATGTGTGAGAAATATATCATTTAGTGACAATGTTTTGTACATTTTTTTATTTTTATTTTTTTTGGTCATGATTCAATCACTTGGGGCAAAAAAATTAAATATTCCATGGACTCAACATGCCTCTCAGCAAATAGCTTGGGGTGTCTACTTTCCGAAATGGGGTCATTTGGGGGGGTTTTGTGCTATTTTGGCATTTTATGGCCTTCGAAACTGTGATAGGTAGTGAGGAGTGAAATCAAAAATTTGCGCCCTTAGAAATGCTGAAGGCGGTGCTTGGTTTTCGGGGTCCCGTATGCGACTAGGCTCCCAAAAAGTCCCAAACATGTGGTATCCCCGTACTCAGGAGAAGCAGCAGAATGTATTTTAGGGTGCAACTCCACATATAACCATGGCATGTGTGAGCAATATATCATTTAGTGACAAATCTTTTTTTTTTTGTCATTATTCAATCACTTTGGACAAAAAAAAAAAAATCAATGGACTCAACATGCCTCTCAGCAGTTTCCTTGGGGTGTCTTCTTTCCAAAATGGGGTCATTTGTTTTTTTTTTGTGCTATTTTGGCATTTTATGGCCTTCGAAACTGTGATAGGTAGTGAGGAGTGAAATCAAAAATTTACACCCTTAGAAAGCCTGAAGGCGGTAATTGGTTTTTGGGATCCCGTACGCGGCTAGGCCCCCAAAAAGTCTCACACATGTGGTATCCCCGTACTCAGGAGAAGCAGCAGAATGTATTTGGGGGTGTAATTCCACATATGCCCGAGGCATGTTTGAGCAATATATCATTTAGTGACAACTTTGCGCAAAAAAAAAAAATATATATATATATATATTTATATTTCCCGCAACTTGGGTCAAAATCTAAAATATTCCATGGACTTGAGATGCCTCTCAGCAAATAGCTTGGGGTGTCTACTTTCCAAAATGGGGTCATTTGGGGGGGTTTTGAATTGTCCTGGCATTTTATGCACAACAATTAGAAGCTTATGTCACACATCACCCACTCTTCTAACCACTTGAAGAAAAAGCCCTTTCTGACACTGTTTGTTTACATATAAACATATTATTTTTTTGCAAGAAAGTTAAGTTGAACCCCCAAACATTATATATTTTTTTTAAAGCAAAGGCCCTACAGATTAAAATGGTGGGTGTTGCAAAAAAAATTTCCACACAGTATTTGTGCAGCGTTTTTTCAAACGCATTTTTTGGGGAAAAATACACTTTTTTTTATTTTAAAGCACTAAAACACACTATATTGCCCAAATTATTGATGAAATAAAAATTATGATCTTAGGACGAGTACATGGATACCAAACACGACATACTTTAAAATTGCGCACAAACGCGCAGTGGCGACAAACTACATACATTTTTAAAAGCCTTTAAAAGCTTTTACAGGTTACCACATTAGATTTACAGAGTAGGTCTACTGCTAAAATTACTGCCCTCGATCTGCCCTTCGCGGTGATACCTCACATGCATGGTGCAATTGCTGTTTACATATGACTCCAGACCAGTGGTTCTCAACCTGGGGGTCGGGACCCCCTCGGGGGTCAAATTATGATTTTCCAGGGGTCACCAAATCCTGGGCTGTTCCTGAAGACCGGAACCACTTTCCCAGCCTTTTTGCGGCTGCCCAGCGTGTGGCCGCCCAGCTGGGCTGTTCCTGGAGCCCACGGCCACCCACTCGGGCCTCTTCGCAGCCGCCCGTTCAGATCACGGCATGGCTGGGGGGCAGAGACTAGAGGTCTGCTGACTGGTGATGATTGTGAGGTGGGAGGGGCTGGAGGAGACCCTGTCTCCTGATTTTAGCATAGGTGTCACTGCTTCGAGACACCACCTAGTCGGAGACATAGTAACACTACCTGTGATTGTAGTTGCCATTAAAAGTTCCAACTACAGTCCCCAGATCAGCAGATGACCTTGATCAAGAGCAGCTAAGCTGTTTGATCAGAACCACCCCCCCACCCAGCATTGCCACTCATCCCCTTCCCCCCCACCAAGGAGTAAGAGAAGGAATAAAAATAGAGAATACATGGAAGGGAGAGGAAAAGAGGGGGAGGAAGAAAGAAAAAGGGTGAGAAAGAACAAGGATGGCTAGAGAGAGGGATTGGGGGGGGGGGGAAACAAGAAATTAGGATAGAAAGAGATAAAAGGGAAAGAAAGGTGAACAAAGAATGAGTGGTATATCCTAAAATGTACCATGTGAGGTTTTAATACTGTACTAGTGGAGGGGACTCGGGGAGCGCTAAATGTTCTTGGGTTAGGGGAGCAAATTACTTGTCTTGACTTGGATGCTGACAACCTACACTACGAAAATAATTTTACTGTTAGGGGTCCCCACAATTTGGGAAATTTTCTCAAGGGGTCACGGCACTAGTAAGGTTGAGAACCACTGCTCCAGACCGACGGTTGCGTTCGCCTTTGCGCAAGAGCAGGGGGGGACAGGGATGCTTTTTTTTTTTTTTTTTTTATATATTTATTTCGCTTTTTTTATTTTATTTGTTAACTGTTCCTTCCATTTTTTTTTTTTTTTTTTTTTTTTACCATTTTTATTGTTATCTCAGGGAATGTAAATATCCCTTATGATAGCAATAGTTAGTGACAGGTACTCTTTTTTTTTTAAATGGGGTCTATTAGACCCTAGATCTTTCCTCTGCCCTCAAAGCATCTGACCACACCAAGATCGGTGTGATAAAATGCTTTCCCATATTCTCAATGGCGCCGTTTATATCTGGGGGGGGAACATTCCCTCCCACTGAATGTAAAAGCAGTCTAGAGGCTAATTAGCCGCTAGGACTGCTTTTACATGAAAGCCGACCGCTGGCTGAAAAGAATGATACCAAGATGATGCCTAAACCCGCAGGCATCATTCTGGTATAACCATTCAAAGTCCAGCAACATACCAGTACGTTGATGGTTCTTGTTGGACATGTATTGTAATCTTTTTTTTTCATGCAGCCTGTTGGCTGAACGAAAAAAAGATTGATCGGTGGGTATACCCACCATTAGAATACCTCCCTTCATCCACCCACTTCTAATGATGGGCATACATGCACCATTTATATATGCCGAAGCATGGGGGCATCCTCCCGCAAAAAAGTTATGCCGCGTACGGTCGGACTTTTCTATGCCGCGTACACACGGTCGGACTTTTCTATGCCGTGTACACATGGTCAGACTTTTCCACGGGAAAGCCTCCGTAGGAATGTCAACCGTATGTACGCGGCATTAGGAGCAAAATCGCTCCTCCGCCCCTAATGCCCCCATGCTTCGGCATATATGCTCTTTTTTGAACTGTGGTGGTGAAATCACCTCCTACAGCATTGAAGTCGCGGCTTTATATATATCGTGGGAGCAAACGCTGTTGCTGTCACGCTAAATAAATCCGCACTGCAACTGAATGGCGTACCTGCTAAGCAAATGATGGTTAACATTAAAACAAAGTAACATTCCAGTATAACAGTAAGATCATACCATACCTGCAAAGCAAATACCTATAAAAAAAACATAGTAAAAAATAAAACATTTTTTAACGCAACTTGTGCCTAAAATATATATATGCCGAAGCATGGGGGCATCCTCCCGCAAAAAAGTTATGCCGCGTACGGTCGGACTTTTCTATGCCGCGTACACACGGTCGGACTTTTCTATGCCGTGTACACATGGTCAGACTTTTCCACGGGAAAGCCTCCGTAGGAATGTCAACCGTATGTACGCGGCATTAGGAGCAAAATCGCTCCTCCGCCCCTGCTGCCCCCATGCTTCGGCATATATGCTCTTTTTTTTAACTGTGGTGGTGAAATCACCTCCTACAGCACTGGAGTCGCGGCTTTATATATCGTGGGAGCAAACGCTGTTGCTGTCAATATAAATAAGTCCACGCAACAGCTGAATGGTGTACCTGAAAACAGTAAAGTAAATTACATACCTGAAAAGCAAGCATGAAAAAACATAACAACGATAAAACTTTGCAGAATAGAATACAGTAAAAAAGAGAAGAACAATAGAGAGAGAATAGAGAGGGAGAGAACAATAAAACGACAACTATTTTTGGTTTTTTATTTTTTCCTTTTTTTAATTTTTTTTAACACTTTTTTTTGTAACTGTTCAACTTTTCGGTTCCAGGTTTGGGTCTCTCAAAATGCGATGGCATCTTGGGAGACCCTGTGTAAGTGAGCCTATCCTGTGAAATGTTTCACCCTACACTAAAAATTAACTTGTGTGTGGAAGCGTTCAAAACATTCCCCAATACAAAGACCAGGATTGTCAAGACAGCGGGGACAAAAATAATGGGTGTCACGCCTAAATCCGCGCTTGGTACAGACACGACATCTTCTTTGGGGGGCTCGTTGGGTAGGGGTACTCTCGAGGACATAAAAAAAATGCCTCTCATGCAGTCGGCTTACTGCATTTGGTAGGGGATGGTGAGGTACAGTACCGCCTGGATACAGGAGTTCTGTGATGATCTCCCTCTGGAATTGAAGGAAGGATCCATTCTGTCCTGAAGCTCTGTATAAGACGTGAGCATTCAGTAGAGCCAATTGAAATAAATGTAGAGACACTTTTTTGTACCAGCGTCTCGTCTTGCGGGCAATATGATACGGCGCCATCAGCTGGTCGTTGAGGTCCACCCATCCCATGTTTTGGTTATATTCATGGACACAGAGGGGTTTCTCCACAACACCAGTCGCCGTACGAATTTGTACTGTCGTGTCTGCGTGAAGGGTGGTAAGAACGAAAACATTCCTATTGTCCCGCCACTTCACAGCGAGCACATTTTTACACTTGCAGCAGGCTCTCGCCCCCAGGCTAAGACGGGCATCTACAAGCCTCTGGGGAAAGCCCCCGCGATTAGGTCGCACGGTGCCACATGCTCCAATCTGACGATCAAACAAGTGGCTAAAAAGTGGCACGCTGCTGTAAAAATTGTCCACGTATAAGTGGTACCCCTTTCCGAATAAGGGTGACACCAAGTCCCACACAATCTTGCCAGCGCTCCCCATGTAATCTGGGCATCCTTCCGGCTCTACCTGACTATCTTTGCCCTCGTAAACCCTAAAGCTCCATGTGTAGCCTGTGGCCCTGTCACAGAGCTTATAGAGCTTGACCCCGTATCTGGAACGCTTGCTGGGAATGTACTGTTTGAAAGACAAGCGGCCAGCAAATTTAACCAGGGACTCATCAACGCAAACAACCTGCTGGGGATTAAACAAGGCTGCAAAACGTTCGTTGAAATGGTTTACGAGGGGCCGAATTTTGTAGAGCCGGTCAAATTCAGGGTCTCCACGTGGACGACAAAGTGCATTGTCACTGAAATGCATAAACCGCAGGATCGCCTCGTATCGTTTCCTGGCCATGTGAGCAGAGAACACCGGCATATGGTCGATGGGATGTGTGGACCAATACATCCGCAACTCCGGAAATGTGTGTATGCCCATGTTGAGGGTAAGGCCCAGAAAGATCTTAAATTCGGAAACCTCAAGAGGTTTCCATTCTTTGGCAAGGAGAGACTGGGGGTTAGCGGCGATGTAGATACCAGCATATAAATTAGTCTGGTCCACAATAGATCTATAGAGATCTTCCGTGAAATACAGCAAATAAAAATCAAGTGACGTAAGGTTCGCTGTATCCACCTGAATACCGGGTTGGCCAGTGAATGGGGGAAGTACGGGTTCTGCAGAAGTGGTGGGGACCCAATCAGGATAGGCGAATTCTGCAGGAAGGGCACTATGGGCACGACGGGCCTGTCTTTGTCTTCTTCTTTTTTTACCATTTTTATTGTTATCTCAGGGAATGTAAATATCCCTTATGATAGCAATAGTTGCAACGGGACACTACTTGTGCTTGCCACCTCGCCAGCTTGAACTGCACTTATGGGACTCGCCACGTCGCCACGTCTTACTGCAGTGCTGGATGAACGACCAGGGTGTACTAGGCCGCTGGTGCTTGCCAATCCACCAGAAGGAATAGCGGCGCTAGTACTGGCTCTCTGCTCCATATGAGGGACCTGCGGTTCTTGCTGCTCAACAACATCAGAATGGGGTCGGGTACGCCTGGCCTTAGCAGGGACCACTACTCCGTCGTCCGAACTATCTGACATGGAGCCGCTGTCGTAAACAGGATCGTATTCTGAGCCAGATTCTGTCAGATGCGTGACCTCCTCTTCTTCACTATCTGACATGCACAGAATCCTGACGGCCTCTTCACCAGTGTACATTCGCTTTGCCATTTTGGGTTTTAAATTTAGTGGTACACTGGTGATGATTCACAGGTAAAAAAAGCACCTGACTATAGAAAGGAAAATGTAGAAAACGCTTCCAAAAAAACTGTTAGCGATCGCAGGGATCAACCTGTCTCTGCGAACGCTGCAGTTGTGTGTTGTGTTTTTGAAGTGACAGTGATCGATCGATACTGCACTTGGGTGGGTTGGGCTGGGCAGAGGGGGAAAACGCAGGTGCTAGCGGGTATCTGGGCTGATTCCGCTAACAATGCGTTTTTGGGTACCCTAAACTGCTGGGTGCGCTAGTATAGATCTGATCAGATCAGGTATCGATCCGTTCAGATACTATACCACTAAGGGGGGTGTATGCTTTGCGAGTGGGTGTAAGCGGTACTGGCACTAACCTAACACTGCCTGGGGCGACGCAGACCCTGACTGACGCTAAAATTTAATTTATATCACCCGCCGGGCGATCAGGGGGTTAAACCTTTTTTTGGGGTTATATACGGCGGGTGCCCTGATGCTATAAACAGCAAACTAACTAACCAGCGTCAACCGTAACACTTATACGGTGATCACTGGTGAAAGGGTTAACTAGGGGGCAATCAGGGGTTAAAAACTTTATTTATGGGGGTACCTAACGCTATAGAACCTGGCGGCGAACCTCAAAAAAAACTAACTGCCTAGCGGCAACAGTGACACTAATACAGCGATCAGAAAATCGATCGCTTAGTGACACTGGCAATAGGGGGTGAAAGGGTTAACTAGGGCGGTGATCAAGGGGTTAAAACTTTATTTATGGGGGGGTAGGGGGCTACCCTGGACCTAAAGGGGGCTAAAACTAACTGCCCTAACACTTTTTTTCTGTAACACTGACACTAAATGCAGAAATCAAAAAATAAATGATCCCTGAATTCAGTGACACTATTACAGGAGACTGGGGGGGCGATCGGCGGTGACTGAAGGGGTTAAAAGGGGGTTAAATGTGCCTAATGTGCTGGTGTCAGTGTGCTGCTTGGTGCCACTTACTTGTGTGATGTCTTCTCTCCTCAGCGGTGGTCGATATGACCACCACGAGGAGAGATCACACTGTTCCTGCTTCCTGTGTTTACACTAAACACAGGAAGAGGAGGGGGAAGCGCTGGGATAGGCTGAGAGTGATCGCAGAGGGGGAGCTGAAAACGGACATCCGCCCCCTCATCACGGATCGCTTCTACAGCTTACCGACCCGCGCCATGTACCAGGGGGGGGGTCCCGATCGGACCCCCCACCGCCGTCAAGCAGAGGACGTACAGGTACGTACATGTGCCTGTCCGTGCCATTCTGCTGACGTATATGTACATGAGCAGGTCGGCAAGTGGTTAAGCATCATTAAAATCGCTGCTCAAGAAAAAACTACAGTTTTTCAAACTTTTTTTTCCATTGATACATGTTCCCTGGGGCAAGACCCGGGTTCTCAAAGACGTTTTCCATCAATAACTTGCATATTGGGCTTTAAAATGAGCACTTTTGAATTCGAACATTCGAGTCCCATAGACTACAATGGGGTTCTAAATTTTCGCACGAACGGACGGTCTGTTCGAACGTTCGGCTCATCCCTAATGGTGATGAAATTAGAGAAAACTTATTTTTTGCAAGGCATTGCCAGAAAAAACAACAGGAGAAGAAATTTTTCGGGTCACATCAGAATACCTTGAACAAGGAGGACTAAGGCCGGGTACTCACGACCAAACATGTATGGTGAAAGCGGTCCGTCGGACCGTTTTCACCATACATGTCTGCCAGAGGGCTTCTGTACGATGGTTGTACACACCATCGTACAGAAGTCCGCGCGTAAACAATACGCGGGGCGTGTCCGCGGTGTCGCCGCGTCGATGACGCGGTGTCGCCGCGACAATGACGCAGCGACGTGGGCGGCCCGCCTTTAAAATGCTTCCACGCATGCGTCGAAGTCATTCGACGCATGCGAGGGACGGCGGGCGCCTGGACATGTACGGTAGGTCTGTACTGACGACCGTACATGTCCGAGCGGGCAGAATTCCAGCGGACTGTTTTAAAACAAGTCCAGGAATATTTGTCTGCTGGGAAAAGGCCCGGCGGGCAAATGTTTGCTGGAATTCGGCCCGCTCGCGCCCACACACGACCAAATATGTCTGCTGAAACTGGCCTGCGGACCAGTTTCAGCAGACATGTTTGGTCGTGAGTACGGGGCCTTAAGTGGGAAAACTGCACAAGTGTCTGCTCCGATGGAGCTGCAGCCATGGTCGGGCGCACCAAAGGCTTTGTAAGCAGAGTGAAGGAAAGAAATCCAGATGTGATTGTTACGCATTGTTTTTTACACCGTGAGGCCTTCGTAGCCAAGACTTTACCAGCAGACCTAGTTCCTGTGTTGGATGATGTTGTGCGCATGGTAAACTTTGTAAAGTCACGACCCGTGAAAAGTCGCGGGTGTGAGATAATAGTTAAACATTTAAAAACTCTCGGAGAAGTTTTCATTTTATTTCTCTTCAGTCTCCACTAAATTCCTTGACTGGGTTAGGGACCCTTATAGCTCAGCATCAGTTGGTGGAAAGGACATGACTTTACAGGAGCAGGAGGAACTAACTGAACTGAGACAAAATCGTGGTTTCAAGCTAAGATTTGCTGATCTACCTTTGGACAGTTTTTGGTTGGATACTGCCAAGTAGGGATGAGCTTCGCGTTCGATACGAACGTATGAAACGTATGTTCGCGCCAAATTCAAGTGACGCAAAACGTCCCATAATTCACTGCGGCGTTGAGCGCTGATGATTGGCCAAGCATGCTGTATGTCCCGCATGCTTGGCCAATCACAGCGCGCAAAAAACGAAGAGCCATAATTGGCCAAAGCCAGGGTGGCTTTGGCGAATTATGGCTCAGGGGGTTTAGTACACGCCCCACACTATAAAAGGCAGCCTGCAAGGCGGCCTTGTGTAGTGTGTTGCGGTTGTTAATGAGAGCAGATCAGTCAGACAGTTAGAGAGAGAGAGATAGATAGAGACACAGGGCTAGATTCACAGAGAGATACGACGGTGTATCTCCTGATACTCCGTCGTATCTCTGACTTAGGCTTTTCGTATCTATGCGACTGATTCATAGAATCAGTTATGCATAGATATGCCTAAGATCCGACAGGTGTAACTGTGTTACACCGTCGGATCTTAACTGCAATTTAAAAATGGCCGCGGGGGGCGTTCTCGCTGATTTACACTGAGAAATATGTAAATCAGCGAGATAAGGCAATTCACGAACGTACGCGGACCCGACGCAGTGTTGTTACGACTATTCCGTAGCAGTTTTCCCGGCCTATACTTACCCCTGCTTCTATGAGGCCGCGTTGATTTTTTGTTTTTTAACGTCGTTTGCGTACGCCGATTCAGAAACCCGCGCGCCGCAAGTTACGCTCACGCCAAAACCACTGACGTCCTAGCGACGTCAGTGGGAGCAATGCACGCCGGGAAATTTCGCAGATGACGCATGCTCATTTAAATCGGCGTGGGAAGTGTTTAGTGAATTAGCCACTTGCCTCTCAAACTTGTGGCAGCGGATCTTAAATCACATAGATCATGCGGATCTAAAGATCCGCTGATCTATGTGAATCTAGCCCACAGTGTCTTTTCTACCAGATAGATAGATAGATAGATAGAGCAGGAAGGCTAGTCAGTGTAGTTAAATTTACAGTTTGTAGAGAATATATCTACATCCCTAGGAGTTGTACATATATTTATAAACTGTATGACTGCACGTTTGCTGTTTTATAGCACCTAAACGTAGTTGGTCTGACTGCACGTTTGCTGTTTAATAGCACCTAAACGCAGTTGGTGTGACTGCACGTTTGCTGTTTAATAGCACCTAAACGTAGTTGGTCTGACTGCACGTTTGCTGTTTAATAGCACCTAAATGCAGTTGGTGTGACTGCACGTTTGCTTTTTTCTAGCACCTAAACGTAGTTTGTCTGACTGCACGTTTGCTGTTTTATAGCACCTAAACGCAGTTGGTGTGACTGCACGTTTGCTGTTAAATAGCACCTAAACGCAGTTGGTGTGACTGCACGTTTGCTGTTAAATAGCACCTAAATGCAGTTGGTCTAAATGCACGTTTGCTGTTTAATATCACCTAAACGCATTAATATGTCTGGAAGGACAACAAAGAGAGGCAGAGAGTCACGAGGGCAAGCAGGCTCTGCATCTAGAGGTAACGCTGGTGGTGGATGCGGTGCATCCTCTTCAGCACGTGGCCGTGGCCGCTCGTCCTTTTTGGGAGCTGGCCGTGTTGAGCCTCAACATGCAGAGAAATTAGTAGAGTGGATGACCAAGCCGTCCTCATCCTCCTCATCCTCTCTCACACAGACTGATTGTAGTTTGTCTGGCAAAGCAGCTGCCAAGGCGTCCTCTTCCCTCTGCACAATGGCATCACACAATCCTTCCCTAGTCCCACCATGTCCTCCTGAGGAGTCCCCCGAACTGTTTCAACACAGTGTTGGGTACATGCTGCATGAAGATGCGCAGCGTTTTGAAGGCTCCGATGATGGAACACAGATATAGGAAGGCATTGATGTGATCCCAGGGAGAGGGGGTGGCCGAGAGGGACAGCAATCTGGCAGTGATGTTCCCCCAGCTGAAGCATACTGCCAGGTTTTCGACAGTGATGAGGAGGGAGGGGATGATGAGGTCACTGACTCTACGTGGGTGCCTGATAGGAGAGAGGAGGAGGAAGAGGAGGAGGAGGAGGAGGACGAGGCACAGGCACATCTCCAAAGAGGCAGGATGCCCTCTAGGGGTCATCTTATGGGCAGCACACCAACTGCATTACGTGGCACATCTTCGCTTGTGCATGGCGCTGCTGTGTCTCAACGGTACAGCAAAAGTTCTTTGATTTGGGCCTTTTTTGAAACATGTCCATCAGGTCGTACATTTGCTATTTGCAACATATGTCTCAAGCGTATCTCGCGTGGCCAAAACATCACCCACTTGGGCACCACATGCTTGTCCAGACACATGTCGACCTGCCATGCAGCTTGTTGGCAAGCATACCAGAAAGACCCACAACAAAGACCAAAGCGGACCTTCCCTTGCCCTTTTGTGACCTCCAACCCCACTAGACCCCCAGTCCTCTCTGAAGCCTGCACTGAAGGTGTAGAAATAGGTGTGTCACAACCTAGTAGTGGTAGTACATGCGGGCAATCTACTGATAGTACCAGACACATTTCCCTGCCCCAGCTGCTGCAGCGCCGAAAGAAGTACGCTCCCAGCCATCCACATGCCCAGCGGTTGAATGCTAGCTTAGCAAAATTGCTAGCACTTCAACTGCTACCTTTTCAGTTGGTAGATTCTGCCCCTTCCGTGAGTTTGTGGAATGTGCAGTACCTCAGTGGCAAGTACCCAAACGCCACTTTTTCTCACGGGAAGGCGATTCCGGCTCTCTACCGGCATGTGGAAGGCAATGTCCATGCCTCGCTGGACAGGGCGGTCAGTGGTAAGGTGCATCTTACCGCTGACTCATGGACCAGCAGGCATGGACAGGGACGTTACCTGTCTTTTACGGCCCATTGGGTGACTCTGCTGGCAGCTGGGAAGGACGCAGGGCAAGGTACAGTAGTTTTGGAGGTTGTTCCGCCACCACGCCTCCAAAACACTACTACTGGTTGTGACACACCTCTCTCCTACACCCCCTCCTCTTCTTCTTCCTCTGTGGCCTCTTCCTGTGGTGATGTTTCCTCAGAACCAGCCGTGCTCCGTAGGCGTACAAGGGGCTACTCAGGAATGCAGGCCAAGAGATGCCATGCGGTGCTTGAGCTGGTGTGCTTGGGAGACAGGAGCCACACTGGGGAAGAGGTTCTTTCAGCTCTGCAGGGGCAGGCTCAGAGGTGGTTGACGCCACGCCAGCTGAAGCCTGGAATGGTGGTCAGCGATAATGGCACCAACCTCCTCTCTGTCCTGCGACAGGGAAAATTCACCCATGTGCCCTGTTTTGCACATGTCCTGAATTTGGTGGTGCAGCGGTTCTTGGGCAGGTACCCGGGCTTACAGGATGTCCTGAAGCAGGCCAGGAAAGTCTGTGTGCATTTCCGGAGGTCATATAATGCCACTGCTCGGCTCACAAACCTCCAAAGGGAATACAACCTGCCCAAGAACCGACTAATCTGTGACATGCCCACCAGATGGAACTCTACGTTGGCCATGCTGCAGGCGCTGCACACGTAGCAGAGGGCCATCAATAAGTACCTGTGCCAATATGGAAGCAGAACTGGGTCAGGGGAGCTTGGTTTTTTTTCACCACGCCAGTGAGCCTTGATCAGGGATGCATGCACTGTCCTGTCACCATTTGAGGAGGCCACGAGGATGGTGAGCAGTGACAGTGCATGCATCAGTAAGACTATCCCTCTTATTCACATGTTGGAGCACACGCTACAAGGAATAATGGACAGGGCCCTTCAGGCAGAACAGAGGGAGGAAGAGGAGGACTTCCTTACCTCTCAAGGCCCCCTTTATCCAGACACTGTTCCTGCTTCCCCACCTAGCACACAGGAAGAGGAGGAGGAGGATGAGGAGGAGGAGGATGATTGTATCAGCAGCATGGAGGTGGAGCCTAGCACTCAGCATCAACAGCAGCAGTCTTCAAGGGATCATTTACAGTCCCAAGGAACACGTGGACTTTTACGTGGCTGGGATGAGGTGGCTGCGGATCCTGTAGTCCTCAGTGACCTACACTGCATGGCCTCCCTGATCCTGCAAAGCCTGCGTAAGGATCCTTGTGTACGTGCTATCAAGGAGAGGGATCATTACTGGCTGGCAACTCTCCTTGATCCACATTACAAGAGTAAGGTAGTGGACCTTATGTTGCCATCGCAGAGGGAGCAGAAGATGAAACTTCTGCGGGAGGCCTTGCAGAAGGCTCTGTGCAATGCATTCCCAGAACCAAGGGGATTACCAAAACCTGGCCCTGGACAACGTCTTGCTGAGGCTTCGGTGAGTCAGAGAAGGAGCGGTGGAGAAGGTGGCCGTCTGACCGATGTGTTCATACAATTTTTTAGTCCGCAGCCTCAAGGTCTGACCGGTTCCAGCAACCATCGCCAGCGTCTGGTTTACATGGTTCCGGGAATACCTAGGGGCAAGATCCGACTTGGACACCTTCCCCACCGAAAATCCTCTGGTTTACTGGGTCTTGAGGATGGATCACTGGCCAGAGCTTGCACAGTACGCAATTGAGCTACTGGCTTGCCCTGCATCCAGTGTTCTTTCAGTGTGCACATTCAGTGCTGCTGGAGGCTTTGTGAACAATCACAGGGTGCGCCTCTCCACCGACTCTGTTGATCGACTGACCTTCATCAAAATAAATCAGGCTTGGATCAAGACCAGCTACCAAGCACCTGATGCTGATGTTACTGAATAATATTTTTTTGTTGAAATGTCAGATCCCTTTGAGACTGCGTATGCTGATGCTGAGTGACTGTCCTGTTATGCTTCTGATGGAATATCCTTCTCCTCACTTTTCTTGCTGATAGCTGGTAAGAAATGTTGTGTTTCTGGGCTCCGCCACCAGTGCCTAAGGCCTAATTTTTCTGCCCCTGTTCAACAGGGGAGCCTAATATCAATTTTTGATGCAATACTTTGCACATGGCTCCTTGTTGCGCTCCAATGACAGTTATTGGGAGGGGTTGCAGTGTTGTGTTGTACCTAAGGACACATTTTTCTACCCCTGTTTAACAGGGGCATCTAATAACAATTTTTGATGCAATACTTTGCACGTGGCTCCTTGTTGCGCTCCAATTACAGTTATTGGGAGGGGTTGCAGTGTTGTGTTGTGCCTAAGTTACAATTTTTCTGCCCCTGTTTAACAGGGGCATCTAATAACAATTTTTGATGCAATACTTTGCACGTGGCTCCTTGTTGCGCTCCAATTACAGTTATTGGGAGGGGTTGCAGTGTTGTGTTGTGCCTAAGGCCTAATTTTTGTGCCCCTGTTTAACAGGGGCGCCTAATAACAATTTTTGATGCAATACTTTGCACGTGGCTCCTTGTTGCGCTCCAATTACAGTTATTGGGAGGGGTTGCAGTGTTGTGTTGTGCCTAAGGACAAATTTTTCTGCGCCTGTTTAACAGGGGCGTCTAATAACAATTTTAGATGCAATAATTTGCACGTGGCTCCTTGTTGTGCTCCAATTACAGTTATTGGGAGGGGTTGCAGTGTTGTGTTGTGCCTAAGGCAAAATTTTTCTGCGCCTGTTTAACAGGGGCGTCTAATAACAATTTTTGATGCAATACTTTGCACGTGGCTCCTTGTTGCGCTCCAATTACAGTTATTGGGAGGGGTTGCAGTGTTGTGCCTAAGTTCCAATTTTTCTGCCCCTGTTTAACAGGGGCGCCTAATAACAATTTTTGATGCAATACTTTGCACGTGTCTCCTTGTTGCGCTCCAATTACAGTTATTGGGAGGGGTTGCAGTGTTGTGTTGTGCCTAAGGACAAATTTTTCTGCGCCTGTTTAACAGGGGCGCCTAATAACAATTTTTGATGCAATACTTTGCACGTGGCTCTTTGTTGCGCTCCAATTACAGTATGTTTGAGGGGTGCCCTTTTTTCTACAATTTTGCTTTCACAAAAAAATAATGGCCCCCCACCACCCCTAAAATAATCGAGATATTGTTGCCACACAGCACGTGCGCAAGCAGTATTAAATTACTTTTTTCTTAGAATAATTTCATGTTGTGCAGGGACATTTATAAACACGTGCCACTACTATAGACACACAGCAGGTGTGATATTTAAAGGAATTTTTCATTTATTTTTTCACTTTAAGCATCATTAAAATCGCTGCTCCGGAAAAAACGTCAGTTTTTAAAACTTTTTTTTTCCATTGATACATGTTCCCTGGGGCAAGACCCGGGTTCTGAAAGACGTTTTCCAACATTATATTGAATATTGCTCTTTAAAATGACCGTTTTTGAATTCGAACGTAGTGTTGTTCAAGAATATTCGCATTGCGAATATTCGTTACGAATATGGCATATTCGAGTATTCGCGAATAACTCGAATTTTGCGGCCTATATTCGCTTTTCCGAATATTCGTATTTTTTCAATTTTATTTTTAAAACAGATCACATCCTAGTGATCTACATCGACGTCTAAAAGCATTGCTGGTATGATTAGAGACCCTGGGCCGAGTAGCCGAGGCGATCCTTTTATATTGCCGAATATTCGCGATGCGAATATTCAGCAAAAGGAATATTGCGCGATTATTTTCTCCGCCCTTCTTTTGCATCAGAGCCAATCAGAGTTTTCCTACCACAGTTGTCAGAGGTTAGCAACCTCCATAGCAACCAATAGGAACCTGCCTGCACGACCATTATATAAGATCACTACCAGCAGTATTTCAGTGCAGATTCACAAGGTATTCTGTGTCTCATTCATCTTAATGAAATAATCCATAATTAAGCTAAATAGATTCACTCACCATCATTCTCTGCCATTCATACAAAGGGACACCACCACCAGCTTGTTCTCATATCATTCTGCCAGCATCCCCCGCCCCAAAGGCTCAGCCAAGCACCCTTTATTTACCCAAAACAGGAAGTGCTCACTGCACCAATTAAACACCTCCCTCATGGGAGTGGTTAACACATGATGTTCCACTGACACAGCTAACACCATATAAGGACGTTCCTTCTAACAGGAAGTCCCATAGAATACATGAATAGAATATAATACAATGGATACAATACAATGCATAGAAGTACATACAATGCTGCTAAAGTCTTATGGGCGTGTCCGGGCGGGGAGCGCATGTGCCCCTCCAGAAATGTCCATAAGCTCTTAATATTAATCGCCTGATAGAATCCTAATCTGCGCCATTCCATAGAATAATGCATATCCAGATTATACCCTTATTATGGTGGAAAGGAAGCTATCTACAGGCGTACGCCACGAATCGCAAGCCCTGCTGATCAGACAAGACCCAGATAAGAGCGCACATCTGTCCATAACCACTCGTGTGCTTGCGGAGTGAGCGCACCCCCTCCCCAACGATCGTCTGTGCTAAATGCACAGAGGGCCCCTTGTGGGGGCGGACATATGCCCACGCCGCAAACATCAAACTCCGACCTCAAGACATTTTCTACTACCAGACGAGATTCAACCAGCCTCAGACTGCCCCAGTCAGTTCTATTTAGAGCGGGCTGCGGAAGTACTAAGACTGGGTGCCATTATGACAATACATCTTTAAATTTCCACAACATCTTAGAGCTTAGAGCATCAGCATTGTGCTTCCTATAGTGCTTTCAGTTCTGATTTTCCAGCTTCTAAACTGCTTTTTTCAAAGCAAAAGACCCAACAGCTTTTTTAAAAGCTCAGATTTGTGTTGTTTTGTCCAGGTTAGTGTAGCTTAGTGTTAGATAGATTTCTGTGTAGTTAGTGTAAGTGTACATAGTGTAAGTGTACATTTCTTTAAGGTAGCTTAGTTTAGTGTGTGTTTAGTGTCTGTGTTTTGTGTAAAAAAACAAAAAAAAACAAAAAAAATGTAGCTTTAGTTTATAGTCATATAACTTTGTGTAAGTAGTTAGTGTTTGTTTAGTGCATATTAGTTTAGTATTTGTAGTCCTCGTCTTTGTCCTTGTCAGTCAGTGTAAAGTAAAAAAAAAAAAAATTTAGGTGTAGTAGTTTTATTATAGTTTAGTAGCTGTCTACGTTTTTGTCTGCGTCTTTGTCTGCGTCTTTGCCTGTCTTGCTAAAAAAAAAACCACTCCTTTCTCACATTTCCCCCCCCCAATAAAGTTTACCCCCCCCCACATCAGCAAGTATGAGCAGCATACGTGGCCGTGGCCGTGGCAGCAGGGGTAGGGGAGTTACTCCCAGTGCTGGGTCGCTGCCAGCACGGGGTACCTCTCGCGCCCCTACTAGTGGTAGAGGATCAGGTGGAAGGGGAGTCCGCCTCATCCGCGATTTTTTTCCCTCGGGCAGCCGCCCAATATTGCCTTCTCACAGCAGTGCCACTGAGTCGTCAGTCCCGACTCCCAGTAGCACCACCAGTACACCGGTGCCTTTAGTACCCACCCCCAGCCCCCAAGAGTCCAGCCTCTTACTGTTTGACAGCGACAGTGAGAGGGATATCTTGGGGGAGGCCCTGCATCAGGCAGACATCCAGTTCTGTCCTGATGGTCAGGACCTTTTTGAAGGGATGATGGAGGAGGAGGAGGATGGGGTACCTGCTGTCAGTATCCCAGAGACATCCCTTCCAAGTGGTGCTGCTGTTTTTGTGCAGGAAACAACCGCACCTAGTCAGACCCAGGCGTCGGTGAGGGGACAGCGGAGCCAGGCTAGCGGCTCCATGTCAGCTGTTTCCCTCAGACCACCACATTCCAGCCCTGGGTCTGACATATCTGGGGGCGAAGACGATGGTGACACAACATGGGTGCCACCTGCCAGTGCCTTGTCGGTTCACAGCAGCAGTGACGACGAGGAAGGTAGGCACCCTGGGGAAACGGTGCGCCAGGTCACCAGGGAGACCAGCGTCAGGGTCTCCACTGGTGATGGCAGCAGGAGGTGTCAGCAGCAGCAGCAGCAGGCAGCTCCACCTGTGCGCACCGAGTACCAGCAGGTGCAAGTCAGAGTCACCCCATCTGACAGGAGGGCGGCGCTGAAGTCACCTGTCTGGGCCTACTTCACCCTGGTAGCAGATAACCATACTGTAGCCATCTGCCAGATCTGTCGTGCCAGGGTAAAGAGAGGGAAGTGCTTGGCTCGGGTGGGTACCACAGCTCTCAACCAGCACCTGAGAAATAACCGCTGGCGGGAGTATGACCAGATGAAGCGTGGTGGTGGTAGCAGCGCCACCACCACAAGTGAGCAGGGTACAGCAGCCCCTGCCACAGCTTCATCTGTTCCCAGCAGGTCATGCCCCCCCGCTCCCTCTAGTAGAGGTACTGGTACCGGCAGCCAGACCTCTACTTCCACAGCACCCTCCTCATCTGTGTCCTGCACTGCCGTCCGACACCAGGCGTCGCTTTCCGACGCCTTCGAACGCACCACTCCCTTCCCCCCTGGAGACCAACGTGTGCGTTCCCTCAATGGGCTCCTGGCAAGGGTTTATTGCCCAACATCTGCTTCCCTTCAACATTGTTGACTGCAACCCCTTCAGGCAGATGTTGGAGCAGGCCCAACCCCAATGGCGTGTCCCCAGCCGCCATTTCTTTGCCAGGACTGGTGTCCCTGCCCTACACCAGCACATTGTGCAGAATGTAACCCTGTCGTTGGATCATGCTGTCAGCGACAGGGTGCATCTCACAATGGATGGCTGGACCAGCAGGCATGGGCAGGGCTGGTACATCAGCTTCACGGCCCATTGGGTTTCCCTCCGAGGCGCCGGGGAGGGATCGGCGGCATTAGATTTTGTGGTGCCGCCCCGGGGTGTCCAGGGGAGAACTGCTGGTCTCCGTCAAGCCACTGGCTCCGCAGCTGCTGAGCCTCCCAGCAAGCGCCCCCGTAGCTACTCAAGTGTGGGGCACGTGCGCTGTCAGACCGTGCTCCAGCTTGTTAGTTTAGGGGACCGGAGACACACTGGAAAAGAAGTACTGACCGCACTTCAGGCTCAGGTCCAGAAGTGGCTGACACCCCGAAGGCTCCAGGCAGGTATGGTTGTCTGTGACAACGGCAGCAACCTACTCTCCGCCCTCCAGGCTGGCAGTCTGACCCAAGTGCCCTGTCTGGCACATGTCCTCAACCTTGTGGTGCAGAAGTTCCTGCGCACCTATCCCGGGTTGAGTGACATTGTGCTAAGGGTGCGTAGGATTGCCAGCCACTTCAGGCACTCCACAACCGCTACCGCGTCCCTGTCCAAGTTGCAGCGGGACAACAGCCTGCCCCTTCACAGGCTGATTGTGGACAGTGTGATGCGGTGGAACTCCACCCTCCACATGCTGGAGAGGTTGTGGGAGCAGCGAAGGGCGGTGAAGGAATACCTGCTGGAGCAAGGCACTGCCGGGCCATCACAAACACTCCCATACATCACCAGTGCGGAGTGGGGGCAGATACACCAGGTCTGCCATGTGTTGGCCCCTTTCGAGCAGGCGACCAAGATGGTCAGCAGGGAGCATGTCGGCCTCAATGACGTGCTCCCTATAGTGTTCCTGCTGGACAGGGCACTAGATCGCCTGCTCGAAGCTGGGGAGAGTGCCTTGGTGGAGCAGGAGGAGGCAACACTGCTCCACCAAGACCAGGCCCAGGACGAGGAGGATGATGATGATGAGGAGGTTACTGGTGACGTCCTGGAGTCAGGGCCTGGTCAGGAGGGAGAGCCGGTGTTGGGGGCACCGATAGTCCGGGGGTTGGGCATCTCTGAGCGCGAGCAGCAGCGCCTCCAGCATGAAGAGTCGGACGTCATGGACCTGGGCAGCCATGAGGAGTCACAGCGGGCTGTGCTCTTCCCCATGGCTGCCCACATGCTGAGATGCCTCAGGAGGGACCCCCGGGTTCAGACTATCAAGTAGAGGGATGAATTTTGGATGGCTAACCTTTTAGATCCAAGATGCAAGGGGAAACTGGAGCAGCGCCAGATGGAGGAACTGCAGGCACGCATAGTCAGCCAGTTGGAGCAGGCAACTCCCCGGCCTCCAGTTGTCCCCCCTGGGGACACCCAGCAGCAGCCGAGCAGGGGACCTAATGGGTGAGATGAGGATGTTCTTCCAATCTGAGCGACCCAGTACCAGCAGCAGCAGCAGCAGTCGCCACCAGCGGCTGGCCCACATGGGGTCCGTCGGTGCTTCTGACAGTATGAGCACCGACGACCCCATGGAGTACTGGGTTGCCAGATTGGACACCTGCCGCGAGCTCGCTCAGTATACGCTGGAGTTATTGTCTTGCCCCCCCTCCAGCGTACTATCTGAGCGGACATTCAGCGCGGCAGGTGGGGTGGTCACGGACAAGAGGACCCGTCTGTCCACAGACTCCGTGGACAGACTCGCATTCATCAAGATGAATAAGTCCTGGATCGGCGGTGACTTTCTGGCACCCGCCGTCGGTTCAGGGCGCTGAAGGGTCCCTTGTCATTCATTCCCTGATGTATTTATACCTTTGAAACTCATAGTGGGCAGGTAGTGTTAAGGGCATAAATATTTCCATGCTGTGTCATTAAGCCACTATAAGGAGTCCTGATGCTGCTGCCACATTATTTTGAAAAGTAATTGCTCATCATGAATTTAAAAAGTCACGTATAGCATAGAAATAACGTTAATCAAACTTTTAAATTATGAGGCACTATGGTATAGTCAGGCTACAGCTACTTAAGGCCTGTGTCTTTCTGCTTTTCAAATTTAATCACCATGCTACTGCAACTTCAAGCTTTTGTAATTTTGCCATTATTATGTACCGATATATTACTCATACTGCTGCTGTCACCTTTTGTCCGAGAGATTTGCCACTTTCTATTACTACTGCTGCTGCTGATGGCACCTCTTGCCCGAGCTATTTGCCATTTTTATTACTCTTACCGCTGCTGCTGCTGCTGCTGATGGCACCTCTTGCCCGAGTGATTTGCCATTTTTATTACTCTTACCGCTGCTGCTGCTGCTGATGGCACCTCTTGCCCGAGTGATTTGCCATTTTTATTACTCTTACCGCTGCTGCTGCTGCTGATGGCACCTCTTGCCCGAGTGATTTGCCATTTTTATTACTCTTACCGCTGCTGCTGTTCATGGCACCTCTTTCCCGAGTGATTTGACACTATATTGTCTACTATTACTACTACTGCTGTTGCTCAGTCACGACACCTATGTCACGAGTTATTTGCCACTATATACTACTATTACCACTGCTGCTGCTGCTGTTCATCATGGCACCTCTTGCCCGAGTGATTTGACACTATAATGTCTACTATTACTGCTGTTGCTCAGTCACGACACCTATGTCATGAGTTGTTTGCCACTATATACTACTATTACCACTGCTGCTGCTGCTGTTCATCATGGCACCTCTTGCCCGAGTGATTTGACACTATATTGTCTACTATTACTACTACTGCTGTTGCTCAGTCACGACACCTATGTCACGAGTTGTTTGCCACTATATACTACTATTACCACTGCTGCTGCTGCTGTTCATCTTGGCACCTCTTGTCCGAGTGATTTGACACTATATTGTCTACTATTACTACTACTGCTGCTGCTCAGTCACGACACCTATGTCACGAGTTATTTGCCACTATATACTACCATTACCACTACTGCTGCTGTCAAGTCTTGCCCAAGTGTTTAGATGCTATCTAGTACTCTTACCACTACTGCTTGTAAATGTTGCCTGTGTGATAATTACATTATATTTTAATACTACTGCTGCTGCCTTCATGCTGAGTAATGCTTCATGACCTCTCTGGCACAGCGGATCCACCAACAGCCTCCGCTACAAGCTACCAGACCGGATCATAACAGCAAGTGTGACTAAAACACTGAACTTTATGTTAAACCCTGGTTTGCGGCCTTTATACTGCAACCATTATCCTGTCTGCAAGAGCAAATCTGCACTCTCTCTCTCTTTCTCGCTCTCTCTCTCTATATCTATATATATATTGTAGCTTTTGTTATATTAATTTTTCAACAGTTTAGTTTGTGTTAGTAGTGTCTGTGTCCGTGTATTTACGTTTGTGTTAAATAAAATAATAGTATAAAATGTTTTTGGTTATTATGAAGTTAGATGTGTTGATGTTGATGTGTTAGATGTGAAGTTAGATGTGTTGAAAAACCTAACAATCTCAATAAGAAAGGAAACATTTTAAAAGAATACCAATTTTTATTAAAAGAAAAAAAAAATTAAATGTAATTATGCATGAGCTTCTGAAGCTCAGCCATCGCGTCAAAATTCTTCCTCTGCTGTTGCTCCAGCTGTTGGTTTTGGAGGTCTAGGATCCGCATTTTCCGGCGATTTGAGCGGATTTTATCATTGGTCCTCTGGATCAGACTTTGTTTTTCCTCCATCTTTTTTAAAACTGTTAGGATATAAGAAAAAAAATTAGGATTTCAAAGACCGTTACCAAATAAATAAAATATTTATGTTGCTTATTAAACAATCATTATCATGTCTATACAATTGTTATGTGTCTAGCACATATACTTCTATCATAAATACCATATTATTCTTCTGAAATCTGACGGGTGCGCTTTAAATGCTGTCCATTTTTATATCTACATCTTATTGTTGAAATGTTATTAATCTTTGTGCACATATTTACCCTCCTGACTGAGGCTCACAGGAACCGTCTCATCCTCCTGCTCCTCTTCTCCATCACCCGATTCACCAGGATTTTGGGGGGGGGGGTTGCAGCTCCTCCTCTTGCTCCTCAACAGGAGCTGGGGGTGGTGAACACTGGGAGGGCCCTGGCTTCTCCTCATCCCTCTCCTCCTGTGCATCCTCCTCCTGCTCCTCCTCTTCATCCTCCTCCTCCTCCTCTGCAGCCTGTCGCCTTGTGCGCTTGGGGCGCACAGATGGTAGAGGAGCTCCTATAATAACACAATGTTCATATATGTAAAAATGATTTCTAATAACGTATGCAAATTCTGTGTACTCTGCTGTATTGTATATGAATACAAATTTATTTATATAGACAGTTAACCAATGGGATAATGTTATATTAAAGGGTCTTGCTGGCACTACAGGGGACTGAGTGTGAGCTGGGCTGCCACCATGGTAAAATGAGCTGTTTGTGTTTCCCTGTATTATTCTGACGATCTCATGTTAAAAAAAGGGCCTGATGGAGTACACGGGATTACTATGATAACCCCACGCCTAGCACAGGAATTTAGTGGTAATTGAGTTATAAAATACCACCCCTTCCCCTTTAACCCACCACACCACCACTTTAATTCCATGGTTTAACTTGATGGAATAATGATAGAAAAGGGGGAGAAGGTTTCAATTCACCCTTTTCTCATGGGAAAGCGGCAGGACTTAATAAAATTAGTAGAGACGGTTTCAAGTTCCCCTTTTGGGAACCTAATAGGGCTCTTTAGGTGTAAGCTGGTCCTCCTGACGTGGCCTAGTTAGCTGGAAAACGTGTATTTCCCGTTTTTTGGGTGAGCACGAGGTGATCACGCTGCCTACACATGCTTTTCCCCGCACTTTTTAGGCCTGTGGGCCTGGTACCAGTTGGTTCTGGAAAAATCCAGTGTTAGTTAGGGGTATATAAGTAGGGTTCCGTCAGCCTTGCTCTCAGTCGCCTCAGTAGACAGGACTGTGGTGTTCCCCAACCCCCGCCCCCCTCTTTTCTTTTCGTCGCGGCTGCTATATGGGATGGTCACCTTTGTTTTAAAAAATAAATAAAAAATTTTAAATTATACTAAGGGGGACAAATCTGTTTAGTTTAGTTGTTGTTGAATACATTTTAAAGTTGGAATATATTTATGTACAGCCTGAGCCGTAGTGACTACTAGGCTGTTTTTTAAGTTATTAAAGTATTTATTTAAAATATATGTCTGAAATCCAATAATAAAGCAGCCTCGGCCATTATTAGTCCAATAATGGTGTGTCTTGTTTATTTAGTTTAATTATAGTTAATAAGTGTTCCTGTCTGCTGTCCCATGTCTTTTTTCAACAGTACTATGAATACCGTGGGTGGTGATATATGTTACCACAACATGGCGTCTGGGTTAACAACATCTGCCCTAAGGTTAATTACATATGACCTTACATAACTGTCACCAATAACTTACCTGGATGAAATTCATCACGGATCTGTCTGACCTGGGCCATGTGGCGCCTCTTTAGGTCAGACCACTTTTTTAGAATGGCCATGTGGTCATGTGTGCGGCCATGGACTTTCCGCAACTCCCGCAATAGGGAGCAGACAATTTTTTTTTTCCTGCTGCCTCCGAAGTTGATCGTATCCCTGTTGCAGGAACCTCTGCAAGATGAAGAACAAAGTATATTTTAATACTTTTGTTTAAACCCTTATGGATATATGACGTTAATGTATGGTATTCAACAATTGGAAGCATTCTCGCCTTATTAATCACTGACAGGGGTAACATGACAGATTTTATATCTTGCCATTTCGGTCGCCACCTTTTTTGCATAAATATATCAGCCATTATCATTTGCATAATTATGTATATATGAGTAACATCACAGGATACACGTATAGGGGAGAAATGAGTTGCTATTCATCTGACCGCTATAATTATTTTTTGACCCTTATACTGGGCCTGTACAATAGATTATTTTTTTTCATCCCTATCTTTATATATGAACAATAATATGTTAGTTTCTTTTGACTTTTTGATGAATTAATTTTGAATAAATAATGGAGTTGATGTTATTTAAAAACTACAACTACCATCATGCTCTGATACACCATGTAGTTCAACGTCACCAGCTGTACCACAATTATACTTTAACTCCCAGCATGCCTGGACAGTCAATGGCTGTCCGGTAATACTGGGGAGTTGTTTTGCAACAGCTGTAGGCTCTGTTTAGGAAACAGTGCCGTACCGGACGTTTTTCTTTTTTATTGTGGAGGGGAGGGTGGCTATGTAGGGGTATGTGTATATGTTGTGTTTTTTTATTTTTATTTAGTGTGGTGTAGTGTTTTTATGGTACAGTCAGAGGGACGTGGGGTTCACAGTAGTTTCCCGCTGAGGGTTTGAGCTGCAGCGCCAAATTTGCTTCAGCTAGAAGCACACTGTAAGCCCCAGCCCATGTGAATGTACCCTGTACATTCACATTGGGGGAGAGGGAGGGGGGGGGGTTATTGCAGCCAGTTGCATGCAGGGAGTTGTAGTTTTGCAACAACTGGAGGCACAATGGTTGCAAAACACTGCGAGTTTGTTACCTAAGACCAGTGCGCCTCCAGCTGTTGCAAAACTACTACTCCCATCAGGCATGGTCTGTCAGTGCATGCTAAGAATTTTACTTTTGCTGCATCTAGAGTGCCACAGTTTAGAGACCCGTGTATAGTGGTCTGAAAAATGTGGGCCTGCAGAACTTGCAAAACTAGAAGTCCCAGCATGCCCAGGCATGCTGGAAGTTGTAGTTCTGCAACATCTAAAGGGCAATATGTATTCGAACGTCGTTGGGCCTTAAGGACCCTGAAGTCAGGACGTTCGCATACGTCCTATGTCCACAACATGTTAATTATGCTAAATAGCAAGGAAAGTGCCTAAATACACATTTACCAACCAGGGTGTCTGCAGCTGTCCAGGCATGCTGGGAGTTGTAGTTTTGCAAGAGCTGGAGACACTCTGTTTGGCAAATACTAATATCTGATCTTATATCCTAACTTTTAAACTTGTCTAAAATGCAGTTAAAGATAATGAAAAAACAGTGGTGAAATTACTTACACTAATCAGCAGTTTTTCCTCACTGGATGAAAAGTTACTCCCCACCATCTTCGCTTCGCAGTGCAGCACAAAATCGCGATCCGAAATTCGACTGGCAAAGATCCATGAAATGATCTCCGTTTTCGCGTGTTGTTCGCGCGCCTGCGCATGCCCGGACGAGGATTTCGCAATTATTTTCGCATTCGCATTAGCGAAATTTCGCAATATTGTTTATTCGATAAAATATCACGAATATTCGATTTTAGCGAATATTTCTCGAATATTCGTCTATATATTCATGATATATCGCGAAATCGAATATGGCATATTCCGCTCAACACTATTCGAACGTTTGAGTCCCATAGACTTCAATGGGGTTCTAAATGTTCATGCGAACCCGCGGTCTGTTCGAACGTTCTGGTGCGAACCGAACCCGGGTATGTTCGGCTCATCCCTACTGCCAAGGAGTTCCCCGTTCTGGCAAACAAAGCTATTTTGACAATGCTCCCATTTTCCACTACATATCTGTGTGAGATGAGCTTTTCAAGCCTGATTGCTATAAAAACTAAAGACAGAGAGAGACTGAGAGCTGTTGACGAAGAGCTACGTGTGTGTCTTTCTTCGATTCCTGCCAGAATATCAGCTTTGTGTTCAGCCAAACAGGCCCAGGTTTCGCACTGAGTAAGTAAACAGAAATATGAACAATTATGAAATACTTTATTATTTCATAATAAAGTAATTATAAAATAATTTCTTTGTGTTTATTTGATTCCTATTCAAGAGAATTACTTTATATACAGTACAGACCAAAAGTTTGAACACACCTTCTCATTCAAAGAGTTTTATTTTCATGACTATGAAAACTGTAGATTCACACTGAAGGCATCAAAACGAAATATAAAAATAAATAAAATATACAGTATTTCATATTCTAGATTCTTCAAAGTAGCCACCTTTTGCTTTGATTACTGCTTGGCATACTCTTGGCATTCTCTTGATGAGCTTCAAGAGGTAGTCACCTGGCGCAGCACCCCATCACTCTCCTTCTTGGTCAAATAGCCCTTACACAGCCTGGAGGTGTGTTTGGTGTCATTGTCCTGTTGAAAAATAAATGATGGTCCAACTAAACGCAAACCGGATGGAATAGCATGCCGCTGCAAGATGCTGTGGTAGCCATGCTGGTTCAGTATGCCTTCAATTTTGATTAAATCCCCAACAGTGTCACCAGCAAAGCACCCCCACACCATCACACCTCCTCCTCCATGCTTCACGGTGGGAACCAGGCATGTAGAGTCCATCCATTCACCTTTTCTGCGTCAGACAAAGACACGGGGGTTGGAACCAAAGATCTCAAGTTTGGACTCATCAGACCAAAGCACAGATTTCCACTGGTCTAATGTCCATTCCTTGTGTTCTTTAGCCCAAACAAGTCTCTTCTGCTTATTGCCTTTCTTTAGCAGTGGTTTCCTAGCAGATATTCTACCATGAAGGCCTGATTCACACAGTCTCCTCTTAACAGTTCTAGAGATGTGTCTGCTGCAAAAGGTGGCTACTTTGAAGAACCTAGAATATGACATTTATTTTCAGTTGTTTCACACTTTTTTGTTATGTATAATTCCACATGTGTTAATTCATAGTTTTGATGCCTTCAGTGTGAATCTGCAATTTTCATAGTCATGAAAATAAAGAAAACTTATTGAATGAGAAGGTGTGTCCAAACTTTTGGTCTGTACTGTATAGTCAATATAGGCACAGAGTTACATTTTTTTTAACATTTTCTAATGGTGGTGTGCCTCGTGATTTTCTTTCATGAAAAAAGTGTGCCTTTGCACAAAAAAGGTTGAAAAACATTGCATTAGACAGAGGGGTTGATTTACCAAGCCTTTACTCCATGACTCATGGAGTAAAAGCAGGAGTAGCAGCCGTTTGGCCATTTACTAAAGAAATACGCTGCTAGTGCAGTGTATTTCCCTAGTTACTAATGTGCTCCGTGCGCCCAGGAGAGGGTGCATTGTGCACCAGTACAGACCTGGCGCACGGCACATTAAACTGTAAATTGCGGGGGTTCGGGCGGGAGTTTATTAGGGGGGGAGGTGGGGGGATGCAGGGGAAGTGAAGTGACATGTGTTTTGAAGTGTTTGGCGGGCCGAATTGAAAGGGAAAGTGTTTTTTGAAAACAGATCCCCGTACGCTTGCACAGTGCGCCTGAACCTCGGGAGGTTCATTTGCATACTGGGCATGCGCAGAGAGAAAAATCAGGGATTCCCGTGCGCCTTGTCAGTACGCCGTGAAAATCTTGGTAAATACCAAGCGGCGTACCCGTGAATGCGCTGCGTGACGCGGCGCATGGGAATCTCCGAGCTGTTTTCAGCCCTGAAGGGGAACTCCGCGCCAAATTTCAAACTTGAAATCGGCGCGGGTCCCCCTCCAGGGCTACATTAGGCTCTTAGGCTTGGTCCGGAACGTGAGGGGTTAAACCCGCGCCGATTCGGCGCGGGGTCCCCCCCAGATCCAAACCAAGCCCTCATCCCAAGCATGCAGTCTGGCCCGGACAGGAATGGGGGCGGGGACGAGCGAGCGCCCCCCCTCCTGAGCCGTACCAGACCGCATGCCCTCAACATGGGGGAGTGTTCTGTGGGGGAGGGGGGCACTGCCCCCCCACCCCACAGCACTCTTGCCCCCATGTCGATAGGGACAAGAGCCTCTTCCCGACAACCCTTGCCATTGGTTGTCGGGGTATGCGGGCGGGGCTAATCAGAATCTGCGAGCTCCCTTTAATAAGGGGGCCCCCAGATGCCGGCCCCCCACCCTATGTGAATGAGTATGGGGTACATCTTACCTCTACCCATTCACATGGGGGAAATGTAAAGTAAAATAAAACACCACACAATAAAATATTTTATTAATCTGCTCCGAAGCCCCCCCTTTCTTCTTTAGCTCTCTTACAAGGGGGGGTTTCTTCTCTCCCGATCTTCCGCCGGGACCCTGGGCTTCGGTGATTTCTGCCGGGGGAGGGCGCCATCCCTCGGTCCTCTCCGGAGCCTTCCGCCGGATGCCCCCACCCCATTTAAGCTCTTTTTCATTAGGGAGGGGCATCCGGACTTCGGGGTCTTCTGCCGGGGGATGGCGCCTATCCCCCGGTCTTTCCGGTGCCTTCCGCCAGGGTTCCGGTCTTCCTGGTCTTCTGCCGGGGGTGCGCCAACTCCCAGGTATTTTCTCTTCTGTCTTCTCTGCTCCCTCTTCTGCCTGGCTCCCCCGCGGAGCCAGGGCTTTCTTCCGTCTTCTTTCTTCTCTCTTCCTTCTTCTGCCTGTCTCCTCCGGGAGCCCAGGGCTTGTCTCCGCTGTCTTCTTCCTTCTCTTCCATTGGATGTTGACACGACGAGGTTCCGCGCTGACATGCCGTGTCAGCGGCGGGCATGGACTTATATAGGGTAATGCCACCATGTGACCTCAACCCATGTGACATCACATTCCCTGGGCATGATGGGAATGTGATGTCACATGGGTTGAGGTCACATGGTGGCATTGCCCTATATAAGTCCATGCCCACTGCTCAGACGGCATTCCAGCGCTGGACCTCGTCGTGTCAACATCGAATGGAAGAGAAGGGAGAAGACAGCGGAGACAAGCCCTGTGCTCCGCGGAGGAGACAGGCAGAAGCGGAAGGCATCGCAGAAGCCCGCGGGTGTCGCCCCCCGGCGGAAGACACCGTACAAGCCAGTGCACCCCCCCCCACAGAAACCGTCGTGGAAGCCCGGTGAATTACGTCGCTGAAGACGGGGGTGGGGTGCCAGTGCACCCCCCCCGCAGAAACCGTCGTAGTAGCCCGGGACCCTCCCCCAAAGGCAGGAGCCTCACTGGTGAAGGGGGTTCCGGCAGAAGATGGCGAAGCCCGGGGCCTAATGGGGTGGTGGTGGGGGCCCCGGCAGAAGACCCCCGGCTGACTAATAAATTAATTTTTAAATGTGTGTGGTGTATTATTTTTTTCCATTTTTTTCCCCAGGTGAATGGGTAGGGGTACAATGTACCCCATACTCATTCACATAGGGTGGGGGGCCGGAATCTGGAGACCCCTTTATTAAAGGGGCCTCTCAGATTCTGATAAGCCCTCCGCCCGCATACCCCGACAACCAACGGCCAGGGTTGTCGGGAAGAGGCTCTTGTCCCTATCGACATGGGGACAAGAGTGCTTTGGGGTGGGGGTGCAGTGCATGGGTTTTTATTTTGCCAATGGTTTTTGTTTATTTTTAAATGATGTTCACTTTGATGTATTTGTCTCTGCTGCCTTATTTTATGAAAAAATTGTGAAGATGTTGCGACTTTAAATCTGTTTATTTTGAGTTTTGAAATGTATTTTTGTTTGTGTGTGTTTGTTTGTTTTTTTCTTTCCTTGTTTTGTTGACCAATAAAAATTACTTTAAAATTTTGAAGTTTGTTTTTTATTACTTTTTCATGCAACATATTTTGACAGCTGCAGCTGAACTAGGTTAGGGCCTAACAAATTAGGTGTGATTTTTGTCTAAGCTTCTTTCCTGGTGTGTAATTATGAAATGTTTGCCATGTTTATTCCCCATGACTTTAAAGACAAAAACTGGTAAGTATTTTCTTTTAACTGTAGTGGTCCTCAGCCCTCAAGTACCCCCGACAGGACATGTTTTGTGGATTTCTCTTAAGAATTGCTGTCCAGGCTGTCTTTTAAAGCACATGTGCAAGATGAAGGAAAACCTGCAAACATGGCCTGGGGGGGGGGGGGGGTTGCTATTGGTGGACAGGCTTGAAGTGCTGATTTACAGCACTGTGCTTAAATCTAGCGCAAGGCAATCCTATTCTAATTGTGGGTGTTTGAGGGAAGCCAAGTGAGTGTTAGAACCCCTGCTTGTGTTTTTTTTTTGGTGTTGAGCTTTGTGTCCCTTTTCTTAAAATTGGCTTCACTTCCTGTCACACAGCTGAACAGGAAGTGAGGTTAAAACCCTACCAGTGTCTTTTCTTGGGGACACAGGTCAATTTAACTAGTGTCCCCATTAAGCAAATTGCACTCCAGCACTGCTGTGTACACCCCAAATCATGGGTCTTCAAACTACGGCCCTCCAGTTGTTCAGGAACTACAATTCCCATCATGCCTAGTCATGTCTGTGAATGTCAGTGCATTACAAGGCCTCATGGGATGTGTAGTTCTACAACAGCTGGAGGGCCGTAGTTTGAGGATCCCTGCCCCAAATGATTATTTAGTTTGGGGTTTAGCAAAGGCAAAGCCACTCTGCAGTACAAGCGTAGTCGCTGAAAATCAGAGAGGAAGCACTGATGGTTTTAACATCCAATCCTGTAGAAGCAAAGTTGTTTTGTTTTCTTCCTTGCTTTGCACTTGTAGTGGAAAGTGGATTTGCCTTTAGTAAATGGACCCCAAAGTCCAAGATCCCTAATAATTTGGGGTGTACACAGCAAAATACTAGAGTGCAATGTACATAATGGGAAACTATTTAGATTGATCTCTGTGTCCCCAATAAAAGATATTAGTAAGGTTTTACCCTCACTTCCTGTTTGGCTATGTGACAGGAAGTGAATGAATTTGAATTAGAAAGGGTGAAGACACCTCACAAATGTTCTCACTATCAGGGGTGCAGACATCCCCAAAAAATAAGCAGATAATACTTATTTGCAAATTAATAATTTTTTAGTTAACATTGGGTGGGGTGCTCTAACACACACATTCATACATATTAGCCATGCTGTATCCTGGCCTATTGGCATGGTTATATTTTCTTAGGCCTCTCAATAAAACTCTATGAAATTTGTGCTTAAACTAGAACTATAATCAACACTTTTTATTTTCTTTAATTTTGGATAGAGTGAGGGAGGGTTATAGGCCCTGTCAGTTTATTTTGTATTATCTGTGTCCAATTGGGGAGATTTGCCTTCACTTCCTGCCCCATAGCCAAACAGGAAGTGAGAGAAAAACTATGCAAATTAACCACTTCCCGCCCAGCCTATGGCCGATTTACGTCCGGGAAGTGGTTACACAATCCTGACAGGACATCCTGCAGGATTTCATGCCGCGCGCGCCTGTAGGGGCACGCAGCGCGGCGATCGGTGATGCGGGGTGTCAGTCTGACACCCTGCATCTCCGATCTCGGTAAAGAGTCTCTCACGGAGATGGAGACTCTTTACCACGTGATCAGCCGTGTCCAATCACGGCTGATCACGATGTAAACAGGAAGAGCCATCGATGGCTCTTCCTCACTCGCGTCTGACAGACGCGAGTATAGGAGAGCCGATCGGCGGCTCTCCTGACAGGGGGCGTTCGCGCTGATTGTTTATCAGCGCAGCCCCCCCTCGGATGACCACACTGGACCACCAGGGATGCCCACCCTGGACCACCAGGGTGGGCAAAAAAACAAAAAAAATATGGAAAAACAAAAACAAAAAGCATTAAAAAAAAAGAAAAAAGATGCCAATCAGTGCCCACAAATGGGCACTGACTGGCAACCTGGGAAAATCAGTGCCACCCCACAGTGTCCATCAGTGCCACCCCACAGTGTCCATCAGTGCCACCCCACAGTGCCCATCCATGCACAGTGCCCACCTATCAGTGCCCACCTGTGCCACCCATAAGTATCCATCAGTGCCACCCATAAGTGCCGCCCATGAGTGCCCATCTGTGCCGCCCATGAGTGCCCATGAGTGCCCATTAGTGCCGCATACCAGCGCCGCCAATCAATGCCACCTCATCTGTGCCCGTCGGTACTACCTCATCGATGTCCATCAGTGCCATCTCATCGGTGCCCATCAGTGCCGCCATATCAGTGCCCGTAATTGAAAGAGAAAAACTTATTTACAAAAAAATTAACAGACAAAAAAAAAACGTTTTTTTTTTTCAAAATTTGCTGTCTTTTTTTAGTTGTTGCGCAAAAAAAAAAAATCGCAGAGGTGATCAAATACCAACAAAAGAAAGCTCTATTTGTGGGGGAAAAAGGACGCCAATTTTGTTTGGGTACAGTGTTGTATGACCGCGCAATTGCCATTCAAAGTGCGACAGTGCTGAAAGCTGAAAATTGGCTTGGGCGGGAAGGTGCGTAAGTGCCTGGTATGGAAGTGGTTAAGGGAATCCAGTGCCCCCCCAGAACTAGTGTGTGGGTCCCCTGAAAATTACTGGGCGGGTCATACAAAAACAGGGTGTGACCTTGACAGGAAGGGGTGGGTCATTTTTCTATTAGGAGGTGCAGATATGTAGTCAGGCCTAGGGCAGAACAAAACCTAAATATACTACTGCATATTAGGACTTATTTAGACCGGATCCGATTTACAGCGTGTTTTTATATTGTGGGAGGAAACCCACGCAGGCACAGGGAGAACATGCAAACTCCATGCAGATGGTGTCACGGGCTGGATTCGAACCAGCGACCGCAAATACCGTTGGAAATCAAATAAAAAATGACCGCCACTTTATTCCCTAGGGTGTCTGCTAAAAAATTAGATATAATGTTTGGGGGTCCTGATTAATTTCCCAGGAACAAAATATAATTTTTACATGAAGGAGAGAAGTGCCAGAATAGGCGCGGTATGGAAGTGGTTAAAGTGAAATAATAAAAGTGAAATATTCCTTTAAATTTCAGACAGGGGGGAGAGGGGGGTACACGCATGTTTCCCGTGCTTAGAACTGTCCCTGTACAAGATGTCATTTCTGAAGTGAAACAAAAAAAAGGAAGTTTAAAGTACTCATGGCTATAAAGAATACAGTCATTGCTCATTAAAAATAATAATAAAAAATAAATAAAAAATGGGGGTCCCTCCAAATTAAATTACCAGGCCCTTCAGGTCTGGAATGGATATTAAGGGGAACCCCGCCGTAAAAAAAAACCAAAAAAATGGCGTGGGGTCCCCCCAAATATCCATACCAGACCCTTCAGGTCTGGTGTGGATTTTAAGGGGAACTCCACCCCAAATTGAAAAAAAAATGGCGTGGAGTCCCCCTAAAAATCCACACCAGACCCTTATCCGAGCACGTTGACCTGGCCGGCCGCAGAAAAGAGGGGGGGACAGAGTTCGGCCCCCCCCCTCTCCTGAACCGCACCAGGCCACATGCCCTCAACATGGGGAGGATGTCCCCATGTTGATGGGGACAAGGGCCTCATCCCCACAACCCTTGCCCGGTGGTTGTGGGGGTCTGCGGGCGGGGGGCTTATCAGAATCTGGAAGACCCCTTTAACAAAGGGGACCCCCAGATCCTGCCCCCCCCCCTATGTGAAATGGTAATGGGGTACATTGTACCTCTACCATTTCACCCCAAAAAAAATGTCAAAAGTGTTAAAAATGACAGTAGCCGGTTTTTGACAAATCTTTTAATACAATCTTCTTTTCTTCTTTCCTTCGGGTTTCTTCCGCTGCTTCTTACTTGGGTCTTCTCGTCCACATCTTGCCCGACGTGTTCTTCTATCTTCTCCGTCCGTCCTTCAGCCTTCTGGTCCCGCATCTTGCCCGGTGTCTTCTCCTGTTTTCTTCTCGGTCCGCCAGCCTCCTCGTCCGCATCTTGTGTCTTCTCCGGACCCAGCGTTTGAATTTGATTTGGCCGCCGTGTTCCCGCTCCTGGGACCCGCCCCCCCTCTGACGCCACAAGTAAACTCCTTAGAAGGTCATGTGCGTCAGAGATGGGCGGGGTCACATGAGTGTGACACGGCGGGAACTTCAATTGGAAGCGGCGGCATCTTCTTCTCCGGGCAGCGCGATTGAAATTGAATTCCCCCGCTGTGTGACGCTCTGTGACCCCGCCCCCCTCTGACGCACATGACCTTCTAAGGAGTTTACTTGTGGCGTCAGAGGGGGGGCGGGTCCCAGGAGCGGGAACACGGTGGGCAAATCAAATTCAAACGCTGGGTCCGGAGAAGACACAAGATGCGGACGAGGAGGCTGGCGGACCGAGAAGAAAACAGGAGAAGACACCGGGCAAGATGCGGGACCAGAAGGCTGAAGGACGGACGGAGAAGATAGAAGAACACGTCGGGCAAGATGTGGACGAGAAGACCCAAGAAAGAAGCAGCGGAAGAAACCCGAAGGAAAGAAGAAAAGAAGATTTTATTAAAAGATTTGTCAAAAACCGGCTACTGTCATTTTTAACACTTTTGACATTTTTTTTGGGGTGAAATGGTAGAGGTACAATGTACCCCATTACCATTTCACATAGGGGGGGGCAGGATCTGGGGGTCCCCTTTGTTAAAGGGGTCTTCCAGATTCTGATAAGCCCCCCGCCCGCAGACCCCCACAACCACCGGGCAAGGGTTGTGGGGATGAGGCCCTTGTCCCCATCAACATGGGGACATCCTCCCCATGTTGAGGGCATGTGGCCTGGTGCGGTTCAGGAGAGGGGGGGGCGCACTCTGTCCCCCCCTCTTTTCTGCGGCCGGCCAGGTCAACGTGCTCGGATAAGGGTCTGGTGTGGATTTTTAGGGGGACTCCACGCCAATTTTTTTTTTAATTTGGGGTGGAGTTCCCCTTAAAATCCACACCAGACCTGAAGGGCCTGGAATGGATATTTGCCGGGAACCGCACGTCTTTTTTGTTTTGGTTTTTACGGCGGGGTTCCCCTTAATATCCATTCCAGACCTGAAGGGCCTGGTAATTTAATTTGGGGGAACCCCTACACATTTTTTTGTTTGTTTTATGAATGAATCCCTTTAGAATTGTCAGAGCCGACAATTCATTATAGCCGCGTGTGAATTTTTAAATGACTTTTTTCCTTCTGAATGTCATGTTGTGCAGGGGCAGTTCTAAGTGCAGGAAAAATGCGCTATTTCACATGCTGACATTACACCCCCCCCCTAGGTACGAAATTTAAAGGAATATTTCACTTTTATTGTTTCACTTTAAGAATTATTAATTTCACTGCTCCCGAAAAAACGGCCGTTTTAAAAAATAAAAAAATCATTGATACATGTTACCTGGGACAGGACTCCAAACACTTTTTAGGACAAAACTAGCAGATTAGCCTTTAAAATGAACACTTTTGATTTCTCCCATAGACTTCTATAGGGAGTTCGGCGCGGCTTTACATATTACTTTCAATGCGCCGGCTGCTACGCTGGTTCATGCGCCCAATTAAGCCTCCACCCGGAGTACTAATTAACGCATGAACCAGCGCAGCGCACAGAGCATAGTAAATCAGGCCCAGAGTGTCTCTGCTCTGCGGCGGTGAGCAGATGATGTCACCAGCAACCCTCCTACTTCCTTCATGGGGGGATTCGGAGGTGTATCGCATTTTCAGATTCAGCCCTGAAGCCATCCAGGAATTAGCCAGAACCCTGCAGGATGACATCACCAGCAAGATACATTGTGCACATGCAGTGCAGCCACTGGTCAAGGTACTGGCAACACTGCATTTCCTTGCAAGTGGATCTTTTCAGCGTACAAATGGAGTTGTGGCTGGGATGTCACAATCCACCATGAGCAGATGTGTGCACCAGGTTGTCCCCACAATCCTCAGACGCATGTCCCACCACATCATCAAACCCACCCAGGAGCATCTGCGGGTGAAGGCAATGGCGGATTTCTATCAAATTGCAGGATTCCCACGCACCGTGGGGGCCATTGATTGCACACATGTGGCACTACGACCCCCCGTGACATGGAGCACATATACTGCAATCGGAAGCATTGGCATTCCATCAACGTACAGGTGATAGTTGATACCCAATGCCTCATATGGCACGTCCGTGCCAAACACCCAGGGGCCAGCCACGACAGCTACATATACCGTCAAAGCCACATCTCCACAGAATTTGAACAGAACGTGTATGGGGACAGCTGGCTGGTTGGTGAGTGACATGGGAGTCAGGCATGACTGTCAGCCCCCATGATGCACACATCACGAGGGGCACATGCACGACTAACATCCTCCTGTCTTTTCCCTTCCAGGTGACGCGGCATATGCACTTGGGCCCCATCTCATGACTCCATACCGGAATCCCCAAACCCCAGGAGAGCAAAGATACATTGATGCACACGCACGTACCCGTGCAGTGGTGGAAGGCACATTTGGCATCCTGAAGTCCCGTTTCTGATGCCTGGATAAGTCTGGGGGTACCCTGTTGTATTCCCCAAACTTTGTGTGCCAGATCATCGGGGCATGTTGCATTCTACACAACTACGCCATGAGAAAGGGCCTGGAGATTGACCTACGTGATGACCTGACCCCCCAACCACACAATCCCCCCCTAACCAACGCAACCCGGTCTACTGAGGGAAGAGCAGTCAGGAGTTGCCTCGTGGAACGCATCTTTGCACGTTAAACACACACATTCAGCATGGCACAAGTATAATGCACGCATGCACACCACTGTGGTCCCTAGCACACACCCCACATCCTCATCAAATTGGATTAGCCCAAGTCCACCGCACAGGACTTGGGAGCAGCAACGCCACGCCAAGGCTCCAATTATGTTACTGTACATTCATGCACTATTCACACGGCAGAGGATGACACCCCTTTGCCGGCAGGAGTGACCCCCCCCCCCACATTCACACACCAGTCACACTGTAGTTTACACTCCTCACCGTGTATAGGAACTACAACTTAAACAAGAAAACTCATACTTTGAGCATAATACAAAAAAATAAATACAACTCATACTTTGAGCATAATACAAAAAAATAAATACAGCTCATACTTTGAGCATAATACAAAAAAAAAACGGAGCAGAAGTTACCCAAAAATTGAGCATTCATCTGCTCTTCTGTTTGCCCAGGCTGGTGCCACGGCTCTGGCTCCTCAGTTGGCGGGACGGAGCCTGGGGTGGGGGGGGGGAGGGGGGAGTAGCATCATCCCCTGCTTGGTCATTCCTGGCAGGTGGTGCCTGCCTGCCCTCCATAGCGTTGACAAGGCGGGTGAGCACAGAGTTGGTCTGTGCCAGCATCCTAAGCTGGCGGGTTGTATTCTGATGCTGATGCCGCCGGGTTTGCCTCCCCTCCTAATGCACAGCAGCAGTGTTGGCCTCTAGCCCCTGCCAACCTGCTAACCTCCGCTGTGAGAACTGCTGTGGCGGCATGCTGCTCCACCATACATGTGACCATCGTCACACTGTTGGAGCTCACTCCCTTCAGGCTCTCAGTATTTTTGCTGCCCAGATCAGCATGCAGGGTGAGGGTCTGCTGCAATGACGCTGCGCATGCAGCCTGGGACTTGGCCAAGGAGGCCAGGCTGTCCGCCACCCGCCGAAAGTCTCCCACCATAGCCCCTATATGGCGGGTCTGCCGGCCCTGCTCCTCCTGCAGCCCTTCTCGGAGGGCTCCGGGTACACCCCTCGTCTTCCGAAGAGCCTTCCTGGGAGAAGAAGAGGCTTGGGCCTGTGAAGATGGGGATGGGGTTGCCCTGGATGGGGTTGCCCTGGAGGGGGTTCCCCTGGAGGAGGTTCCCCTCGAGGAGGTTCCCCTGAAGGAGGTTCCCCTGGAGGGGGTTCCCCTGGGGGAGGTTTCCCTGGAGGGGCTTCCCTGGAGGAGGTTCCCCTGGAGGGGGTTTCCCTGGATGGGGTAGACCGGATGGTCGGGGAGGTGGTGGGGAGTCCAGGGATACTGAAATCCTGCTCGAGGTATATGGAGTCCTCCTGGTGGAGGTCAATGGACTCCTCCACAACAACCTCGAGAGCTGACCTATGGGCACTCCCCTCCACCAACATGCCCAGGATTCCCAGGGGGGCCGACTGTGCCACACGATGTTCCGGGGAGGGTGTGGGTCGCACTACAGCCGACGACGGCCCAGCTTCATCCAGCACATCTGCGGATGACACAAAAAAAACACATGTTGGTGGACCCACACACTTGTCACATGTTCCCTTCCACCCCCTCACATGCTACACACCATATAGGAGATAAAACACACTTACCTGTCCCCAAGTCCCGATCAGTAGAGTCATATCCTGGAACGCCCTCCACATGCTCCTGCGACAGACACCTGGCAATAATCTCATCCTCAGGTGTTAAACGCACTGCACAGGCTGGTCCTCCTCCCGTGCCACTGGCATGCTTTCTAATCAGGACCAATTTGTCCCGGACCCGACGACGCATGTCATTCAGTTTTTTTTTTAATATCATCCCAACTCCGGGTCTCATTGCCAATGGCATTAATATCCAGGGCAATCTTTTCGAAAATTTCCCTCCTCTGTGCCTTGGTTGTATTTTTTCGTTGGGCACCATGCAGGGCAGCAGTGTACTTGGTCAGTGCCGCCAACATAACCTCCATCTCCGCTGGGTTAAAGTTATGCTTCCTCTTTTCCTCCTTCTCTACTTGAGGAGGTGCCATCTCACGATCAAACAAAATTACCTTGCTCAGGGGGGAAAAAAGCAGGATGTAATTTTGCGCCGCACGGGCGCATGTCTGGGCATATTTATGTGCTCGGCGTAAGCCGGTGGGCTGGCGTATCCCAGGAAGTAGGACCGGCGTAGTTGTGAGCATGCGCACAGGGAAGCGATCATACGTCCACGTGACTGCGCATGCTCCGTCTATGATACGCCGGGAGTAATCCACTGCTCAACATTCAGCCCATCATTTGCATAAGGGAACACCCACTTACACTTACGCCGCCTTGCGCCTTCAAATTTACGGTACGCGGACGCTACGTTACGCGCAAGTGCTTGGTGAATACTATGATAACCTCACAAAATTATGCCGGCGTAGCGCATATGAGATACGCTACGCTGGAATAAGGATGCGCCCATCTACCTGAATCTAGCCCATTGACTTCAATGGGAAAACTTGCTTTGATATGCGAGTACTTATGCTCATAATCCGAGGTTCAGCTCTATTAGCCAGATTCAGGTAGAGTTACGCCGGCATATCAGTAGATACGCCGTCGTAACTCAGAATCTGCGCGGTCGTATATTTAAGTGTATTCTCAAATTGAGATACGCTTAAATGTTTCTAAGATACGACCGCCGGCGCCGTCATATCTTAGCTGTCTATTTTAAGCTGGCCGCTAGGGGCGTGTACGCTGATTTACTCCTAGAATGCATAAATCAGCGAGATACGCCTATTCACAAACGTATGCTTGCCCATCACAGTAAAGATACGCCGTTTACGTAAGGCGTTTTCAGGCGTAAAGATAAACCACCAAAAAGATGGACCAGCCAATGTTAAGTATGGACGTCGGAACCGCATCAACTTTTAAAATTTTTACGTTGTTTGCGTAAGTCGTCCGTGAATGGGGCTGGCCGTAATTTACGTACACGGCGAAAGCAATGAGTCTTTGCGGCGTAATTTGGAGCATGCGCACTGGGTTACGTCCACGGATGGCGCATGTGCCATTCGTTCGTTCAAAACGTCATTTACGCGGGGTCATGCTTTATTTACATATAACATGCCCACCTCCTCACAATTTGAATAAGGCGCGCTTCCGCCGGCACATTTACGCTACGCCGCCGTAACTTAGGACGCAAGTGCTTTGTGAATACTGCACTTGCCTCTCTAACTTACGGCAGTGTAGCGTATATGAGATACGCTACGCCTGCCTAACGTTAGGCACGTCTACCTGAATTTGGCTATATATATATATATATATTGTGACGGTATGTGAGGTGCGATACATGATCATAGGTACATTTCACCTCGCATACGTTCTATTATGAGAGACTGAACCAGAATCCGGTCCGGGTTTTACAGCCTCTGGGCCTGGCTAGGGTTCCGGTCCGGATGTTGGACTTTAAAAGACCAGGAAGAGAGCACAACAGGGCACTGGCTTGAGACTCAGGAAGGGACCTGAGTGAGGGGAGCGCTGAATGTTGGACTAAAAAGAGGTTTGCTTTACTGCATGTTTTGTGGGTTAACCTGCAAACCTTTTAATAAAACCTGGCATCTGCCAGACTTAAAAAGAAAGTGCCTGCTTGCGGACTGTCATTCAGAAAAGGTGATCCTCACAAGCTAATCTCCCACAATATATATATATATATATATATATATATATATATATATATATATATATATATATATATCGTTGCCATTTTGCTCCATGGTTACTAACTGTACTGAAAGGTCCTCATTTTAGGGTCAGGCACTGAGGCAGAATTAAAAACATTTGTGGCGACTTTAGGTGACAATGAGGCCCCGTACACACGACAGAGGAACTCGACGTGCTTGGCACGTCGAGTTCCTCGTCGAGTTTTGGGATGAAGCCGCCGAGGAGCTCGGCGGGCCGCCTTCTCCCATAGAACAACGCGGACAACGAGAAAATAGAGAACATGTTCTCTATTTTCTCGTCGAGTTCCTCGGCGACTCCATCGAGCCAAAACTGTACAGACGACAGAGTTTCTCGGCAGAATCCGGGTTTTGACCGAGTTTCTCGGTGAATTCTGCCGAGAAACTCTGTCGTGTGTACGAGGCCTTAGAGTTGAGCGGACACCTGGATGTTCGCGTTCGACGGGTTCGGCCAAACTTCAGAAAAAAGTCTGGGTTCGGGACCCGAACTTGACCCCGAACCCGAACCCCATTGAAGTCCATGGGGATTCAAACTTTTCAATACTAAAATGTCTCTAAAACACTAAGGGAAAGGGCTAGAGGGCTGCAAATGGCAGCAAAATGTCAGTAAGAGCATGGCAAGTACTCTGAAAATAAATGTGGATAGGGAAATAACTTAAAAAATAACATAAAAATAATAAAAAATAATATTGACCTAGGAGGACGAGGTCCATATGGAGTAGGAGGTTGAGGTGGCGGTGTATGTGGCGGTGTAGGTGGAAGCGGCGGTGGAGGAGGATGAGGTAGCCAACACAGCAGGTTTTGGTTTTTAATTGATTTATTTTTTAAATTAGGGTACACCCCAAAAGAGTGAGAAAGATCTAGGGTTGCCACCTCATCCCTTTAAACCCGAACACATAGTAATTACACAGGTTCTGGGGCTAATTTAATGTCGATGAGGCACCAAGTGAGTTTAATTAGCAGCACCTTAATCAGCTAGAGAACCTGTGTAATTAATATGTTTTCGCTTTTAAAGAATGAGGTGGCAACCCTAGAAAGATCAGAAAAACAAGAATGGCTGGGTAAGGCCGGTATACGTGTCTATTCTGCACAAGGTACGGACAAGTCCTGTGGGATCCATTCCTGGTTCATTTTAATGAATGTGAGCTTGTCCACATTGGCTCTGGACAGGCGGCTGCACTTGTCTGTGATAACGCCCCCTGCCGTGCTAAATACGTGTTCAGATAATACACTGGCTGCAGGGCAGGCCAGCACCTCCAAGGCGTAAAGGGCAAGCTCAGGCCATGTGCCCAATTTGGAGACCCAGAAGTTTAAGGGGGCAGACCCGTCATTCAGTACGTGTAGGCGTGTGCACAGATACTGCTCAACCATGTTAGTGAAATGCTGCCTCCTGCTAAAACGTTCCATATCAGCTGGTGGTGCTGGTTGTTGTGGCGTGCTGACAAAGCTTTTCCACATTTTGGCCATGCTAACCCTGCCTTCTGAGGTGCTGGTGGTGCCCCGGCTGCGTTGGCGACCTCTTCCTCCTCCTCTGCCTTCGCCTTGTGCTTCCACTGTGCCCCCGCTGTCAGGTGGGAAATCCACCAGCAGCGCGTCTACCAGTGTGCGCTTATACTCGCGCATCTTGCGATCACGCTCCAGTGAGGGAATTAAGGACGGTACATTGTCCTTGTAACGGGGATCCAGGAGCGTGGCCACCCAGTAATCAGCACCTGTTATAATGTGGGAAACACGGCGGTCGTTGCGGAGACACTGCAGCATGTAATCGCTCATGTGTGCCAGGCTGCCCAGAGGCAACGAAAAGCTGTCCTCTGTGGAAGGGGTATCATCTGTGTCCTCTGTATCCCCCCAGCCAGTGATGGCCATGAGCTGGTCTGGGTGCCACCCTGCCGTGAACATGGTTCCTCCTCCTCCTCCATCTCCTCCTCCTCATCCTCCACCTCGTCATCCTCCAGAACTGTGCCCTTGCTGGACAATTGTGTACCTGGCATTTGTTGGTGCAGGAACCCACCCTCGGAGCCACTTGACTGCCCTGAAAGCCTTGGAAATTATCCTGATTCCTCCTCCTCCTCTTCCTGTGCCACATTCTCTTCCATCATCACCCGTAGCGTTTTTTCAAGGAGGCATAGAACTGGGATAGTAACGCTGAGAACAGCGTCATCGGCACTGGCCATGTGGGTGGAGTACTTGAAAAAGCGCAACAAGGCACACAGGTCTCGCATGGAGGCCCAGTTATTGGTGGGGAAGTGGTTCTGTTCCGCAGAGCGACTCACACGTGCGTGCTGCAGCTGAAACTCCACTATCGCCTGCTGCTGCTCGCACAGTCTGGCCAGCATGTGCAAGGTGGAGTTCCACCTTGTGGGCACTTCACATATGAGGCGGTGAGCGGGAAGGCCGAAGTTACGCTGCAGCGCTGCCAGGCGAGCAGCAGCAGGGTGTGAACGCCAAAAGTGCGCACAGACGGCCCGCACTTTCTGCAGCAGCTGTGGCATATCGGGGTACATTTTAAGGAACCTCTGCACCACCAAATTCAGCACATGTAAGGGATGTGCGTCAAACCGGCTAGGCACAGAGCTGCTACAAGATTTTGCCCGTTATCGCACACCACCAGGGCCGGCTTGAGGCTCACTGACGCCAACCACTCACCGGTCTGTTGTTCCATGTCCCTCCACAACTCCTGCGCGGTGTGGGTTTTTTTCCCCCAAACAGGAAATTTTTAAAACTGCCTGCTCGCGTTTACCCATGGCTGTGCTGAAGTTGTTGGTGAATGTGTTACGCTGACCGGATGAGGAGGCGGTAGAGGATGAGGAAGCGGAGTAGGAGGATTTAGCAACAGGAGGTAAACTGAAGCGCCCTGCAATCCTCGGTGGTGGAAGAAAATGCGCCAAACTGCTATCCGCCTCAGGCCCAGCCGCCACTGCATTTACCCGGTGCACTGTTAGGGAGATATAACATCCCTGACCGTGCTTACTGGTCCACGTATCCGTAGTTAGGTGGACCTTGCCACAGATGGCGTTGCGCAGTGCACACCTAATTTTGTCCCCCACTTGGTTGTGCAGGGAAAGGATGGCTCGCCTGGAAAAGTCATGGTGGCTGGGCACGACGTACTGTGGGACAGCCAATGCCATCAGGCTTTTAAAACTCTGCGTCTCCACCAGACAGAATGACAGCATTTCAAAGGCCAGTCATTTTGAAATGCTGGCATTCAGGGCCAGGGATCGCGGGTGGGTAGGGGGGTACTTCCTCTTCCGCTCCAGTGTTTGGGAGATAGAGAGCTGAACGCTTCCATGGAACATTGTGGAGATGTTTGGTGACACAGGTGGTAGTGTTGCTTGCCGGTCCTCTGATTACGGGGTGGCAGGTGGCACTGTCACTACAGATATAATAAAGGGGTGGGTGTTATGGCGCTTGCAAAATGACAATTCCTAATGATGAAAAAATCTCCACAAAAACGAAATAAATGACTAGGGTCAATCCGCCACTAGATGTTGGTCCAAATATGTTCCACTCTGCATGTAAAACAAGAATACCACCCAACATAAGGATATGTGGAGGGTATAGAGAGTGGTCAATAATAAATACCTAGTATAACAGGTAAACAAATGTGCCCAGATAGTGCACAATGTTATTATTTACACCATAAGATTAACCATAAATAAATAAATATAAAGGTAAAAAATACACGTGATAATAAGCTTCAAATCAGTGATAATCCAAAAATTGCTTCATCCATTAAAAGTGCATAGTGCAGTGCTTCTGTGAAAATAATGGTAAAGAGAATGTCCCAAAAAGATGCAAAAATAAATTTTTTGATCAATATTTGAAAAAATTAAGACATGCACAAGTGATCCTGAACAATCAAAATAATACAGTGAACAAAAATATTAATGATGTGCCAAATGATCCACCATGGGATCAGCAAAAATCAAGTGCGATAGGTAATGAAAAAAATGTTCCAAAAAAAAAAAATATATATTTAATCAGTGCAAAAATATGTGCTCCAAAGAATGTGCTCCAACAAAATGTCCAGTAACTCCCAAACTTCGGTGCTTAATGTTAAACGTGCATGCGAGTTTATAGAAATCACCATCGGGTTTCCCACAGTGTCCGGAAGAAATAGGTGTTCTAGCCCCTTACCTCAAAAGGCTTGTATTAAAGCCTATGTATTTGGTGCTCTCACAGCCAGCCTGCTGCTGATCCACTCCCAGAAACACCACAGCTCCAATCAGGGACAAACGATGAATCTCAAATGGAACACAAAGCAAGGGAAGCCTCCATAGTGTAAAAAACATTAGGCATTTATTAAATAAACAAGTAAACACTCACATAACGTTTCAGACAAGTCGGCGTGTGTAATCGTATGTCTCCGCTCTGCGGCCGCGAGCGGATGACGTCACTAGCAGCTCTCCACGTCCTCACGCGTATCGTGACAGCCCTACGTCACTTACTCATAGGATGAAGAGCGGCTGGTACGGAGGTGACTTAAATAGTGCCGTACCGGCAACATGATGTACATAATCAGTGGCATATTTCTATAATTCCAATAACGCTCATGATACATACTAAAAACCATAATTTTTACAAACAACTAATGTAAAAAATATTCTAATAATCTAAGGTACGCCCACGGAGTGCTCCCTCTAGTGGTGGGAAAATATATAGTATGGATAGAGCCAAAATAACAGGTAAAATACTACCCCCTGCTGGTTAGCTGTAAATAACCTTTCTAAGGGAGATAACAATAGAGAGGAGATGCTATAACAGCAGATCCAGACGAACTACTGCATGGACACTGCAGCAGAGCTATAAACAATCTAGAACTACGATACAACCATAATTATCCCAAATAAGGAGGGAGGATACCTAATATTCAACATGACCAGAGACCATAGGAGTAAATGTTGAGGATAAGGAAAATTAAAATTAAAATATCCATAATGATGGCGACCATAAAGGCTGTAAGGAGACCATGATTGGCTTATATGGCCAATCTAAAATAAGGGTAAAAAAACCGCATAAAAGGTGATAAAAATATTGAGATAAAAAACATATACTCAATATAATCACTAAAATTAATAAATACCAATAGATAAAAAGGGAGAGTAAAATACACGGCTAAAAATTGGATATAAAACAATTAAGGTCAAACTCCACATTATGTCCATGTGGCGTTAAAGTGCACAGTTCGTGTATCCAGCGGGATTCTGCTTGGCTGATTTTTTGCACTTTATTATCTCCTCTCCAATGTGGTTTATATTTCTCAATGCCCCATACCATTAATGAGGAGGGGTCTTTATTGTGATAACGCTCATAGTGGCGGGACAGACTATGCTTTGGATACCCATTTTTTATGTTTTGTGTATGCTCACGTAATCTTTTCCAGAGATTCCTTTTTGTTCTACCAACATACTGGATTTTGCATGGACATTCAAGAAGGTAAACCACCCCTTCCGTATCACAGGAAATGAACTCTTTGATTTTATATTCCTTGCCCGTGACACTAGATTTAAAATTTTCTTTTTTCTTTTTGCTCTCTTTCGTGTGTTTACATGTGTAGCATCTCTTACATGGGTAATACCCTTTTTCATTAAAAAATGAGAAACTTTTGTTCTCCGGAGGATCCAATACATTTTTTGCAATTATATCCCTTAAAGTGGGAGCTCTCCTATACGTGAACATTGGTTTTTCTGGTAGAATTGATGACAAATGTCGATCAGCTTTCACAATATGCCAATATTTTTTACAAATTGCTTCTATCTGCTTGTGTTGTATACTATAGTCCATTATAAATGGTACTTTACCAGCAAAGGCATTATTTCTTGAGGAGTCCTGGATAAGCGTATCTCTATCTAAGGAGACCACGTCTTTAATTTTTTTCTCAATAAAGTCTTCTTTGTAGCCTTTTTCTATAAATCTCTTGCCAATAAAGTCAGCTTGTTCCAGAAATACTTCAGTTTTTGTGCAATTTCTCCTTAATCTCAGAAACTGACCCTTTGGGATATTTTCCAACCAGTCTGTCACTACAGAGGTGGATGAAGAGGCCGAGATTGAAGCAGAAGAAGAAGCAGGAGGAGCCAGAGACCTTTCTTGGTTTTTGAGGTGTCTACTCCACTGCAGCTCGTGCCTTGCACTTAGATGCCTGGTCATGCAGGTTGTGCTCAGGTTGAGAACATTTATGCCTCGCTTCAGGCTCTGATTGCACAGCGTGCAAACCACTCGTGTCTTGTCATCAGTAGTGTTGCTCACGAATATTCGTATTGCGAATATTCGGCTCGAATATGGCATATTCGAGTATTCGCGATATATTTCGAATTTCGCGGTGAATATTTGCTATTCCGAATATTTACATTTTTTCAATTTTATTTTTAAAACAGATCACACCCTATCGACGTCTAAAAGCATTGCTGGTATGATTAGAGACCCTGGGCCGAGTAGCTAAGCTGAGGCGATCCTTTTATGTTGCCGAATATAAAAAAAAAAATGCGAAATTTCGCTAATGCGAATGCGAAAATGATTGCGAATTTTCGATAACTGTGGTAGGAGAACTCTGATTGTCTCTGATGCAAAAGGGGGGGGCTTTGTGTATGTTTCTGTTATTAATATTTGTATGTTTGATATTATTTTTTTTTGTAAGAAGGAAAAAATTGCGCATACCTTAAAAAAAGGGGAGAAAACAGCAGCAACTCAAAAATGTTATACAACATAAATTAATACAAGACAGAAAATGGAGTCGCTCTACAAGAATAAAAAATATGTCTAGTGACAAGACATGTGGGCAAATTATAAAATAAGCAAGCGCAAATAACTTGTGAAATACACAGTGAAACAAATATATAAAGAAATATAGTACCAATAATAGAAAAATAATCTTTCATAAAAATGTCTTTGATATGTGAAGTGAAAAAAAGTCCAAAGCATGCAGCATGAACGTGTTCAATCTTCAAGGTGTTTGATTGACAAACGGCTGTGACAGATGGATAGAGTAAAGAATCACCACCAATGCAAAACACTTTTTATTTTCTATTGTAAAATATCACGAATATTCTGAGCCAATCAGAGTGCTCCTTCCGCATTTGCCGAATATTCGCAATTATTTTGTATTGTAAAATATCACGAATATTCTGAGCCAATCAGAGTGCTCCTTCCGCATTTGTCGAAATTTTGCAATTATTTTGTATTGTAAAATATCACGAATATTCTGAGCCAATCAGAGTGCTCCTTCCGCATTTGCCGAATATTCGCAATTATTTTGTATTGTAAAATATCACAAAAATTCTGAGCCAATCAGAGTGCTCCTTCCGCATTTGTCGAAATTTCGAAATTATTTTGTATTGTAAAATATCACGAATATTCTGAGCCAATCAGAGTGCTCCTTCCGAAATTTCGCCATCAATATCGCATTCGTATTTTGCGAAATTTCGATACAATATCACGAATATTCTGAGCCAATCAGAGTGCAAAATATCACGAATATTCTGAGCCAATCAGAGTGCTCCTTCCGCTGTTGTCGAAATTTCGCAATTATTTTCGCATTCGCAATAGCGAAATTTTGCAAAAATTTCATTTCGATAAAATATCACGAATATTCGAATTTAGCGAATATTTCTCGAATATTCGGCTATATATTCGTGATATATCGCGAAATCGAATATGGTGTATTCTGCTCAACACTAGTCATCAGCACATTGTGTGAAGAACTGCCATGCTAGGGAACTCCTTGGACCTGGCTTTGATGTGCTCGGTCCCTTGCTGCGTTGGGCAGTAGCAGGCGTACTGTCTAGGGGACGGACGCTCCGCTTTGGCACCCTGCTCCCTCTTCTGCTGTGCTGGTAGCTCTGTGCGACCACCGCCTCTTCCTCCGAACTACATGGGTCACCTGCATGAGGTTGATTCCATGTGGGGTCGAGGACCACATCGTCCACCACATCATCTTCCACCCAGTCTTCACCACTGCCCTCCTTGTCGGTCTGCACAATTGCGAAAACAGCAGCAGTTGGCAACTGTGTTTCATCATCATCCGAGACGTGCTGTGATGGTCCCCCCATGTACTCATCTTGAAACATAAGTGGTTGGGCATCGGTGCACTCAATCTCTTCCACTTCTGGGACAGGTCTAGATGGATGGCCCTGGGAAACCATGCTAACAGACTCATCAAAAAGCAGAAGAGACTGCTGCATGGTTTGGGGCTCAGACTGCTTGGCTGATTTGCAAGGGGGTGAGATGAAAGACTGATGGACATCGGCTGCAGGTGCCAACTCTGATCTTTCAGCACTAGATTGGTTGGGAGACAATGTGAAGGAACTGGAGGCACTGTCAGCAACCCAATCTACTATCGCCTGTTCTGCTCCTGGCCTCAACATTCGTAGAGCCCAATTAGGCCCCACCAAATACCGCTGCAGGCTCTGTCGCCTACTCGCACCTGAGAAAGGTGTTTCACTTGTGCGTGTAGCTGGCACAGATCGACCACGTCCTCTCCCTGCAACAGGAGCTCCACCAGCAGCACCACAACGCGGCCACGTCCCTTATTTGACGTTCTCCTCATATTTCTCAAATGTAGGATCTTGCCCTAAATGGGTGTTTTTTGAATAGAACAATAGAAGAACACTAGCTAAAGTTTTTTAATCTCACACCTACAGATATGCAGAAAACGCACCAAAAAAATAATTATTTGCCCAAAATATATATTTTTTTGAATAGCAGAATAGAAAACAGTGTGTAAAGTGTGTATCTCACACGTACAGATATGCAGGCAAGACTGCAAACACTGGAGGAAAAACTGTAAAATATTTTTTTTTACCCTAAATGGGTGTTTTTTGAATAGAACAATAGAAGAACACTAGCTAAAGTGTTTATCTCACACCTACAGATATGCAGGAAACGCACCAAAAAAAAAATTATTTGCCCAAAAAAAATTATTGAATAGCACAATAGAAAACAGTATGTGAAGTGTGTATCTCACATGTACAGATATGCAGGCAAGGCTGCAAACACTGGAGGAAAAACTGTAAAATATTTTTTTTTGCCCTAAAATGGTTGTTTTTTTGAATAGAACAATAGAAGAATACTAGCTAAAGTGTTTATCTCACACCTACAGATATGGAGGAAACACTGCAAACACTGGAGGAAAACACTGCAAAATATATATTTTTGCCCTAAATGGGGGATTTTTTAATAGAACATCAGAAGAACACTGGCTAAAGTGTTTATCTCACACGTACAATTATGGAGGAAACACTGCAAACACTGGAGGAAACACTGCAAATTTTTGAATAGCACAATAGAAGAAAAGTATATGCAGGGAGTATCTCACAGGAACATATGCAATGCTGCTGCAATTTGATTTGTGAAGCAGGACTGACTCCTATATATTTCTCTCCCTATCAGAACAATCTGGAACCTTTCCCTAAAGTATCTAATGCAGAGTATCTCACGGGAACATATGCAGTGCTGGTGCAATATGCAGAGTATCTCACAGGAACATATGCAGTGCTGGTGCAATATGCAGAGTATCTCACAGGAACATATGCAGTGCTGGTGTAATATGCAGAGTATCTCACAGGAACATATGCAGTGCTGGTGCAATATGCAGAGTATCTCACAGAAACATATGCAGTGCTGGTGTAATATGCAGAGTATCTCACAGGAACATTTGCAGTGCTGGTGTAATATGCAGAGTATCTCACAGGAACATATGCAATGCTGCTGCAATTTGATTTGTGAAGCAGGACTGACTCCTATATATTTCTCTCCATATAAGAACAATCTGGAACCTTTCCCTAAAGTATCTAATGCAGAGTATCTCACAGAAACATATGCAGTGCGGGTGCAATATGCAGAGTATCTCACAGGAACATATGCAGTGCTGGTGCAATATGCAGGGTATCTCACAGGAACATATGCAGTGCTGGTGCAATATGCAGAGTATCTCACAGGAACATATGCAATGCTGCTGCAATTTGATTTGTGAAGCAAGACTGACTCCTATATATTTCTCTCCCTATAAGGACAATCTGGAACCTTTCCCTAAAGTATCTAATGAAGAGTATCTCACAGGAACATGTGCAATGCTGGTGTAATATGCAGAGTATCTCAAAGGAACATATGCAGTGCTGGTGTAATATGCAGAGTATCTCACAGGAACATATGCAGTGCTGGTGTAATATGCAGAGTATCTCACAGGAACATATGCAATGCTGCTGCAATTTGATTTGTGAAGCAGGACTGACTCCTATATATTTCTCTCCCTATAAGAACAATCTGGAACCTTTCCCTAAAGTATCTAATACAGAGTATCTCACAGGAACATATGTAGCGCTGGTGTAATATGATTTCTGAAGCAGGACTGACTCCTATATATTTCTCTACCTATAAGATCAATCAGGAACCTTTCCCTAAAGTATCTAATGCAGAGTATATCACAGGAACATATGCAGCATTGGTGTAATATTATTTCTGTAGCAGGACAGTCTGACTCCTATCTAAATCTCTCCCTCAGATCAGCAGCAGCCTTTCCCTACCCTATCTAAAGCAGAGTGACGAGGTGTGCTATGCCCCTCTAGCTTATATAGAGTCTGGGTCACATGCTGCACTGGCCAATCACATCCATGCCATTAGAAGGCATTGCTGTGATGGCTTCTTAGTCACAGGAGTAAAACAAATGGTGATTGGCTGCCCTGCAGCCCGCCATTACATTGCCGAACACCGGACCCGAACCCGAACTTCCAGCAAATTGTCCGGGTTCGGGTACAAAAAAAACCAAAGTCCGAACCGAACCCGAACTTTGCAGTTCGGGTTCGCTCAACCCTAGTGACAATCCCTATAATTTGAGCTTCACAAGCGATTTCAGTAAGGACAGAATTACTTTTTGGACTTAAAGCGGAGGTTCACCCTCCAAATCAACTTTTCTGCATCCTCAATCTACATCCATTTTAAGCATTATAGCGTTGTCCAATTGTTTTCATAATGGTCCGTTACCTGTAGTACTTCCTGGTTTCTATCCCAGCGGGGAGTGGGAGTTTCTCTACTTTCCCCGACGGCGCTGTGCATTGTGGGCGCCGTTTGCTATCTTCTTTTGCAGTGACGTGTGGGCCAATCAGATCACACCAACATAACTCTCTGCGCGTATATATATATATATATACACATTTCATTAAAAATATTGCTTAGTATGACAAAATACTAAAACATTTTCATCAGTTTCTAATTTTTAAATCTGCAAAACAATATCGCTATCCATTTATAACTGTTTTGTCATACAGAGATCTATATAACGTTTGTATATCTAATATATTTTTATTATTTATGGTTTCTGAATAATTATTTATTTGTATAAATAGTTTATTCATTTTTTGTTTCAACATTTAAAGGCAATCATTTATTTTTTACACTAACAATGTATTTATATATATATATATTCTTCTTTTTTTTTTTTAAATAGATTATCAAAACATCAATTTCTTTCAACTTCGTCTATCTTGATTGTGTAAGTTCGATATAAGTAAGTACAATTCTTTAGAATTTATTTATTAATGTATACAGTATTAAAAGTGTGTGTGTGTGTGTGTGTTTAAATGATTGTTTATTTTCATCGAGATTTACATAAAAAAATAAAAAAATCATCAATCTATATGTCTTTTGGCCATTATATTATTAAAAATAATAAATTTTATGTGTTTTTTTTCTATGGTAATTTTAAAATTTGTAGGAGAATATCCACAGAAAAGAATAATTTAATTTTTTTCTTTTCCTATTAAAATATATTTTTTTATAAATTTCATCAATATTTCACAAAAAAAAAAA